>NC_142565.1:6235000-6557500 GCF_041283825.1 Pyrus communis
TTAGTAAACCTTTTCAATCTCCTCAGCAAGCTTCCTACTTTCATCTTCGTTGGCAACTGCACGCTTCTCCATTTCTTCTATGCGGGACTCTAGCTCTTTCTTTTGAGTTTCGAGTTGCAACTTAAGCTTTTCATGGTCGCCAAATATCCTCTGAAAGTGATCACGAGCGCTTGTTTGTATCTTTTTAATCTCTATCAAAACAAAAAAAATGCATGTCAGGAATTAATGTTGCTACAGCCTCATACCAGTATAAAATGATAATGAAATATAATAAACCCAAAATGGTGAAAACCAAGCCACTTTATCCAAATCATGCGGACACTGTACACTGTACAACTTCATTCTATATGATAAATAGCACTCTTCCATTTTTTTGAATAAATAAAGCAAAATCTTACCTTCATTATAAGTCTGAATGATCTTTTCTTTCTCTGTGATTACGCTCTTAATGGAGTTTGTAGTTTCACTACATTTCAGCTCCATCTCTTCCAAGTCTTTGTACTTGACCTCAATGATGTTGTTAAGATTAGTTACTAGTCTATCCTGCTTCCTGGCTTCTTCCTCCGTAATTTCAGAAATTGATTTAAGGTCTCCAATCTTGCGGAGGTGTTCTCCAACAATATTGGAAGCTTTATAGTCATCTGAACGAGCAACCCAAGCATAAAGTCCAGATTTTTGGTCACTGTTAGTCTCCCAGTCCTTTTTTCCATGATGGTCTACATCATAAGCCTTCTCAAATGACATGGCATTAACATAGCCAGGCCAATCTTTCCTAAACTCCACGATCGCACTTCCCGAGTGACCCCGAAAATTCCATAAAGGGTGCACCCTTAAGGGATTGAACCCTCTCCTTATTAGCTCATCTCTCAGTTTCGATCCACTTTCTCCGACATACCGCCCATCATTGGCCCGTCTGGTCGGAATATTAACCACTACCCCTGTCCAAGGCCACACTAACTTTTCATCCTGGTCACAATCAATTGGGGGTTTTTCCTCACCCACAGGTTTAGATGGGCCACCTTCAGCTGCCAGATCATTTTCCAAATATTTCACCACAGCCAAGTGTTTGGCCTTTTCTTCTGTGCTTCTCTTTTCTGAAGTACTCTTTCCCACCCCAGAAGCATGTTGGAGAAGGTCCTTGCGAACAAAACCCCGCTTTTTCTTATTCGGGCAGAAAGGGCAAGTATATGTCCCATCTGAGTTTCTCACACTGTGTTTTCCATTCTTCAGCTCTTCATAATATTCTTCTACATCCTCATCCAGTTCTGTTTCGCTCATATCGGTATCATCTTCAGAGCTATGATCCGCCACACTCCCCATTTGAACTTTGTTTAAAGAGCACTAAACCATGAAAACAAAATATTAAATATCAATGTCACTAGTCAAAATTGTGAGAATTCAATGGTTTTTAATGGTTCATTTTGTGGGAAGTAGAACATGTGCAACGGCAGGTTAAAGTCAAAAAGGTAGATATAAGTGTTTAGTTGCCGCCGCCGTTGAGTTTGAAGTGTCTAGTACGGATCAATACTGTTAATCTAATTTCTTTCGAACTTGACACTATTTGCACCACAAAACCCAACATAAACGTCCCCAAAAGAGTTCAGGAAAAGAAAAGCTTATGGGTAAATTTGTTACTCCCTTAAACACCGAAAAGGGATTCAAAATTAAAAGCAAGGTGAAGCCAGAAAAAGAAGGGACAAGCATAACCAAAGCTACACCAACATTCAGGATACATAAAGAAATCACACAAATCAAGGCTTAGGGTCACACAAGTTTAGTCCTTGTACAGCAGTGAAACCGCTTTATATAGAATTCGGGTTCGGTCTCTGAATCATTCCTTTAATTCTCTACTGCAAAATCACTCATAAGACAATTTCCAAAATAAAAATCTATCTTTGCCTTAAAAGAAACATCTTGCCATATGAAACCGCATTGTAACAAAATTCACACAACCCTGAAAAATCATCAAATTCCAAAAGAAAAATCGCCAAAAAAATAAATGCAAACCATACATAAATAGTGTCCTAATGTTATTCCTGCGATTAAACAAACACACACACACAAATTATACAAGCAGATGCCGCAGATCGGAGAAAACACAAAGCAAAACGGAAGCTGAAGCTGCAAAACTCGAACCCAAACAACTCAAAAGCCCAAAATTCACAATGCATGCTGTAAATTCAACATTTCAACCAAACAAGCACATGCATGTAACGGAAAAAGCAAACCCAACAGCGATCAGCTAAATTGTAGAGAGAGAGAGAGAGAGAGAGAGAGATTGACCTGCGGAATCGGAGCTCCTGAGCTCCAAAATTAGGGTTTGTGGGGGAAGAAGAATTGGGGGCAGGGCTCTGAGTGAGTCGAAGCAGTTCAGTGCTCAGCGGAGGCCACAAAAGCGAAAGAGGAAATTGGTAATTGGAGCACTGTGCTGTCCGCGACAAGTGACAAAATCGAGAGGGCGACAAATGTATGAAATTGGAGACGTCACAATCCTAACCTAACAAACCTTTATATATAGCATTTCTAAAAGGGATGCAAAACCTCTTTTACATTCCCATTTTCTTGTTCGATTAAAGTAAATAGTTTTGTTCTAAGTTGATTTACTCACTATTTGTATCTATATGACTATGATGTGTTTGATTGTAATTTGGATCAAATATGACTGTTGGATTGAAAAAAAGTTCAAATCATTCATTTTTCACAATGAAATAAAGAGAGCGAGTGTCATAATAAAAAAGATATATTATTTGTGTTGTGGGTTTGCCGTTTTCCAATTTTGTCAAGCATGTGCAAGTAAATCATGAGTGACTCATGCGTTTAGTATCTTCAACTGTGTTTCACATGCAACACTTTAATTAGTTTATAGATCCATGCACTTGTAAACGTAACGTCTGGTTGTAAATATTTGGATTTTTTTTTTTACATCGACTCATGAGATGTGACTTTTACGTTATCAAATTTCAGTGTTTTGAAACACGTACGTTGTGGGTGATTGTGTGCAAATATGTCATATACGTAAGTTATTGCATCTCTTATTGAAGATATATTAATAGATAGATAAGTATGATGCGTTTGTTCAACAAATAAAGTATTGTTTTTAAGGAATTGTCGAAAATGAGTTGATAACTGAATGAGTAAACTGTCGATTTACCCCCTAAACTTTCACCTAACTATTTCCGCCCTAAACTTTTCTATTGGAAAATTAAGGACTCAAACTAATTTTTTTAGCCGATTTGCCTCGTACCATTAGTTTTTCATATATTCCGCCCTAAACATCTGGTTATAAATATTTGTTCTATTTTTTTTTTTTTTACATCGACTCGTGAGATGTGACTTTTACATTCTCAAATTTTAGTGTTTTGAAACAGGTACGTTATGGGTGATTGCGTACAAATATGCCATATACATAAGTTATTGCATATCTTATTGAAGATATATTAATAAATAGATAAGAATGATGCGTTTGTTCAACAAATAAACTATTATTTTTAAGGAATTGTCGAAAATGAGTTGATAATCGAATATAACCTAACAAGTTTGGAAGAAAATATGCGTCAAATCAACAAATTTGGGAATAAATAAATTCTTAAGAAATACACAATAAATTTCAAAACCAGTGTGCCAAGGGCATCTAAACACCTCATTGCTATCTCTGGTTCTACTCTTGGGTGATGCTTTACGATCGAAATCCACCTTGCACTATATTTGAAAAAACTGTACATGATTTGTTAACACAACATGAATTCACATGAAAAATTCAATGTTCAAGTTGTGGTTAATCGGGTCGTGATAGTAGCAATGGATCTGATAGTCACTCGTCTAAATAACATGTCGTTTCATGTCAATCACCATATCACTTGTTTTAGTCGTTAAAGAATATAATTGCATTAGCATTTATTAAAATACTAGATGTATAATATAAAATATTTTTCATCGTTTGTATATATCATGTGCAACCAGCAAAACAACATTATGTTTATTTATTTTATTTTCTTTATGTATTTTATAAAACGAGAAATCAAATATAAAATGAGTGAGAAAATATAGCATGTATTTTTTGGTCGGGAGAGGAGAAAGTATAACATGTTAATTAGACACGGTAACACTTAATATTTACTGTTTTAGCGGGTCGGTTAGGCGCGCATCAACCCGCTAATAAAATTTAAACCGCCAGATCCGACCCGTTTGCCAGGTAGCCCTCGCATCCCCACGCCTGTCGATCTCGCAAACTCAGATACACACAGAGACGAGTGAGCTTCCAGGAGCACCAGAAAACCGTGGCGGAAGATGTTCAATCAGTTCGGAGCAACGGCGGAGACTCTAAGCAAGGCGTCGACACTGGTGTTCCGGATCGGCACCGACGCCCACCTCTACGACGATCCCGACGACGTCAGCATCGCTCCTCTCCTGGACAGCAGGTTCGACTCCGAGAAGTGCGAGGCTCTCAAGCGTTTACTCGCTCTCATCGCCCAGGGATTCGAAGTCTCCAGTTTCTTCCCTCAGGTACCTATCCAACTTCATCACTCTCGAATTCGAATCCGAAAAAAAAAAGATAAAAATTGAATGATCGTAGCCATCAATTTTGTAATTTGAAATTCGATTTGGTTGAATTGGAATCGCAGGTTGTGAAGAACGTAGCGTCGCAGTCATTGGAAGTGAAGAAGCTCGTTTACTTGTACTTGCTGCATTATGCTCAAAAGTAAGCTAAATTCAACCTTTTGATTTCGACTGTATCGTTTACACAAATTTTGAGCTTTATTTATTTGTTGCTTTTGTTTTAATTTTTTTCATGTTTACTTTAATTTAGGCGTCCGAATGAAGCGTTGCTGTCGATTAATTATTTCCAGAAGGATTTAGGGGATCCAAATCCGTTAGTGAGGGCGTGGGCGCTGAGAACCATGGCGGGGATTCGCCTACATGTTATTGCACCTTTGGTTCTTGTTGCCGCCGGAAAATGTGCTAGAGATCCGTCTGTATATGTTAGGAAATGCGCGGCCAATGCTCTTCCTAAGCTGCACGATTTGCGCCTTGAGGATAATACTGTGGGGATTGAAGAGGTTTGATTTCGATGTTGTATTTGTAGTTCTTATCATTAAGAAGATGTTGATGTTCATTTGATTCAATCATATGATCTGCTGTCTGTTCTTTTATATGAGCTATAAAAAGTCCATTTGTTGGTCCCGTTGATATTTCATCAGATATGGTTCTGAAATCATATGTATGAAAATTCATTTCATGTCTTGAAGTTTGCAATGCTCGTGTCCCAGTAATCACAGCCCTTGTATTTTGTACATTGTATTGTACTAGCTGCATTGTCATATTTGTATATATGTCTTATCTTATATCATTATAACAACCGAAACTGTAGCTATAGCGTGTAGTGTCATTAATATTCATATAATGGTCTTTCCTATGCAGATTATTGGAATATTGTTGAATGACTCTTCCCCTTGTGTCGTTGGAGCTGCTGCTGCTGCTTTCTCTTCTGTTTGTCCAAATAATTTGTCACTGATTGGGAGGAACTATAAAAGGTTATGCGAGGTTCTTCCTGATGTGGAAGAATGGGGTAAAATAGTTTTAATTGGGATCCTTTTGCGCTATGTAGTTGCAAGGCATGGGCTTGTAAAGGAATCCATTATGTTCTCTTTGCATGGAACAGAGAATTCTCGATCTGAAAAGGATTGCTCGGACACCAACTCTGCATTGGATGACAATGGTGACAGTAATGGTCTTTATGAGTCTGAATTAACAAATGCTGTATCCCGTTGTTATATTGAAGGACCAGCTGAATACTTATCGCGATTAAGTTTCATGAATAAGGATTCCTCTGAATTTAATTATGCTCATTTTACATCCGGAAAGAATAATGATGATGTGAAGATCCTGCTGCAATGTACATCGCCATTGTTGTGGAGTAATAATAGTGCAGTTGTACTAGCAGCTGCTGGTGTACATTGGATTATGGCGCCAACAGAGGATTTGAAAAGAATCATTAAGCCGCTCTTGTTCGTTCTAAGATCATCCAATGCCTCAAAATATGTGGTAGTTAACATTTCCTTACAGTTAATTAGTTTGTATGTAGCATTGAAGTACTTTTTTTTAAGTTTATTGATGCATGCACGTGACCGTGAATTCATATCTTTTTGAAATATTTCATAAACATTTCTTTTGTCCTCTTTGAACTTTCTTTTCTTAACTTACAGTTGGTAAGATGGTGAGGATTGTTTTATTGATTGACCATTGCAGGTTTTATGTAACATTCAAGTATTTGCCAAAGCAATTCCTTCACTCTTCTCTCGATACTTTGAAGACTTCTTTATATGCTCTTCGGATTCATATCAAATCAAAGCTTTGAAACTGGATATACTGGCTTACATCGCTACAGATTCATCAATTTCATTTATACTCAAAGAATTTCAGGTAATTGTTTTTCCTTTGAAATTAAATTTTGCCTTTCCTCTTACAACAGATACTCATGTCTGCTAGATTGTTCATAATTCCAAGTGCATGTTTGCTTGATTTATTAGTTACCTAGTAGGGTTTTAGACTTAGTTATGCATCAACAACTTCATTTGAGAATTTCAAACTTGTATGTGTGTCACAATTTATAAAATGAAAGGTGTGTATGCTTTGCATATTGTTTTTGTTTGTTGCTAGGATTATATTAGAGATCCGGACAGGAGATTTGCTGCTGATACTGTTGCTGGAATTGGCATATGTGCACAACGACTTCCAGAAATGGCAAATGCATGCTTGGAATTTCTATTGGCTTTGACCAGACAGCGTTTGTGACTATCTACCTGTTGTATTGATCTTCAGAAAGTTTTGCTTCTTGATTTCTGAATTATTATCTAATTTTGCAGAACTTATGACCGGTGAGTTTGGGTCAGTGGATACTGAAGCAGATATATTGATTCAAGCAATAATGTCTATTAAGTCAATCATTCAGCTAGACCCTCCCAGTCATGAAAAGGTATTTTCAATTTTCTGCTGAGTTGCTGTCATTAGATATGTAGTCAGGGATGTAGAGGTTATGTACTAGTGTCGTTTGTGATGCTTTGTTACCTTGTCTTTCTTCTCTCTGTTTTTTGGGGCATTTATTAAGTGACTTTTATGCCTTTTCAAGGTTATTATTCAATTGGTTCGAAGTTTAACGTCAATAAAGGTGCCTGCTGCGCGTGCTATGGTTGTTTGGATGGTGGGGGAATATAACTCTTTAGGTAATCTCATCCCAAGGATGTTAGCTACAGTGCTCAAGTATCTTGCAGGGTGCTTTGCTTCTGAAGAAGTGGAAACAAAGCTTCAGATTTGTAATACCGCTGTTAAGGTACTACTGCATGGTGGTCTTCTCTAAGTAAATGTGGTAAATGTGACTATGTTTGTTTCTAAATGTTGAGGTGATCTGTTCTGCAGGTTTTATTGGGGGCAAAAGGAAATGACTTGTTGACAATCAAAATGGCTTTAATCTACGTGTTGGAGCTGGCCAAATGCGACTTAAATTATGACGTTCGTGACCGAGCTCATTTCTTAAAGAAACTTCTGTCAACTTATTTAGATTCTCAATGTTTGGAGGAGGAAACCAACCGTCCGGGCCAACATAAAGATAGTTCACGTCTCCTGGCAGAAAACTTGTTTGGGAAACAAAATAAATCAGTGTCGCATGAGCCCATTGATCACCGGTTTTACCTTCCTGGATCTTTATCGCAGATAGTACTTCATGCTGCTCCAGGGTATGAGCCTCTCCCAAAGCCCTGTAGTTTGCGCTGTGATGACCCCGAAATGGATGAAAATGGTGATCCATATGTTACAGACGATGAGGACTCAGCGTCTGAATCTTTGGATGAGGAAATTGCTTCTAGTTATAGTTCGCAACATTCTAATGTGGATTCAAGTGGGACTGATGGCAGTGAAGAGGCTGGTTCTGCAAGTGAAGACGATGACAATTCTCATCAGTTGATTCAGTTTTCAGATGAAAGGAAAAATGGAGCTTCTCAGTCTGCTTCTGATTTTGGGGAATTGTTGTCAAATAGAGCTTTAGAATCATGGTTAGATGACCAACCTGGTTTTTCAAAACCAAATACTTCAGAACACAGTCAAGTCCGTACATCTTCAGCAAGAATCTCCATCGGTGATATTGGAGGTCAAGTTAGACCTAAAAGCTATCCACTCTTGGACCCTGTGAACGGAAATGGCTTAAAGGCTGACTATTCATTTTCATCTGAGATTTCAAGTATCTCTCCTCTGTTTATATGTATAGAAGTTTCCTTCAAGAACTGCTCAAAGGAGACCATGTCTGATATAACTTTGGTGGATGAGGAATCTGGAAAAGGCAAGGATTCTGTAGAGCAATCGTCGTTTTCAGATGAAAGGTAACTTAACTGTACATGTCTGGTAATTTAACTCACATTCCAAAATATAAATACTTGATATATCATGCCTGAGATACATAAATTGGCTATCTTTTGGTTAGGGACTCGACCATTTTTGGTTATAGAACTGGATAATTATTACTTTGTTAAAACCCATGTGTTATACTTTAGGTTGAGGTTAGTAGGCCAAATAAGTTGTTTTTATGGTGGATTTGTCAAATAAATTTGCGCGCAAAAGCATTTCTGGAGATTTCTTTAAGGTCTACTATCATTATATCTTACTATTCTTAATGTTTGGTTTTTGCATATTAAGTTATTATTGATATCCTAAGTGAGATCTAATGGAGTAGTTCGGTTAGGCTTTAGTGGATTTTTACAGTTTCCAGACTGGTCCGTGCTTATGCCTGGGGGTTCCACTATTCATAATCGAGCAGGATGATTTGATAAAATGCATTTGTTTTTTTTTTCTTGGATCATGTATTAAGAATGTTTATTTCTCTTGTAAGGGCTTAATCTTTTGTTACGATTATCTTGATACTGCAGCTCCACGATACCTCAAAGTAATGAGCCAAATCTAGTTTCTGTAGAAGAGATCACTTCTCTGGATCCTGGTCAGACAATGACAAGAAGCATCCAGGTCCGCTTCCATCACCACCTCTTGCCTCTAAAACTGGCCATATATTGTAACGGCAAGAGGCATCCTATTAAGTTGCGCCCTGACATTGGATACTTTGTAAAAGCTCTTCCTATGGATGTTGAAGCCTTTACAAATAAGGAGTCTCAACTGCGTGGAATGTTTGAATGCGTAAGAAGGTAAACTAACTTTTTTTTCCTATTGTCGTATAGGCAAATGTCTCACTTATTGATAATAGTTTCCGAAAAACCCCTTCTCATTCGGTCTTTGTTATTCTATAATGTTGTGTTTTCTTCAACAGGTGCACCTTCACTGACCACATCAAGGAGTTGGACAAGGACAAGGGTGATAATTCATTGGTAGAAGACAAATTTCTCGTAATCTGCCGAAGTCTTGCATTGAAGATGCTCAGCAATGCAAATCTTCATCTTGTATCCGTTGATTTGCCAGTTGCAGCAAAGCTTGATGATGCAACAGGTTTGTGCTTACGGTTCAGCAGCAAGATTTTAAGCACCTCTGCCCCCTGCTTGATAACCATTACTGTCAAAGGTAGATGCTCCGAACCATTGGAAATGTCAGTTAAAGTAAACTGTGAAGAAACTGTGTTTGGGTTGAATCTTCTGAACAGGATCGTAAATTTCTTTGTTGAGCCCTCCCATGCCCACGTGTAGTTCGGCAGGACATTGGAAACAAGTAATTGAGTTTTGGAGAGAACATAGAAAACCCGCCGTGTACTGCTAACTCTTCTGGCTGTCCGGATGTTTAATGTATTTTCTGTACAGCGGGCAATAGCTCGGTATTATACTCATTCACAGAATTGTCTCGAGTTCATTTTCTTTCGCTCGGAAAGTGTTTGTTCTTGATTTTCAGTCTGTACTTTTTGTAATTTATGGGACATGAAATTTTATGTAATTTAAATCCATATGAAGTACGCATTTCCAGTGGAATGATTGAAGAGAGTGTACAATAAGTTATCAGCTAATCACAATTAATTTCTTTGCACAGTGATTAATCTTTCGCCGGAGCTAGTTACATTTCGATTAACCGATGACGTTAAAGCTACGCTATGCCTTTCTGCAACTCTTGTTATTTTGGCTCACAACGGCAACAGGTACCGGAACTCGGAATCATAAGGTTGGACTTCCACCATTCTGATTATCGGAGACTTTGTTTCTCCATTCAAGCACTCCATTATCAATCGTTTCAGTGAACCAGACCGCGGTAGTTGGCTGTAAATCCATTCCAGCAATGATTCCATACCGTCTGCAAAATCGAGCATGTTCCATTGAAGAAGCTTGGGCACCACAATCTTCTTCTTGCTTGTGACTCCCACCGAAGCTTCCAAGTACTCCAGTTTTGCTCTCTCCAACTCATTGACTATGTCATTGGAGGTATAAACCCTTAACTGCATGCACAGCAGAGCTTAATTTCATCAAATTTACGGAGAAAAATGTTGCGAGTAGGGGAGAGCTAGGCACTACTTACTGCTGGTGAGGACCAACTGCCGCGGCAAAGAGCAAATGTGACATTAGGTTCAGGGTATCCGAGACCATACGCATTTCTTAGTAGCATTTCCTTCTCATAGGCAGGCCCCTACCGAGTGAGGTGCAAATTGGTCAGGAAAAAAACATATGAAAAAAAAGAGGGTGCAGTTGGAGCTCAAGTATTGATTCTGTTTCACGTACATGTTTCGATTCAGATGGATGGCGGAGAATGAAATGCTCGATAGCCAGAGCATTCAGCACTATGCCTCCGACATTTAGAGCAGCCTAGGCGAAAACGGGATCATTTAGTCTCAGTATTATATGAAAGCTGTAAATCTAACCTCATTTTTTAGCTGTCTGCACTCCCAACTGAATGTTGTACGATTTTTTCTGAGAATGCCAGAATTGGTGTACCTTGTTCATAAGTGCCAGCAGTTTCTCCGGTGTGGACGGCAGCCCATGTTCCAGAAATGCCTGAAATTTGACAAGAAATAGAAGCTCCGATTACATATCATTCTCGGATTTTTCGGTTTTTTACTAAACATTGCTTAAGATCTCTTACAGTACATGCATGATGCAGGCATTGTAGATGTTGATCCAGAACGCCAACTTTTGCTTGTAGGTCAAGAAAGTCAAGTCCGCATCACACAGCTGATGCATCAAATTCCTGAATTCACAAAAAAAGAGGTTATCAAAACAATACTTTCCAGTTTTGACAATGCTTGTAGGCCAAGCAAGTAATTACCTCAACTTTTCGATTGCATTCAAACACTCAGACAATCGGCTGACATCGAATGAGCTCCTCGTGATCTGGATGAAGTTTTTGTACGGGCCAATGTCCCTGACAGCACCGTCTAAGTCCGGCAATATGCAGTAAGGGTCTGCATTGGATGAGGTGTTGTCGTTGAAGAAAATTGTGGATGATTTGCAGTTGAATGAGGTCTTCGGAATGAGCCCCTTCGAGTTCATGCAGGAAAGTGCAAGCTTTGGGACAACAGATGATCCCTCTTTGTCGAGTGATGCTTGTTTCAGTTCAAGAAATATGGATACAAGGCACTTGAGAAGTTCTTCTGAGAGTTCATTTGGTTTCAGATCATTTTCTCCATGGCCCTGGTTTCCGCTTCTTCCCCTTTGTCTCCTTGATAATTCAGCAGTTTCACCTGTTCAAACACACATAAAGAAGAATTATTTATTTGTAACGAACGGGCACGTTGAGAAACAGTCATTTCTACGTAGTAATCTTAAATTTCGATCCCGTTTATTGACATGGGTTGATTGTTTTAGTCTTTTAGGGTGTAGAATCGCGATGATTTGATCAACATTTTAATCAACCCTATCAATAAATGAGATTAAATCAGAGTTGAGTAAATATGATAATAAGTAAGATTTCCATGATACTTCCGTCCTTTAATAAAGAACAGACGTCCTGCATACATCTTGACGGGATTGGCATCTACTGAAATTAGACTATTGGAACAATCCAACTCCAGTCAGATTCATTGAAGAGTATACAATCTCACATCGGAAATCTTACAAAATAAAATACATCGTGCGTTACGTGGTTCAATTACTAATAGCATTGAGACCTTTAGTAATAACAAGCATTTTACCATCAGCATATGTGAAATTCCATCTTGGGATATCTGCTGCAGAACCTACAGAAGCTCTTCTATCCTTCAACCTTCTTTCTTTTCTCAAATTTCTCAAAGCTTCGTAGTTCTGTGATCTGCATCTCTCTTCATTCACCACTGACTGGTTTCCCACCCTGCATAACAAGTGATTCTGTTGCCCTAATTGCTTCCTCTGCACTTCCCATTCTCTTGTTTGTTCCCTCTCTTGGTACAACCTCAGTTTCAGCTCTTCGACTTTTCTTTCGAGTTGAGCTATCTCTTCCTCCACCATTGCCAGCTCCAAAAACAGCTCCTGAAACTGCCATACAAAAATGTGTCGATATCATTGTAGCAAACAAAACTTACCGATATTATTTCTCAACAACATCGAGGTTGTGTCCCTTCTCTATAAATGCTTATATCGTCATACTGCAAATCTAGACCGCATTTTCATGAAAGAATCAATGTGACCAAACCGGTATAGATTCACATTCTGTCAACAGAAAGTCTCTCGTTATACTAACACAACGATACCTGAGGTGGAAACAAGGATAAAAGACATGGATGTGACTGAACAGGTCCATGAAGTGCACAATGCAGAAACCTGCCAAGTGTTTGTTCTCCATCCAACTCTGCCTGCAATTTCTTAACCTGTATAAATACAGGAATTTGACTCTGTGTCAAGCTTATGTGAAATTTTTTTAACATGTGACACAAAATTCTTCGCCGGAAATAAGCGAAAAACTTATAACAATCATCACCTCTTCCTCAAGATCGAGTCTTTTCTGCTTCTCCTCGCTTCGCTGCATTAGAAAGTCTTCGAATTTCATTATTTGGAGAGGCAAAGATCACCACCAGCTAACAGTTTGGAAGCAAGAATCTGAGGGCTGCAGCAATAATGGAAGTTGTTGAGGCAGGGAGAGGTGCCTAAACAAAGGGAGAGTGAGGTGACTTCGTGGGTGCCATTAAGGGTAGGTATTAGACAAGAGGAGGAGGATGAGATTTGAGAAGATTGGGAGGGAAGGAAGGAGTAGAGGGAAAAATTGGGAGATTGAAATGCATGAGAGAATGGAGAATGTGCGGTGAAAGAATATTTCGGATAACTAAGTATCAAACTCATCACAAATATATACTGTAATCATCATTAATTTACGCGAGTTAAAAAAGAGACTTATTCTATTCAAATTTCAAATGAAGATAAATATCACTAAATAGAAGGCTAGTTGGTGCGTTGGAAGAATCTTTGAAGGACGTAAATACGTGATTGTATACAGTTGGAATTGTTATCATTATTGTTGGTGTTAGTGAAGTGCATGGCAATCCCATGATCTCTTTTTTCTACGAGTTGAATTTCTATTTAATTTCAACGGCAGGAGGAGGACGGTTGGGACGTGATGTCCATGAACAGAAAAATAAGACACCAAATTTGAAAAAGTAAACAGAAAAAAAAAGAAAAAAAAAAAATACAGAGAATATAATTATATAATTTAGAACGCCGTCTGTGGGAATCGAACCCACGACCACATGGTTAAAAGCCATGCGCTCTACCAGCTGAGCTAAGACGGCGGATGATTGGATTTGAATAATTAAGTATTTTGTTTCCGTTGTTAATCTCTCCCATGAGTTATTAGGGACCTTTGAAAATCTGTGAGAGTGGGACAGTTGGGAGTTGAGACTAATCACAAAATAAACCAAACGAGTAATTTCTTAATCACAAAATAAACCAAACGAGTAATTTCTTACTCTGAATAAAAGGGCGAAATATTTTTATTTATTCAATTGATAGTAAGGAAAAGAAACTCGTATACATAATCTTACAGAGTCAGAAGCATAGATGTACGAGAAGATAAAATCATTACGGAATTTGCTTTGAAACCTAAAAACCAAGAATTTGAGAGATTACGGTCAGCATGGGTCCCACAGGTCGAGTGTGGGCCCGGACTTGAACTCAAACCCTACTCTGCAATGCATCCCCATCTGCAGACGTATTGTTTCTCTGTGGATATGTAGCACTGTTCTTCCATCCTCCAAACGATTGTTCCCCGTCATCCTGTTCTACCTATAAAATGCAGACCAAAAAAAAACCACACCCACATCAGTCAAACAAGAATGGTCATTGCTGAAAATGTTGGCTAAACTTTTAAGGAAAAAAATGAAGCGAGAGGAAAGTTACTTGCGGAGTGAAAGTTAGGCCGACTTTGATCTCCCCATGATAAGTATTATTAGCGCGAACAACGCTATAGTAAAGAGGATGTTGTTCGGCAGTTCCATTCTGCACTCCCAGTGCCAATAAGTCTTTCACGTATATTCTGCAAATTAAGACCAAATTTGATCTTCCATACATCAGTCGTGACTAAATAAGGACATATCTATTTTCGGTGATAGATAGGTCTTTGTGTCACTTTTCATCCGTCCATTAAAAAGTGGATTAGTAGCATCACGTGACTAAAAAGTTTCTCGTGTTTAGGCTGAGCTCTACATCAAAATTGTATGTGAAATAACAACGTTGTGACTTACGTTGCTTGGCCGATAAAGCCATCAGAAGTGAAGGTGTCTTTGTCCATGATCTTGAGAGTGATCTTATACTCTCCCCCTGAACCTGGATATTCCGCCCTGAACGTAAATTTCTCGTTCCACTCCGGACTGCTTCCTTGTTCTGCATTATCGTTTTCAAATCAGTACATCTGCTTTTTTTTTTTCAGTTACGCAACACAACACAACACAGAACAACACGAAAGTTCAAGTTGCCACAATGATGAAGAATTACAGTGCGACTGTTTTAATATTACAAGCAGGGCTTTCGTGCCGGTGCCGTGATCATTTGATGTAATTGATTAATTAAGTGTTTACTTGCAGACCATGAGTTTGTTGAGTACTTCAGCTTCTGGAAGGCAGCTTGTTCACGCTGTTTTAATTAATTACAATTTTAAGGGGAAGGAGAAAGCGTTGATCAATATATTAGTACGCCCACCGGTCTAGAAATACCTGCAGTATAGGGTAGATAATACCATCTAATACCAATTTATTTCTCAAAGTCTCCTATAGTTGTGCTAGAAAAAAGTATACTAATTCGATGCATTACGCAACAAATCATAATATATATATATATATATATATATATAGTGGCGGATGCGTGACATCACTTTTTTTACATAATTTTTTGCAAAAGTTTTTATGGGTCCACTCCATAATGTGTTTTAACTATCTGAACCGTCTATCTTTTACAATATTATTCATAGATCACCCTTGAAAAAAATTAGACAAATTCAAAACTATTAAGACACTCATTTGCAGTAAAGAAAATAGATGAATACGATTCTAAAAAGAAACCCTAAACTCTTAATCCACGGTCATATGGTTTTGAATTTAAGTGAGTTTTGGTAAACATGATCTTTGAGGGAAGACCTAAAAATTAGACAGTTTAGATCGTTAAAATACATTACGGAGTGACCCCCACATGATATTTGAATTTGTTCTTGCAATGACTTGCCTTGCTTGTGCAAAAACTCAAGAAACCAGAAGTACGAATATGGTTACATTCAAGAGTTTGGTGCAGGTGGAGGTGAATTAGAAACTTTAGAAGTTACCTCTGGCCACGTTGCTCTCTCTCTCTTGGCCTTTGTATTCAATCACAACATACGGATCCATACGACCTGCTAAATCATACTTTGTCTTAAAAGTACAATCATTCCACGCTTACAACAACAACAACAACATCAACGATGCAGTAATTTTTCATGCAGAAGTTGATGCACAATCTCTAGTGGAGAAAAAAAAACCGGTTCGGTAAGACACTGGGGTTGGCCTAGTGGTGCTGGTGGGTTGGGCGAAGAGTACGAATAGGCGAAGGTCACGTAGCAAAAACGAAAAACAACCACTTGTGCTGGTAATAAAAACGAGTACATTTTTATAGTTTCTAATATATGCAGTATATTGTGGCCAAATCGTTTGAAGTTTTGAACTTTTCAAGAGTGACATGGAGATGAATAAACACAGGAACAAAAAATTTGAAGAACGCCATCAATGTTCGTGAATGCTTTCAACTAGTTACAAGCTCAAACAACTGAATAAATCATTGAGCAAGCTATAAATTAAACAAAATGTTGCAAAAATACAAAAGAAAGAAAGAAGAGAGAAGATTATACTGAATAAATGGGTTTCTCCAAGGCCCTTCGCACTCACAAGATTCACCTCCAATAAACCAACTGCCATCTCTCTCTCTCTCTCTCTCTCTCTCTCTCTCTCTCTCTCTCTCTCTCCTGAGATATGCGAATATCAGATTCAATGGAATTCTTGTACTAAAGCTGAGAGCTTTGACATGGTTTGTAACGAAGGATTCCAAGTTATATATAATACATACAAAAGGGCACTTGATTCTTCCACGACGGTCAACCTAAGAGCAACTCCACCCCATAGAATTCCCCTTGCAATTGGGTGATTGAATCCCCCTACCCCAAAAAAATTTGCACCAGCACATGCCAATTGCTCCACCTATTGGAATGATATTGTTGTACTAAAGGTGAGAGCTTTGACATGGTTTGTAACGAAGGACTCCAAGCTATATATAATACAAACAAAAGAACACTTGGTTCTTCTTGGGCGGTCAACTTAAGAGCAACTCCACCCTATAGAACTCCCCTGGTAATTAGGTGATTAAATCCTCTTACCCCAATAAAATTAGCTCCAGCACATGCCATTGGGTGGGCCCAACTCCCCCCAAGACCCACTGGTTAAGGCTCTGAGCAATCGGGCGAAAATGACTTGAGGCCTCGCTTGAGGTTATTTAACGTCACCCACATTATAATTTTCTTTTGCACCAAAGCGTATGCGCTTCAAATGCGTGTGGCCACTAGTGGTTCGACAAAAATCCAGATGCGGGCCCTGCTACAGTAGTCTTTTAATATGCGCCTTTGGATTTTCCAAATCCGACGGTCCATTTTTATTCTGGTTTTTAAATATTCAAATAATAGAAAAGAATCTGTAAAAGATTTCTTCTCCACGTGGCACAACCTGGACACTTGGATTGCGAAAGAAAAAGCCATCCAACGGTCCATATTAATTATGTCATCAACAATGTTTGAAAATTGTAAATAAACACAAAAATAAAAATAAAATTAAGAGTATGAACCGTAGCGTGATCGGGATGAGATTGTAATTTGAGATAATAACACGTGGCTTGATAGGGTTGTTAAAAGTCCTATTTGAAAAAAAACAATATGAATTTTTTTTTTAATATATATATATATAATTTTTTTTTTTATGTGAATAGCCCAGGCCATTCATTTTTAGGGGTGAAGATGCACTCGGATAGTTGTTTTCACTAAGGCAGTAATTGCATTAGATCAATAGCCCGAGCAGTAATTGCCTTAGTGGGGTGGAGTTGTTCCAAGGCCAGGTCTTCCTATTAACTCAAAACTATTTCCAAATCTCAAGTGGATTTGCCAAAGCAGGTGAACTATTTGACTTGGACCCACTCGACAATTAAATAAAAAAAGGTATACTACTAGATCGTAATATTAGTATCTTCTTGCTTCTCTTGTTTATATGTAGGTATAGGGTTTAGTTCATGATGCATTTGCTTATGGGACATAATTAGTTAGCAACCAACATTGCTGCTAATAACATTGCTCCAAAGTCCAAACTATTTATATAGAATCAGATCTCTGCCCCTTTGACGATCGCGTAATGCTTGGAGACCAAATTTATAAATCAAATTTGTAAACCAGATGATATGTTATCAATAAGAAATAAGCATGTTAATCAACACCTAAGTAATAATCCAATTATCAACCATCATGTCATTTGATTTGCAAATTTGATCTCCCACATTACCATTGACGGTCATATAACCATGTGCCTATACCTCTCTTAATAGACCTTTTAACGATCCTACACTCACGTGCCTCTCCCCACGTGAACATGATTCTATACAACCGGTGTTGGAACAAATCCTCTTCTCTATAAAACCCACATTGGCATTTTTAATTTATCATCCTTGAAATTTCGTACTTAAGATTTGAATTGAGCAGCAGATTTTTGACCAAAGTACGAATTATTATTATTTGATTCAATTTAGGACGCATTAAATAAAACCAGAGAACTTTAGCGGTCCAAAGAAACCAAACCAAAGGTTTTAATTGTTCCAAATGTTTGCACACAAGCCTACAACTCAGGCACAGTAAACTGATATTACAAACCAGAAATACTCAAAAATCTGCCAGACGTTATCGAACGAATGTTTGTGCATTCACATGGCGGCTTTTTTCCTTATCTGTTGCGCGGAGGTGATAACTCAGCAGATCTGGACCTAGATCCAGATGGTGATCTTGATGCTCTATCAGGAGACCTCCAGTGATCTCTTCCGTCCTTATCTTCGCGCATAGGTTTCCTACAACAGCGAAACACGAACACATGATCAACGTAAAAGATCAGCATTGCGTTCACATACATACTAAATAAAAATCCACCACTTTATAATGACAGCATAGTCCGAAAGATTATGTATGATGTGAACCCTGCAGTATAAGCTAGAAAAGTGAAGCAATTGGAGACTCACTTGTCATACCCATCGGCGTTTTCAATTGGTCCAGCCCCATTGTCATAACCTGGAGAATATGGTCTGCGATCATGATCACCGTCTCGCAGTGATGGAAGATCTTGGGGTGATCTTGGGTTGTCTCGGCGCCTTCTTCTCGGTGAAATAGAGTCGCCTCGCTGTCTTGGTGCAGGAGAATAGGACCTGAGAAAGTTATTTGCCAATGTACCTGCATCAGTGGGCTTTCCAAAAATAATATATAGTGAAATCAGGGAAATCTGTCACCTTCAAAGCTTACCTTGAGCGGTATCGACTTCTAGAACCTGATGGATAGCGTGGAGAGCGAGAACGAGAACGTGAACGCCCTGTGACATATCAGATACAGAATGGCGATTATGTTTAGCAGAAATGGCATCACAAATATAACAAACCATTTCTTAACTAATTTGATTATTAACTTCAGCAATGAATAGGAAGGCAATCATATGGCTGCAGATTTCTGATTACTTAGTGAAGCCAACATGATCAATAATGTTGAGGACCATCCCTCACTGTGGTCAGAACCAGCATGCCATAATGAGTATAACTTGTACTGTCATAAGAAACATACCATAATAAGATGATCGTCTTCCCCCATGGCCTGATGGCTCTCTGCAAAAAGCAAAACAGGCAATTGGTATTTCAAACTTACAGAGTCAAGTTAGTAAGAAAGATACCAAGAGAGTGAGAGCGAGTCAGAATAGTAGAAACTACCTAACCCTAGTCCTTTGGCGCATCTCCTCCGGCCTTTTCCTAGTCTCTGCAGCAACAACCACAGATATCTCCCTCCCAGCAAAAATCTTCCCATTCATATGATACTGAGCCTCTGCGGCCTCATAAGAATCCACAAACTGAATAAATGCAAATCCCCGAGGTTCCCTACATAGAAGTTCAAAAAAAAGTTAGTACAGTACAAAGAAGCAGAGATTAAGAGTGAGCAAAGACAGAATGTATGAGGGCAATGACTTTTCAAAATTAGCATAGTAAGTTACCACCACAGTGCCATTACTCTGTACACATATCTTACGTCAGCTCTTGAGCACTTCCACTTAAGTGGATGCTGAATTTAAGAAAAGCAGGTAAACTCGAAGCTTAGTGGCTAACCTTTTCTTTATAGTCAAGTATGAAAGGCAACTTCAAAATATGCAAGTAACTTGGAAATTCTTCTCATTCTTTAAGAAGCACTTGAAATCAACGTTGCCCACAAATTCTTCACATTCTTGTGATTATAAGCACTTGAAATCAACGTAGTCCTCACCAAACTTCTATTTGATTGTTGTAATTATATAATTTTGCTTCATAAAAAAGAACATTCTTCATTGACATTACTCCTAACACGCTTGGAATACCCCTATGTTAGGCAATGATAAACAGTAGGCCTTCATCAAATGTGAGGCTCGGGCTTGTTTTAACTTCGAAAACACCCCTGACAAACCAGTTCAAATATTCACTATGAAAAAGGAAAATAAATATTTCAAAAAATAGTTTACGAAATTCCACACACATGTAATATATTCCCTGCTTGTATATTCTAACCAAGAATGCCAACATGTAGGAAGTACGAAATTTGAAAGAACTAAAATTTCAAATAGCAATCTTATCAACCGAGTTTCACTTGTTGACCTCAAAAAAATCGTAGGAACTATAAGCACGATGTGTAAATAGATGCCGACCTCAAACAAACTAATTCACCCATTTGAAGCTTTTATATAATCTGGATAGTGCTCATTCACTTGTCAAACATAGCAAGCTCAGGTTCATTTTCAAGATTATAACCTACAACACCATTATCGATGCATCGAACACGCATTGACAAAATTAAAGCTCACCCAGTATAGTAGTCCTTGGGAATGTAGACATCCCGAACTTCCCCATATCTTTCAAAGGGAGCTCTCAGCTCTTCAGCTCTGCAAAATTAGACAAAAAACCCCAAATGTCAGAAAACAGACCAGCAAACAAATCAAACCAAAAATTCAAACTTTTCTTTCACAGGACCTGCAATCCAGAGGAATGTTCCGGACCAAAAGACTTCCATTATTCTGTTCCTTGCGCCTTCTTGGGGGGCTTCTTCCTCGCCCACCTCCTCCGCCGCCGCCGTAGCTCCTCTTCGGAGGACTATAGTACTGTGGGCTGTACCTCCTCATATCCAATACTGCAAAAAGTATCCAAATTGATTGGTTTCACGATCACATAGCAAGAAGAAGCAACGATTGGAATCAGGGTTTTGTCAATTTCTCTGATCGGATGAAGACTTTGAAGATTCGAGAGAAGATATTTACCTGTGAGTTTCTGAACACAGTGAATCGTACGGACGATGAGAGAGCTTCGAAGAAAGCGTACTTTTTTGGATCTGAATTTTCTGAAGGGAAAGACTTTCGAAACCCTGATTTTTAAGAGCCCCGAGTCTACGGTTGAGTCTTCAGGCACTCCATCTGATGACGTACTTTTGGTGGGCCGTTGGGCCGGGTTTCTGTGACCAGTTTTTGGGCCCTTAATTTCACTTCCTGCTAGCACACGTCCTGAATATTCTCCTACTTAATCAAAAACTACATCTTTGTCTTCTATCTAATGTTTAAAATATCGATATCGATGAAAATATCGAAAGGTAAATTTATGGAAATATCAGTAGATATATCGAATATTGATTGCTTTCGATGGAAATGATGAAATTTGCTCAAAAATATGGGAATTTGAAATTATTTTTTAGGGAATGTTATATGAAGCTACAATACACGTATGAATCAAGAATTAATGATTAGATACTGTGTAAACAATAAGTATGTGATATGTGAGAAAAAAAATTTTAATATATTGACAAGTAATAAAGTAAAGTATTTCACTAGAAATAATAAATTATACATATCTTAATTGAAATTTTCGTCACGAAAGCAGCACAAGTTTTATTGAAGTAAACTAATACCATAAAGAAAGAAATTTTTAAAAAAAAAAAAAAAAAAAAACAATGCAAAAGGCTCATGCATATTTCCTGCAAACCCTAGATATTTCCTTAAAATATCGAAAATATCGAGAAATTTGATTAATTTCCGAAAATATCGGGGATATGAGGTGAAGTTTAGATTTCATCCCTTCTTTCCATATTATTCCCTGAATTTTTGGATATTTCCATGGAAATATCGAGCATATTTAGGATATTTCAAACACTGCTTCTATTGCAACAAAAAAGTTAAGGATATTAACGTAATTTCACAAAACAATTTTTTTTTTTTTTAAACCTCACCTACATGTAAGTTTATCATTTTTTTTTTTTTAGATAATAAAAAACATCTCTCCTCACTCCACTTCTCTCTCACTCTCTTCCTCTCAACTTCAATTTAAAACAACCAAAGTATAAAATTTCACACACTTTATACGTGGGCATATACTATTTATTATTATTTTGAATAAACGATATTATCTACGCTAAAGAAAAATAATGGACTTAGGGCTGGTTTGGTATTGTTGTGCTTTGAAAAAAAACTGCTTCTGCTGTGCTGTGAGAATAAGCAGCTGTGAAATAAAGCAGCAGAGTGTTTGGTAAACTTTTTTGTAAAAGTGCTTTTGAAAAAAAAAAAACAGTATTATAGTGTTTGGTAAACTTTTACGTAAAACAGATGTGAAAAAAAGCCGGTTTTTCAAAGCTGGGTTTTGCAGCTTCTTGTTTTTGGCTTTTTTTCACCCAAAACTGTGAAAAAAAGCTGAAGCTGAGTGTTTACCAAACACAAAAACAGCTCTCAGCTTTTTTTTATAGCAACTTTTTTCAGAATCACCTCAGTACCAAACCAGGTCTTAACCTCACAATAAGAAGTAATAATGTAGTTCAAATTCGTTCTTAATTATTAAATTTGTCTTCTCAATTATCGAATTTATTTTAGTATGCTTCTTCACGAATTATAAGATGAAGCATTTTATAGGTATTCAAATACTATAAATTGTTCCTTTTATTTCGTTTTGTGGGATTATAAGAGATTTTACACCATAAAATACATCTTCTAGAATATAGAGACGATAATTTGGTGTTATGGCAAGAAAAAAACTGCCAAAATTTTTTGAAAGGGGGAGGATCAGTATGACGTTACTCCCCCAAATCAAGATTGGTGGCATCACTGTTCATTAGGCTCTTGAAGTATTTTTATATAAAACCTACGTTATTCTCGTGTTATAGTTATTTAGATATAAGACCAGTGATGTAGTTAATTATTAGATTTTGAGATTTCGCTTGATATTATAGGTTCATTGACTTCTGATCCAACTAAGCAATTTTCCTATTTTATAACGATGACTTAGCTTGTTTTTAAGGATGTATGTTTACAACTTTTCCGAATATCATTTATACCCTTTTGAGTACATTTTGCACCTGATGTGCAAATATTTTTTAAAATCATGGAAATTCTTGCAATAAAAAATAGTACGCAGCTAACAAATAAATAAATTGCAAGGTTTAAAATTTAACCCCATGTTTTTAGCTAAGTCACAGGATTAACCCTGAAGTTTCTCCAGTGCTTTTACCACTTCATCCATATTTGGCCTACACCTGGGTTCTATTGATAAGCATTGGCTTGCAAGGTTAGCTGCTCCAAGAGTCTACCCCCACAGAGTACTGGCCTTCAAGACGATCATCGAAAATTCAGACAACTTTACGTTTGCTGGCAAGGTAACGCCTCGCCCATTCGACTAAATTTTGTTCCTCAGATGGCCGGTTCTTGTCCACAGCTCGTCTGCCAGTCAGCGTTTCAAGCAGAACAACTCCGAAACTATACACATCACATTTCGCGGTACAATCACCTTCAGAAAGCGAATGAAGAACAACTGATTACTCGGGTTGTTTTTGTGTATGAACACGAACAATCTCTTAACTAAACAAAAGATACCTGTGGCTATATACTCAGGAGCTGCATAACCATGTGTTGCCACGATGTCTGTTGAAACATGGTTTCTATAACTTGCTGATCGATCCTCGCCAGCACAAAAATTATAAAGCTTGGCACCGTAGGTAGGGATGGGCAAGTACTCATTGGTTATAGGTAACTGCGGTTATTCGTCCATTTAAATTTGACGGTTATGGTTATGGGTAACCGTTTAGATAAATAAACGGTTATGGGTATAACCGTTTACCCGTGAAATTTAAATAGACGGTTATGGTATTACCCCCGGTTATAAACGGGTACCCATTTAACCGTTTATTTTAATATATGTAAAACTTAAAAAAATAAAATAAAATATTAGTTTCTAACTAGGTTTAGTATCCCGAGATATATTTGGTTATAAAGGGTCATATAATATATATATATATATATATATTTATTTATTTATTTATGCCTCATTTGAGAGAAAAAATATAGTTGATAGAACGGGTTAATTTTTAATATATGTGATTGAATATGCTAAAGCATTAGAGTGTTCGACAGTTTTGTTTTGGAGTCTTTTAGAGTTTTGACCAATTCAAGATAATGATTACCTTGAGCATTTAGAAACATGTTATTACCAGATGATGCGTACCTATATATATTATTAGAGTTGTTAGAGATTGAAGTCAAACGGGAGTCATATATTATTTTGTTTATTTTCTTCACTAGTATCAGATAAGAGAAATGAATGTAGAGAGGGACACATGAGGAAAACATGATTATTACTTTATGCTTTTTATCTTTTTGTACTACTCATACGATACAAACATACGTCTCTTTTAATGTATGTAAAAGGCTTACACACCAAAACAATAAAAACCAAACTTCTACTATTTAAGCAATATAATTTTGACTTTTATTCTTCCACTTTCCACTATTAGCCATATGTGGGCATCCACACCAATTTCACAAAAGAAATCATTACTTGAGTATTTATAAAAAAAAAAGGCACTAATGTTAGTGAGAAACAATTCAAGAATTAATTACAAAAAAAAAAAAAAGGCACAACTTTGTATTACTTGTAGGGCAAGTAACCCCATTATTTTTCTTTAAAAAGGCACAAGGTACGGAGAAATATCATCATAGTAATTCTCAAGCCTATCTTTTCTCTTTATGCAGCTGCACCCCCTCTCTCTCCTTCAGTTAAATTTAGGTCATAACGCATTATTAAACACGCTCCTGACACTAAGCTAAGGAACTGAATGCTTATTTACTACAAAGTCGTTCACAATATTCATCAAGCAATCCAAGTAATCTATAAAACATGGTTTCAATTTCGATATTTTTTCAGCAATGATTACATGAAACATTCACCATGAAGCATGAACTCTAATTTTACGTTTTTTTTTTTTTTTTTCAAATTATAGATTCAACTTAAATTTATTGTTCTTATAATTGTGGTGAATTGAATATGCATGAATAAGAGAAGAAAAAAAAATGGGATTTTTCAAACCCTACACGCATGGGAGCCGCAACATGAAGCCGCACTGCCCCAACCACCAAGTCGTTCTTGCTCCAAAACTCTAAGGTCCAAAATAAAGCCATTTTGCATCACCTTTCTTACAGACCTGGGCTGCCTGCAATCGACCCGCAACCCAATTAGGCATATGCACCAAACTTTCCCGCTTGTTTTCTTTTTCTTTTGGGCCTTGTTTTATTTATGGCTCACATGAAATAACAAGCCCACAGGTTAGGCCTTGTTTTTCACTTTTCCTTCTTAGTCCAATAATTGGGTATATAATCTGTTAACCCATTTACTTCTCATTTGTTGCCCAGAAACCCAACAACCACTCTTTTGGGCTTGCAAGCCACGACAACACCATATTTTGGGTCCTCACTCATTCTTTTCACACATAAATCCCGAAGCTATTCCCGTTCACTACATATGTATATTGTGTTTGTTTGCAGGTATCATGAACCTAGAGTTCGTACTTAAACTCGAACTTGAAATTTTGAAAATAAGTGTTATAGAAATTCGAAGTTTCAAAAACCAATACACCCGTAAAAATCCGGAGTTCTTGTAGGTGATTTGTTAGGATTACATGTAGATGATACTTTTAAAAACAACTGTAAAATTTAGTTTGTGCAAATTACTTTATTGTCCATAATTTTATTTTGTGATAGAAGACAAAAATGTTTTTTCACCCTCTTATATTTGACAAAAAGAGTTTCATTAATATATTGTTTAAATTAACTCTTCCTTACAAATCTATTACGTGTAAATAAACTAGCTTGAAATATGTCTAATTTTATGGAAAAATATCATCTCCGGATCCCTTCCACCAAATCCACTCAATCAATCGATCCAGGGCCTTAAATTTTGATCCAACGGCTACAAACAGGAAGTCCCTTTAAAAGTTATAATAATTTTAGCCGTTGGACTAAATTTCAAGGGTCTGAATTAGGTGATTGGGTGAATTTAGTGGAAGAGATCCGGAAATGATTCATTTCCCAATTTTATGGCATAACAATTAAATTAGTCCAATTTTTAGTTATTTTTTTATTTAGGTCCATGAATAGGACTCCATGTGTCAGCACTTTTTGTTGTTAGGTTGATACTTTGCATTGTGATTACTATTTTACTCTACTATAGCTATTCAATGGAAAAAGAAAAAAAAATTGATACGATCGGTACTTTGCTAGCGATTCTTTTTAAAAATAATCGCTCCAAAAATAGCGACTAATATGGAATAAAGTCGCTATCTTTCTACCGCTCCCTCCCCTTCCAAATTTTTTTTTTCAGTTATTTATTTATTTATTTATTTTTATTTTGTTAATGTTTCTTTTACATTAGACCCATCTCAAAACATACGGATCAAGATCCTCTCCTGAGTAAAGGGTGAGGATTCTCCTGACCAAGCCCATCGGGCCGTTGAAATTTTATCCAACAGTTACAAACAAGGGGCTCCTTTACAAGTTATAATAATTGTAGCCGTTGGATAAAATTTCAACGGCCCAATAAACTTGGTCAAGAGGATCCTCACTAGGGATGGGCAAATACCCATTGGTTATGGACGGATAACCGCGGTTACCCATAACCAATGAGTATTTGCCCATCCCTACACATAGCTAAGAGCAATGGCCATGCCGGCACCAGGTACGGTAGCTGTGAATGAAATCTCATCAATCCACCCCTTAAAGACACGTCGCATACGAACTCCATTGACTGTTGCATTAATACGGAAGTTCCTTGTGGCTGTTTTCAGTTCATCAATGCAGAAGCTCTTCAAGTTGAAGGGCTGCAAGATCTCACCCTCTATCTGTGGAGTTGAAGGCACCGAGACAGACGAAACCCTCACATTCGAATTCAATCCTGGACATGTAAATGTTAGCATGCCATATATTACTTGTAACTTGTAGGCTATGGTGTACTAGTAACTAACAACTAAAGAGTCATTTTCAATGTGTATTAAAATTCATCAATCATATACAACACACGATTTTTTATCTATGCAATCAGCTAAAAAGTGAATGAATCGCAAGTCGCAAACCTACCATCGCGAGGTGGGTTCGAAGGTGAATCTTCATTAGCTGGTTTCTTGTCTATGCAATCAGCAGCTGCAGTTAATTGGGGCGCATTACTCGAATGGCTATTAATAAATGTTGTCTCGCTAGCATTATCCCTCCCAGTATTCTCATGCGTTGTGTCCACAGCCAAATCCCCGCGTTTCACCCTAGTGTACCCTTTCACGCTTGTGCGAATCCCGCCACTCATGGTGGTCAATATCTATGAAACTGTCCTCAATAACTGGAACTTGAAATGAAACTATTACCCTTAACGATCAGTATTTGATAACCGTTTCGTATTTTGTTCTAAGTTGTTTTCACTTTCCTCATCTCTCCAACACAAAAATAAAAACTAAAAACGAAAAAATAAAATGGTCATCAAACAGACCATAACATTCATTTAATAAAATTTTCAGAACTTCATAAGTAAATATGAACTCAATTGATTTGAGTACTGCTGCACTCCATAAAACATGTTCTGTATTCCAAACTCAGATGATATGCAGCCTTTTCATCGAATTGCAAATTTGTTAATCAACTAAAAGAGAGCAATCCCAAGCCAACAACGGGGATGAATGTTTATCCTACACAGCCTTATCCTTGTTAATCAACTAAGGTTATTTAAATCGAAGATGAGCAGTTGTAAAATTAAAACGATCATATAAATTTACATGATGACGCATATACAAGTAAAAATGAATTCAAAGGCCGATGAATGTAATGAAAACTCACGGTCGATGATCGAGGAGGGAGTCGAGGGACCGAGTAAAGGGGACTGCAGAGAGGTCGTCATGCAACTGCAAGGCGGAGGAGAAACAAGTAACAAGAACAAAGATTACCAAGTTTACATATTACAGTTGACCAGACACGTTTTGTAACCATGTTTTTTTATTTGAAATTTCTACACGATCATAGACAGCATATATAAACAGACTTTTCAATGTTTTCATTGAATACAATAGTGATGCAAAACCAAACCCACGAAAAAAAAAAAAAAAAAACTAATAACAGAATGAGTTTTGAAATTTCCAACAGGCGATGCATGCCCGCTGTCTAACTGGTCCAACACCGATAGTGTCCCCATCTTAACCACCCGAGGTCGCGTTTCGGAATCGGCTGCTGCTTATCATTCATATAATTATCTCCAACAGAAGACAAACAAAATGAGAGTTTGCTAGAAACTGGTTCTTCATGAAACTTGGTTTGGGACTGGAAGTTTAATTTAATCATGAAGCATCAGTTAGTTTATCAAATCAAGGGGAAATAATGGGAGATGATTTTTGAAGGCTAAATGTAACCGGGCAGACGACAAAAAGAATTGGAGCTAAACTTTTTGTTGAGCCAAGTTTTCTTGTGCAGACTGTTTTTGTTGAACTGCAATTACCTAAACGGAAGGTAAGTCCCACATCGACGAGAGCGTGAAGAACGAGGTAGAATAGGCAATATAAAAAAAAGCGGCGTGTCAAACGTTAAACTCACGGAGCCATGCGTTGAGCACATAGCGAACTATTCTTTCGCCTTTTACTAAAGAATACCGTGTGTTCATAGCTTAAAGTGGCATACGCCTATTTTTGGAGGGGCGCACCTCTGTGGGTGCCCCTTACAATTGTAGTTAATGATTTTAAGTACAGGTGGGTCTAATGTAATGACGGAAATATGGGTGCAAAATTGTGAAATGCGTCGACTAATGCATTTGGGTGTCGGAAATTATGAAAGAGTGCTTAGATTTGTTGGGGTATCCGTCTAGATGCTTAGATTGCGAGGCATCAGACAGTTATTGTGATTCATTCATTTAGATAGAAAATAGATATTTAAACACACATTATACGTTTGTTGATCAAGATCAATGTTTCATTATGTTCTAATACTTCATAATATATGTCATTTTATTTTCTAGTTTATGATGAAATTATATATATTGTAGGTATAAACACTTATTTACATGAAATACAATAGATTTACTTAAATATGTCTAGGTGCTAGGCCTCAGTCCGCCGCCCGACTAGCATCTTTTAGAACTACACTCTAAAAACTAGAACAGTATAATATACGGCTCTAGATGTTTTAAAGATTCCGCTACGGGTACGGGCATACAACTGAATAAGGATTTCTACGTACGGAGCTGCTTGAGTAGAAGCTGTTGTGGTGTACAGAGATCCATGCTTGCCGCTGGCATGGCGTAAATAAGGACCATGCGCGCGAGAGGCGTTGAAGGTCTGTCATCATTCTGGTGCTTCGTTTGGGTTGGACAAGGTGAAGAGTGTGAGTGGCCAAAACCTCAGCTTGATGTGGTCTACTTAGTTCCTCATATTCCAGGCTCAGAAACAAAAAATGCTTGAGAGAAAAGTAACCAGGAAGGCATTCACAAAACAAAATTGTACATTATTCAACAGTCTGCAGTTACATACTCGTTACAAGATACAGTATTCAATATACACACTATCCGCTTCCTTCTTCCTATTTCTTTTCCTTCCCTTTCCTTTCAGACTGAATCCCAGTTTTCCCTTGAACCAATCAAACTAATGATAAAGCATGCATGGATTATGAATGTCTCATGCTGGGGTGGGGGAAGCGGATGCCCTGGGACGATGAGGAGTTGCTGCATTGTTGACTCCGTTGATGCTGTGTCTGCGATGTTTGGGAGCGTGGTTTGAATGTGCATGAGGGTTTGGGTGATGTTCATTTTGGGAGATACCTGAGCCCTCCGAGTCACTGGGCTCCTGAAGTTGCTCCAACGCTTTTACCACGTCATCCATGGTTGGCCTAACTTTGGGTTCTACAGCTAAGCATCGAATTGCAAGGTTAACAGCTCTGAGAGCTTCATCCAAAGAGTACTGGCCTTCAATACGACCGTCAAAAATTTGAGTAACTTTGCGTTTGCTTGCAAGGTAAGGTTTGGCCCACTCAACTAAATTGTGCTCTCCCGATGGCCGGTTCTTGTCCACAGCTCGTCTGCCAGACAATAGTTCGAGCATAACAACCCCAAAGCTATACACGTCACTTCTCGCAGTTAAATGACCTAAAAAAAAAAGAAGAAATAAGGATCAGCAGGGAGCAATCATGCATTCTTGTCATATTTAAGAAGAAAATACAGCCATATGGTTGCTGCAGCACTGATCAAGATGATGAAGACATCAGGACGAAAGCTCTTATTAAGCAGAAGTGTGAAAGGAAAACAAATTGTTTCAACAGATTTTTACCTACCACAGCAAAGTCAGGAGTAAGTCAATCACGTATCCAAAAAGTACAGCGGAACTTTCTGCAACTATATGGAGGTGAAAAAAATGAACAGGAAAATCAAAACCAAAAGCTGGTCATTCCTTAGGGTACTGCAGCAGGGAAATCTTCAAGGAAGGGCAGGATAATATGTAGGCTGTAGCAGAAGGTTTCAGATGCAACATAGGTATTGAGTAGAAATGAAGTAAATGGGAAACAGACACCAAGTACTACATACGAAGACTGGATAATGTCATAGTCCATGACGGTATTAGTCTTTTTTTTTTTTCTTTCTAAAATTGATCGAAGCCTGGCTGTGGTTAGAACCTAGAAATATTTGGTTACAACTTTGGTGAAAGGTAGATGAAGCTGTAAACAAATATCCCCCATTTTTAAGGGTAGGTTGCTTTTGTATGTGAACTCAATCCTGTTAACTAAACGTACCTGTGGACATATACTCAGGCGCCGCGTAACCATATGTCCCCATGACTCTTGTTGAGACATGGCTTTTATCACCGGCTGGGCCATCCTTGGCTAGACCAAAATCAGAAAGTTTGGCATTGTAGGTCTGTTGTTTTTCAATTAAAATTGTGTGAGAAAGTCTTACCAGAATTCTTCTAGAAGCAATAAAACTCAACAATTAAAAGTTTCAGTTACCGAATCCAGCAGGATATTAGCAGTTTTGAAGTCCCGATAGATCACTTTTGCCTTGTCACTGTGAAGAAATGCTAGGCCCTTAGCAGCTCCGAAAGCAATCTTCATACGAAGGTTCCAGGAAAGTGGTTGAAAGTAAGACGCCCCTGTTCCACCAATAACATTTTAAGTCACTAAATTATACTTACATAGTTCATACTGAAATATTTGATATCCTTAACAATGTCTTACTTTAATAGATCAAAAGGCTAAAGAGTGAGGGAAGTTCATAACTCACTTCTAAACAGATGGTTATCCAAGCTTCCGCGAGGCATAAATTCATACACCAAAAGACGGTGGTCATCCTCTAAGCAGTAACCAATCAACCTTACAAGATTTTCGTGATGCAGCTGCCCAAGGTAGTTGATTTCCGTCTACAGTTCAAGAGGCTCCACAAAGTCAATAAATTATTCTGTGAAAATATTACGTGTAACGTTATATACATGTAACAACTATAACGGAAGAAGATTCATTAAGATTGGTTCAATATATTAGCCTTTCGACCTAAACACATCTATTCCTCTATGGGGGACTCTGAGAAATTGATGGTCAATGCATATTAGATTTTCAAATATTTGATTGCACCAAAAACAAATAAAAAAGATATTCGGAAAGTGCCTGTAAGCAAAAGAAGGATAGATCATAGAAGTGATACTCACCAACCATTCTTTGTGACCCTGGAGACCTTCTTGGTTAAGCCTTTTCACAGCAATAACCATACCAGTACCGGGCTTGGCAGCTGTTAATGAATTCTCATCAACCCACCCCTTATAAACAGAGCCGAAACCACCTTCACCCACCATACTATCAGGACGGAAGTTCCTGGTGGCAGTTTTCAGTTCATTGAAGGCGAAGCTCTTCAAATTGCAGGATTGCAAGATCTCGTCCTCTGTCCGAGGAGTTGAAGTCACTGAGACGGACGACACCTTGCTATTTGAATGTAATCCTACACATTTCAAATACCATATAATGCTCAACATTCAGTCATCATATATAAGTTCTAACAAGAATCTATAACATCACAATATAAAAGAGTAAGGCTAAGTTAGTTGTTCCTGTATATGGTACAAAAACTTAAATCTCAAATTTGGCATCGATTGACTTTCAACAACAAAATGGTTAGCTTCGGATGATGCCACAGCTTATGAAGTACCATGGTAATCTAACATGGTGCTCGAGGTTCGGTTCCAAGAGGTCTTGCTTTTCCATATGAAGAAATTTAAACAGAACAAAAATGGAAAATTACGAAGTTCATCATTAATTACAAATAAATTTCCAAGTTTCTCCTTGAAATTTCAATATCTTAAACCGGAGCAGTAAAAGTCACATAAACCAAGAAGCAGGACTCATCAGAACAGCATCAGAACAAAATTCCAAAAAAAAAAAAAAAAAACAGCAAACTAAGCTATAGCTGCTATAAACTCCAAAACTGCATGTTGCATTAATCAAACACAACCAACTTTGATCAAGGTTCCAAACTTTTAATTAACAGAGTTAAGAAACTAAATGATGAATCTTAAACTTGATGAAACTTAATTACCATTATGATGGGGGCTGTCAGCTTTAATTCTAGAACTTAAGCAAGAACCCATCACCAGAAAACGTCCCAAGAACACGTCTTTCGAGACCCAACTGCCAGAAGAGGAGGAAAAAATAGAAACCCAAGTTTGCAAACAAGTTGCAAAGCGCAAGCAAAAGCAGAAGACCGTGAATCAAAGATGATGGTCTCACCAATCAGTGTGAACGCTCTCTCTCTCTCTCGGCTAGGCTTTTTCACAAACACCTAGCTGTCAAGAGCACGAAATAACTCAGCAATTGAATAGTGGAAAAAATTGAAGAGATCAAAGAAAAGCTCTGTGCTTTGAATATAGAAGATTTTTGAGGTACATGTGGGGGTGTTTGGTTGCTGGGAAAGTTCTTTTATTCGACCTTTGGGAAGGACAAAAGTGTGAGAGGTTTGACTTGCCATCCCCCACTTGAGCGTTTCTTTTGGTGTTTTCTTTATCTGCACGCAGCACGTTGGTGGATTGGAAAATGGTAAAAATAAAAGAGTGTTCAATGGGGCTTATCCAAATTACGTGCTGTCTGCATCTCTCTCTCTCTCTCTCTCTCTCTAGTGGGTGCGTGTGACAGGTTTGCATGGCTGCAGCCTCTGCTGTGCGTTTTACTTCTCTTCCATGTAATTCTTGTAAAAGGTGAAACGAAAGCCAACTCTCACTCAAGTTACGGGTTTAACGTTGGTTTAATCATGTTCATGATAATGATTAGCCATGAGAGTTATTTCTAACAGATAGATCATCGGCTCACTACTAAATACTTTGATATTTTCCTTAAACATCAGTTACAACACCTTAAATGTGTGAGATTTTATCATAAACAACTTTTGCATATTAAATAATACGTAGAATTATTCATTATGTATTGTAATTCATGCTGTCAGCTTTTAGGTGAGATCCGTATTCTTCACAAAAAAAAAAAATTTACACTTATAGCGATTCCGTGCGAAATTTCCCGATAGAAAATATTTAGTTTCTATAGGAAATGAATCGTTTCTCCTTAAATATCGGCATATAGCAAGCGTGCATAAAACTTCTCTAGTTTTACTGTAATTCGGGAACAAATATGAATGGCTTTTTATGTACGAAGAGTAGTTACTTTTGCCTTAAAATGTTAGAATATGATTCTCTCTCCTCTTATTATCATTCACTTTTCTCCCCTTCTCTCACACTTTTGTCTTTTTCTCTATATAAAAAATTTGTAGCTTAATTGAAATCGATTAAATAAAAAAAGGGGAAGAAAAGACTTGGATAAGTGTTATTGGTACTTCAAAAATCTCATTCTACACTCTTCACAAGTGTATTTTTCTTTCCAAATATAAAAAAATTGGAATATAAAATAAACTATTTGGAATGCCAATAACAATCCTCAATACTAGAGAGGGACTAGAAAGGAAGGGAATGAAATTCCTAACCGTTTTGTAGCTGCGGCTCATTAATCATCATAACACGATAAATGAGTGATAAATAATACAATGCTTTAGTGGCTTCTCTGATCAGCCAATGCGTCACAGCGGCCCCCCTTTGGAATAGAAATTGGTCTTTGTAACGATCTCGAGAATTTTGTAATCGTTTATTGTATATTGTGCGGTAAAAAATTATTGTAATTTTTTATTTAAAATTGAATATAAATAATACCTGACAAAAACCGATCGCATGATGTACAATGAACGGACGTGAATGAAGGATTTCCTGAATCCTTACAAAGAAGATTTAGAGAGGATTCTCATTCTAGAAATTGTATCTTAATTGTTGGTAGGCTTCTTTTGTGAAATTTTTCAATATGCTCGAAGTCTTCGTATATAAGTGAAGAAAAAAAACATTTCTTTTCAAATGTTTTTCTACTTGTATAATGACATGGTGCACATCATGACTTATATATATGTATTATGAGCATACTAAAAAACCTCTCCTTCTATTGGCACCCAAACTCTTAAAAAATTTTAAAAACAAAATCTACATTTTTTTTTTTAGCAAACGATATTATCTACGCTAAGAGGTAGGGGTGGATTTAGCCTTACAATGGGTTAGTAATAATATGGTTCAAATTCACTTTTGACGAAAATTGAACCTAAGACCTCTCACTTACAAGTGAAGATGAATACTACTAAATCGTAGTACTAAGTGGTAAATCTACCCTTTTTATATAAAAGAAAATGCATGAAAATGACTAGAAACTAAAATATTGTTTGAATTTAATTGGTGTACAAGTTAAAGAGGAAATGATGAACGATCATAAAAGTCCCCATTTCGTACGGACAGAATAAGTGGGTAGAAAATAGAAAAATTAGAAATGGACAGTCAAATATTCGTTTTGATTTGTCTATGGGGTCCACTCCAAAATATTAGGCTGTCGTAAAATTTAATAAATCAAAATATTCAGCCAGATCAGATTATTTTGTAAAAAAACTATAAACAATGTCAAGAACAACAACGAAACATTATCTCACTAAATAGGGTGCTTTGTATAATTCTAGAACGATTATGATCGGTTTTGCGCCAAGTTTTCCGCTAACTGCAACTGCAAGTATTCCATGTTTTTTCATAAAGTCTTTTTCCAAGTTTTCCGCTAATTGCAACTGCCAATACTCCATCTCTTATCAGAAAGTCTTTTTCCAAATATTTTTAGGCATTCTTCTACTATTTATCTCGAGTCTCTAAAAATAAATAACTTGATTCTTCCATGACAGTAAAAAAAAAAATATATATATATATATATATATTATATTACAGAAAATTTAACATTTTCGAAACAAATATTCGATTGATGAAGAATTTGAGCCAAATAAAGAAAAAAAAAGTAGTTGAGGCCGTTACATTTAGTGTGAAATGGATGAATTTTTACGTAGAAAAAAAGGCCAAGAAAATGAGTCATTGTTTGACTTTTTCTTCAGCCTTAGCTTAAAGTTTTGACTTTTCAAAGGGTGCAAGAGATATGTTAAATATTGCGATTTAATTTTAAAAGATATAATTGTGATTAGATATTGATTAAAGTCTGTATGTTTGGTAATCCTTCACCTCATGCCAATATTTAATTTTAATTAATCTTGTGCTCAGCTAACTCCCCTAATCAAATTTCTGATCTAAAATATTATATGGAAAAATAAATATTATTAAAGGACAGGCCATAGGCACGAAAAATAGGGGTCACATTTAGAACATGAGCAACGACAGCATTTCACGAGAGAAATGGCTCTGGGCGACTGTCATGCTTCTTCGGATAGAGTAAGTACAAGTCAACGACGTCAACTACCTCATCGATTCATTGTAAGCCGAAAATTCTTACATACAATCGAAGATACGTTAAGCTTAGTTCTTTGATGCGTAGTTTGATCTTATAATACAATATCAAAGATACGTTAGGCTTAGTTTCCCAATGCATAGTTTGGTCCCATAATGTACGTAATTCGATGATATAGCCAAGATCACTTGTATTAACGGCTCACGATCGCATTTTGAATGTAAACGACTGAGCTTAACATTCATTTTTTGTTTCATTGTAATCACAACATCCATGCATGCATTGTATGAATAATATCTTTGTAAGATATTGGATCTTGTGAAAGCTCATTAAAAAAGTCACAAATGTTTCAGTGCCATATCCGCCGGTTAGTCAATATAAACATGAATCCCTAATAGAAAGTGGTCCTTTAGACTCACAAGATAAAGATCGGCCTAACTAAAGCAATTCGAGGATCTGATTTCAACATGAAAGGAAAATATTTGGCTCCTCAAAGTGGAATGAGTGATTCTTATTTTTGATAGTTACATCAATCAGACTCTTGGAATACGTATCTTTGAATACAACCGAGAATCTTGTCTTTCTAATAAATTTTAGGCTCAGCTATCACGCATAAGTTGTTCTAAAAATCTCCGTTTAACACCGCTTAAGCCGCGTCTAGGCGCTAGGTGGCTGGCCACCGCCTCAATTAATGCCTAGGCATTTGAAAATTAAGAAAGGATGCCTAGACCTGTTGAGGCGCCCGCCTAGATCGCCTAAGCACCTGCCTAACCCACCCAGACCCACCTAGGCACTTGCCTAGGTTGCAACTCACATAGACAAAAAATAGATAAATTTCATTTTGCATATTATTTTTTTCAATAAATTGTAAAAGACTTGTTGAATGCTTAAATGAACACACATTATATGTTTGTTCTCCATATTTTCATTATGTTCCAATATTTCGTAATATATATGTCATTCTATCTTGTCGTTTATATATATTTTAAGTATAAACAAACATTTATTTACACGAAATATAAACAAATTTACTTAAATCCGTCTAGACGCTAGGCTCCAGCCCGCCGCCCCACAAGCGCTTAACGTCTTTTAAAACTTGCGGTATAACTCAATGCAACAATGGCAGGGGATCATTTTGAGCTTTGATTTATACCTATATGCATTAACAACTTATAATCACGAATACGAGTGTAGTCTAGCATTCATGTTCATTTCATTGTAATTACAACATTCATGCATTGTATGAGTAATATCTTTGGAAGATATGGGAAGTTGTGAATGCTCATTACAAAAGTCACAGCAAGTGGCAGGGAAGAGGAAATGTTTCAGTGTCGTATGCGCCATAAGTCAACTCCAAAATCTGTGTATGTGTATTCGGGGGCACCACACGAATAAAATCCTCTCATAGAAAGTGGTCCTTTGGGACTCGCAAGATAAAAAAGACTAGCAATTTCAAGGATTTGACTGCAAATAAGAAGCATAAAGAGGATAGGATCACTAAAATCTAAAACGATTCGAGGACGTCACTCTTACATAGACAAAACATGAGACAAAATTACTTGGCTCCCTTTAGTGGAAGCACTCGCTCTCTTACCTACTCGCAAATTACAATATCAAACGTGAGTTATTTCTATCCACGTGTAAAACTGTGATCGAACACAAGCCTATCAGTAATCCCACATGACAATAGGCAGCCTTGAACACGAGCCAATCAGTAATTACACATTTTAACCAGAGCCGTCAGATTCCGTTAGGTTAAATGATTTACCTTCATTTAGGTGTGTAACTTATAGATGCAGCCTGACCTCATGGGCCATCAGCATGAAATCATAAAACTCCTTTTCGGGGAGAACAAAAGGTGGCTCCACTCCGTGAAGCCCATTCCACATTGTTTTCGTTAGTGCCCATTAGAGATTTATGACTGGTTTGGTATTTCTGTGCTTTGAAAAAAAACTGTTTCTGCCGTGTGCTGTGAGAATAAGCAGTTATGAAATAAAGCAGCAGAGTGTTTGGTAAACTTTTTTGTAAAAGTGCTTTTGAAAAAAAAAAAAAACAGTATTATAGTGTTTGGTAAACTTTTATGTAAAACAGATGTGAAAAAAAACCGGTTTTTCAAAGCTGAATTTTACAACTTGTTTTTGGCTTTTTTTCATCCAAAACTGTGAAAAAAAGCTGAATCTGAATATTTACCAAACACAAAAACAGCTTCCAACTTTTTTTTATAACAGCTTTTTTCAAAATCACCTCAGTACCAATCCAGCCCTTAAAGCTGTGCTGCTTTGTTAGTTGGCTAGAAAAGAAGCACAGTTTTGAGAAAAATAATTTCCGCACACGTATTTTTTCTACTACTGTTTGTTTGCTGTGCATGGGACAGAAAGAACGTGCAGAAATCACTTTGACTGTGCGAGCACAGCGCTGCCACAAATCACTCAAGCTACAATAATTTCGATTTTCTTTGATCAAATAAACTGGAAAGTTAGGATCTTGAGAGCGAAAAAACTTGAATTAAAAGCATTAACAGTTGAGAATATTTATTAATACAGGAAAAAACCCATATCTAGGTGCTGATTCTGCTGAACAAAAAAGAGCATAATTATTTCCTCAAACGAGTATCTGTAAAATTGTACGGAAAAGATTCGCTACCTCCCAGACAAGAGATCTAACAGTCACACTACTCTAATCAGGTCCAACTCTTCCTAGACAAGAGACCAAACAGTCACACTACTCTCATCAGGTCCAACTCTTCAGTCTTTAGGCACTCTTCTTCACCTCCGCTGACTTGATGATGTCGATGAACTCAGGCTGGAGACAAAAAGCACAACAGAATCACAAATGTAAGATCACAAATGTCTAAAAACTTGGTGATAAGAAAGCTTTTATTTTACTAACGAAACATAGCACGTGCATTTAGTATGCATTGCGAATGAACATTACCTTTAGAGAAGCTCCACCAACCAAAAATCCGTCAATATCAGGCTGACCAGCCAGCTCTTTGCTGTTTGCACCATTCACAGACCCTGAAAAAATTATACGATTCAGCCAAGTGTTGTGAAGGGGAACAGAGAAAGATAAGTGGACTCCTTATCTTTCCCATATATACAAAGGAGAATGCGTGCGTTTTAGTCAACAGAAAGCCATGATAACTGAGTGAACTCCTTAAATCAAACACAAAGACATAATGAATTCTTCGCAAGAGAACAAATATGTTTACAACTCAAAATGACTTTGGCACATGATAGCTTCCATCCATACAACAGATGAATCCTACCCTCTAACCCTTTCGAATTTCAATCTTTCACCCGAGTCAGTCATAGTAAACTATGTTTTAATAAGCATCCATTTTTGTATATAAGCAGAATGGAGACTTAAAAAGTCCATGCTCTAGGGTAAAGAAACATGTATACAAATTGTCGTAAGCTGCATTATTGGGAGAGTCATACAACTTTTCAAAAAGTCACCGACTCTTTTATTAGTTCTATAGATATTATTCATCTTGGAGGGGGGAAAAGCTCATCAGTCAACAGAAATATATTTTAGTTGATTCAGAGTTGCAAGTGAGAAAAGGATGGAATGTCCAAGCAGATAAACAACAAAATGATGCAGTAGAGGTGTGAAACATACCTCCATAAATAATGCGCGTTGATGCAGCAACTTCAGAACTGACGTTTGCTTGAAGCCATTTCCTCAATTCAAAATGCACCTGTTGTACGGAGAAATATTTGTGTGAAACACAGACAGGGTGCAATATGTATATACATACACAAATGCATACATATAACATATGCATAATATCAGTATATGACCCAGGAAATCCCAACCACAAAAGTGGGTTGGTGACGGTTTAGAAATATTTGCTCATTCAAGCACCGTTTAATTCAGTTTTATCAGACCTTAAAGACAAAGAAGGCTACACAATCTCCTTGAATTGTGCCCATTTTAAATTTTTTACCAATAACATTTTTTCCCTTGCTCTAACATACACAAACAACATCGAGTTCAAACTGAAGTTAATATACAAAACCACATCCAGATAATCAGATAAAGGCACCACTTACTTCCTGAGCCTGAGCTGGAGATGCAACTTTCCCAGTTCCAATGGCCCACACGGGCTCATACGCCAAAACGATATTGGTCCAATCTTTCACTTTCTCTGCAATAGAAAGCATCATTTGGATGAGTAAACAAAGAAAATTAAGGAGACTCACAAGTCACAACAAAACAAATATTCTTCGAACTAACAGTAGGCCAATAAAATGGAGTTCTGATATGCATTATGTACCTGCAATTGCCTTGGTTTGTGCGGCAACAACCTCCACGGTTGTGCCAGCTTCTCGCTGCTCAAGGGTCTCACCGACACAAGCTATCACCTTCAAACCTTGAGAAAGTGCGTATGCAACCTTATCCGCAACAAACTGAACGAAGTGTGTGATATATGAGAAACTATTACGCAGTCGTTATTGATAAATTGATTAACAATACAGGGGAAGGGGAAGCATACCTCATTGGATTCACCCAAAATCAGTCTTCTTTCCGAATGACCAAGAATGACCCATGGAACCTCAAGATTGACTAGCATCTCAGCACTGAATATACACAACAAATCTTTTAAATTTACTTAATCAGAGTAAAATGCGAACTGAAAAATAAAAATTCAATAGACAGGACATGTATGATGCACATTCAATATATTTATGCTTATATGCCTATAGCTCATTGAATTTGTCACTACTAATTCATCCCTCATCATCTAAAATATTTCCAGAAAGTCGAAAGTTGAAACTAAGTGATAAGGGTTTTGTAAACAAACGATCTTCACAGATTGATGCTTCGTTCTAATGTATTCAATTTTTTTTTTACATCAGAACAGATGCCTCTTACTCCGATATTTCCTTATCAGCAATATAATTACATCTCTAATAAAAGTATCAATTTCTAGGCACATCATCAAATCATTAAAAATACACAAAAATCAGCAATATACATTCTCAATTTCTACAATTCACCGAGTTAAATCCAGATGTCAACACTACGAATTGAAAGCTAGTAAATCATAGATATACACACCTAACTTCACCAGTGAAGGCACCACCCTTCTTGACCCAGCAGTTCTGTGCAGCGACATGGAATTCGGGCCTCAATGAACCCTTCACCACCGGAAGAAACACATACGGTGGGCTAACCACAACCTCTGCAATCAGAAAAAGCCACAGAACAAATTAACGGTTTGATAACTCACACAGATCAGTAAATCTCATCAGTTGATTGAAGCAGAAAAAGCCAAATAAATCAGATTGAAAGCGGAAGTAAATAATCGGAGCAATCAACTCACCCACAACATCTTGCGATGGAACTTGTCCCTCATTGAGTATTTTCACGATCTTCTTCACCTCATCGAAGGTTCCGTTCTACACACAGATTCAGAATCAGCTCAGATTTAACTAAATCGCCACTCGGTTCGATCGAAATCAGAGCACAAAACAAATCGGAATCGAAAAAACAAGGATCTGTTTGGTTGCTGAGAAAGTATCGGAATCTGATTATTTTCCGTCAATTTCTTTGATTTTCTCAGCAACCAAACAGATTGAAAGACAAAAAAAAAACGCATAGGAGATAACGAATCGGAGAACTCACGCATTTCCAGTTGCCGCCGACGAAGAACTTCCTGCCCATATTTTCTGGATATTATCGAAATCGGCACAACAGAGGGTGTAAACTGTGTTTTAGCCTTTCGGGTTTTTGGGGTCTGATTTAACTGCGGCTTTCCTTGTTGCCCAAGGGCATGGCATCTGTGGATTCCATTTGCTTGGGCCCACATTATCGGGCGGAATTACGTTTTTGGTCTAGGAATTTGGAATATGCTTGGGCGCATCATTTGGATTATGAGTAATGGATGAGGGGTAGGTTCGTCTATTAATGTGGTCTTAAGGGCCCGCTGGTTTTCTTTCCCGTGTGTCACGGGACGTGGGTGGTTGTTAGCGGATTAGGTGGAGCCTTGGTGAGCTGAGTCCATGGATTTTTGTATCCACATTTGTATATGGGTACGGGGTTTTGGTATCCACATTTGTATATGGGTACGGCCCACACAGGTCCACGCGGACCACACCACAATCTTGAGGGAGTAGAATTCTCTCTTCTATTATTCTTATCTCCTTTCCGCTCTTCTTCTATAACTTTACTTTTTGTTTTATTGGCTTTTATTAAAAATTAATATAAGATATTGACGTAATTTAATCGTAATCGTTTAAGTATGAGAAGAAAAAAGGAGAGAGATATTAGAAAGAGAGAGAATCTTTGAGTGTCAATACATGAAACAGTGGGGATCTCAAATTAAAAAATGGTGGGACCATGTGATAATTTTTTAATTTGAGCCAAAGGACTAAGACCTGGTTTGGTACTGAGGTGATTCTGAAAAAAGATGCTATCAAAAAAAGCTGGGAGCTGTTTTTGTGTTTGGTAAACACTCAGCTTCAGCTTTTTTTTTCATAGTTTTGGATGAAAAAAAGCCAAAAACAAGAAGCTGCAAAACCTAGCTTTGAAAAACCGGCTTTTTTTCACATCTGTTTTACATAAAAGTTTACCAAACACTCTAATACTGCCTTTTTTTTTTTTCAAAAGCACTTTTACAAAAAAGTTTACCAAACACTCTGCTGCTTTATTTCACAGTTGCTTATTCTCACAGCACAGCAGAAACAGCTTTTTTTCAAAGCACAACAATACCAAACCAGCCCTAAGGAGGTTTGGCTTTCGACTTAAGACTTTCTCCATCAAAAGTATAAATTTAAAAGTATTAACATCTAACTGAAGTTCCACTTGAAGTGAGCTGCTCAAACTAAATTCAATGTCACAGATGTTGGTTTAACCACAAGTCTAAATGTTTCGCCATAATTCAAACCAAGTTCTTGGTTAAATCTTTGGCAACTAATCTTGTCGTATGCCTTGCTATAGAACCGTCTGAATTCTCTTATTTTTTAAAATCCATTTGCAATCCACTAAGTTTTTCTAAGGAGGTAAAAGAACCAAACGCCAAGTGCCAAATGCCATGTACGCATGTAGTTACACCTAACACTCAAGGCATGCTGTTATATGCATGCGTGGTGCTTTTATATTCCTGTCTTTAAAAATAAATAATAATAATTATTATTTAATTAAACATTCTCTAACAAGTCACGCCTAATGTATTTTTTAAAGAATAAAGTCATGCTTTAGCCACTCAATACTACGATCTAGTGGTATTTCTCTTTATTTGTAAGTGAGAAGTCTTAATTTCGAATTTCGTGCATAGCGAATTCGATACCTAATTAAGTTGTCTATTGTGTGATTTAACTGAACTCTTTATTTTCTTAATGTAAAATATATTGTTGTAGTAAAAAATAGAGTCATGCTTTAACGTTGTTTATATAAGTATTGCTGCGGCGTGCGTGCAGATGTTTGGTTTGTTGGTTTTTGTAGTGCATCTCTGACGTTGCTTCTTGTCGCATGCCACCTTCTCGTTTTGTCAAGGGGTAAAAGCACCAACCTAGTTGGAGCTTATATTCACTTGTACTTGTGTAAACTTATAAAGTTGTGTGTTGGATGATGTAACTTTGTTATGAGTTTCGAGGAAGTACTTTAAACGTAATAAGAAATTTGAAAATAAGATACATGTTTAATTGTTTCGTCAATCTATTAAGTATGACTGAATTTGGTTATGCATATTAGTTTTAGTGCCAGATGTCATGAGTATATAGGGTCCTATGCCAAAGACATAGGCTTCGAGCGTGTGAGAATGGTATAAGCACCAAGTTTGACGGTCTAGGTCATGTGTTTGAAACTTTAGAGTTTTGGTTTCTTGTAGTCTCATATCTTTGGTGAAATGTCTTAAGATAGGAGTTGAAGTACGCCGTGTTGAAATAAAATTTTAAAATTAGGCGTATTTGAGTGAAACCCTTTAAACCCTTTCTCTGTTGTCGAACTTGGTGCTGCCTATATTGAGATTTTAAACTCTTTAGGAAATTGTTCAAGAAATTCACCCGATACCATCTCTATTTCCGAAATAATCAAATTTTATACGGGATTTGGGCCTCCACACCTCTCCTTGACCAGAAGGATTTGGGCCTACCTCTTCTAAATCCAAAATTTTGAGTTAGGCCTGATTTGAAGTGATTTGGGCCTGCCAAATCTGCTAATTTTATATTAATATTTTTTAAATTTAATTTTTTCAGATTTTGTTTCATTCTAAGGGGAGTGTATTCAATTGATAATTTGATATATTTTAATAGATTTTCATGGACTTTAAGAGAGTTTAATTGATCTGTATTGATTCCATGAAATTTTTTTATTCAATTCCCTCGAAATCTTAAAGAGAAAGGTGAAATTTGTGAATGCTTAAAGATGGTGTATTCAATTGAGATTTTGAAGGATTTTAATTCTTTTAATGAATTTAGAGGTATTCAATTAGGATTTTAAGTAATTCTCTGAAATTCAATGGGTATTCAATTATGATTTTAAAATAGTTTATTAAAATCATTAGAAATCTGAGTGTATTCAATTAAGATTTTAAAGAAGTTTATAACATTTTAGATGTATTCAATTAGAATTTGATTTTAAATAATTTGAAAAAGTTGAGGAAATAGAGATAATTGAAGAGATTTCGTAGTGTATTTTAAGTATCCAGAAATCGCACCTCTCCCCATAAGATTGCAATAGAATTGAACCAAAACTTTACACGGAATCTCTACAAATCAATTAACCTCTTTAAAAGATTTATAAATCTATTAAAATATCTTAAATTTCCATTTGAATACACTCTAGTAAATTGCACTAAGAAATCTCTCCATTTCCATCAAATTCCTCAACTTTTTAAAATTCTTTAAAATAAATTCATAATTGAATACACCTGAAATGTTATTAAACTTCTTTGAAATCATAATTGAATACACTTGAATTCCTAAGTATTTTAATAAACTATCTTAAAATTGAAATCATAATTGAATACACTTGAATTCCTAAGTATTTTAATAAACTATCTTAAAATCTTGTTTGAATATATGTTGAATTTCAAAAACTCACTTAAAATCCTGATTAAATACCTCTAGACTCATTAAAAAAATTAAAATCTTTCAAATTCTCAATTGTATACACCCTCCTAAGCGATATTTTACACTAGGGAAAGATATATAGTTTAAATCCAGAACTTAGTACTACGGTCTGGTGATATTCCTCTTCGCTTAAAAGTGAAATGTCTTAGGTTTGAATCTCGTGGATGGTGAATTCAATGCCAAATTAGGCTGCCCATTGTGTAGCTTAACTGAACTCCTCCGCTCAATGTACTCAAAAAAAACAAAAAAAAAAAAAATGTAGAACCTAGTGTGTTGAAGATAAAAAGTCTAATCACGTAATCCACCTCTTTCAAATTTATTATTAAACTTTGTAACAAAATACAATAAATAAAAGAAATTAACGGTTTATCACTTTATCATCAGCAACATACAAGGAATTAGCTTAAACAATTATTTTCAAAGTCCAAATTTAAAAATGCCTAGTTTTCAATATATTTAATTTATAAAACCTCTTACTTACAAATAAAGAAAAATATTATTAAATTATAGTATTAAGTAATAATATTTTGATATCTAAATACTTTAATTATTTTTCAATTTTTTTAGAAGAAAACAAAATTTAAATATTCTCCTGAAAAAAAAAATTTCCCGCCACCAAAGTTAGGGTTTATAAATCCCCAATTGTGCACCGCCATTTATGATACAAGCGTCGGCGCCATTCCATTCTGCATCCCCAAATATCCGACCCCAATTGACTTAATTAGAGCTCAATTTGCTACGCTATCACTCTCAATTCTTCATCGGACTCGATTATTCAAGGGATGGCAGGCCAAACCGATCCCAGCCTGTCTATCTTTTCCGGCGAAGAGGTTCAGCTCTCTACCACCGCGTGTTCATCTGTTTTATAAGCTTAATGTGGTTGTTTTGTTTTAATTTCGACCATTTCTGTGAATTTAATTATAATTTTTGAAATCGCAGGTCGAGTTTATGGCCGAAGACGAAATGGTGGAGATCGTTCCCAATATGCGAATGGATCCTCTCAACATGCTTTGTGTAAGTTATTCACTTTTTACATGTTATTGTATGATAGACTGAGCTGGTTTAACTTTTAACTATGGATTTACAGGGAGATTTTGGTCCATTCTACCCGCAAATGGCAACCCAAGTACCGTTGTGGCTGGCGATTGCTATGAAGAAGAGAGGAAAATGCACAATTCGGCCCCCAGAGTGGATGTCTATCGGTGAGTCCTGCTTCTTTCGTGTTAGTTTGATTTCTGGTTCTGTGTTTGCAACACGATATCTAAGAATGTCGAAGAAATGTGCTTGAAAGGATTGATTTGTTTGAATATCCAGTAAAGTTTTATGCTTTGATTACGAATGTATTTGGGTGGTTACCATGCTGCCTTCGTCATTGCAAATAGTTCAAAATTTGTGTGGCTTCTTTTGGCTGCCGTTGTGGGGTATTTTTGTTGGAATTGCTTGTGAGCCTTAGCATCAGCAGCTAATATGTTAGAGTTTTTTGGTTTATTGTTGAAGGAAAAATAAATGACATCAAGAGATGATCAAGGCTAGACGTAAGTTAGATTGACATGAGAATTTTTGAATTTAGTATATGAATAGACGTAAGTTATAGTCTCGGTCTTGGAGCCTCAAGTCTTAAGGTTGATCGGATTGAGTTATGATGTAATGGAATGTTGAAATATACGTATTTAACCGGAACCTTTTCATTTGTTGAATTTGGTAGTACTTAGTACTTAACATGGAATTGGAACTCAAACGCATTTCCATTATTTTGAACTCTCTAGTCATATGCTGTAAGTAATCTAACGCATTCCATTTCTTTGACTTACGTTTTGGGAATAGAAAACTTGACTCGGATTTTGGAAGCAGAGCGCGATTCTCAGGCAGCATTTCAAGTTCTACCTTTCCATTATGTTGAAATCTCTAGCCTTCTTTTTGAATAGTAAGTTGTGAAACATTGTACATATTCTATATTTCGTTGTAAAACTATGTTGATGGCATCTGAAACTTTTTTTATGATAGTGCACCTGACGACATTCCTGACATATATATGGTGAGTTCAGGACTCTTTCAACCTTTATTTAACTATCAATCATATTTGCAATGATCTCACTGTAGTTATTTCTAATAGGTGAGGTCTCTTATTAACGACATAAGGGACGTAAGGTTTCATAAGGTTGAGACTAGCTTAGAATCATTCGAGGAGGCTCACTCTTCTGCAGTGATGGTATGTGCATTTATCTATGGTGCAATTGGATGAACCGGTTGGAACAATTTTGAATGCCTTGTTATATAATATGGAACTCTTTTCTGATGTCATTTAATATGGAATTCATAATGGTGGTATTATATCCATGGGAACATATCATATATATTGTATCTGAACAGCATGTATTATCAATGAGTGTGTGAGTGTGTGGGCCACTGAGAGAAAGAGCATTGAGTAGTTCTACTATGTGTTTACTTTGTTTTTCCCTTTTAATTGGTGCTCTTGAGCAGATTTGATTTGTACTTGCAGGTCAAGGATCTATCTGCCATGGAAGTGAATTTAGTTCGCCCATTTGTTGGGAGAGCCTTACAGGCATTTTATAGGCATGGCAGTCCAGAGCTGGTTCCAAATCCAGATGGAATGTCTGCCAGACGGCCACAAGCAACTGATAACATACCAAGAGTAAGTGCCTATGCGATCCATACTCTTTTCTTTTCTTTGTTTAGTAGAATTGAGAAGGTGAAGCGATTGATTGTGTTATTTGTTGGGAGGGACAATTTGTTTCATCAACTCTGACTGGCTGTTTTTGATTTATTTATCTGAGACACACAGTTTATAAAAAAAAGGTTTATTAACCCTATTCTGTTTTTTCAGCGCCCTCTGCGGAGACGGTAATAGCTTTCATAGAGGTAACATGTACCTTTCAATTCAGCCAGAACCACTAATTTCAGCATGCTCGCAAGGAAAGTACTTCTTTCCCCGAAAACCATTCATGGTAATAACCCTGTAGTTAAATAATGTTTTCTGTTGAACCATCACAGAGTAATGTTATTTTGTCCTTACAGTTATCAGACGTTGCTCTAATGCAGATGAGAAAGATAACCTGAAATTTCATTACTCGTAGAATAATCTATGTCTGACAATTACTGATGTCTGTTTGTGACTGCAAAAATGTTGTAGACATTGGTGCATGTTCCTTGATCTTTCTTGATAATTTTGTCTAGTTTATCCTGGTACCTAGGCTCTAGCTTTTTGAAGCGCTATGTTTATGAAATATTGGCCTGTGATTGATTGATTGATTGCTTGGTGTTCGATTCATAAACCACCAGTGTCTCTTTAGTGCCTTCCTCCTTTTTCTAGTTCATTGGTGTTTGATAACTAAACAGCACTGTTGGAAGCTTTTAACCACTTTGTCTATGAGTCTATCTCAACGAAGTTCTTACCAACGCATAAACATTAACTGGGCGATTGTAACTTATGATGCAAGCTTATTGTTGTTGAAAATATAGTCATCTTTCAAGCTTCCTGGAACTTGGATTTCGACGTATTTGTCCAGTGCTCGTATGAATACATGTAGTTATATTCCTAATCCCCCCCCCCCCCCCCCCTCTCTCTCTCTCTCTCTCTCTCTTGTGGTACTCATGCATTGAGAAACATATAAGAACAGAATTTAGCTTTCTGCTTAAACTATTGGATTAAGACTCTGCCTGTTTTGTATTGTTGATGCTTTTCTTCTGTATGCAGATAGATTGGAATAAGTTTTATTTAGCATATAGGTTGCTTTCTCATGCACTTTGAAGTTTGAAGAGAATCACTTCTCCAAAATCTCTTTCTTTTGAAATATCTTTAGGACTTAGGACAGAACAATTTGCTGCATCAATTATTTTCTAAAATTGTTCTGAAATATGATTAGCTGTAATGATTGTGGTGGCACTCAAATAAACAAGAACTGAACAGCCAGAATAAAAAGAAAATTGCAAATAATTGTGTCTGCTACTTTTTTCAAAATTAATTATTTGCCTTGATGTTTATCTTCATTTCCAGAATCATCAAAGGGAATCTTGTTTTCAAAAAGGACTGGATTGACATATTCCTGAGTGGTCCAAGTAGTAGATAGGGCCATAACATGCCTCATGTTCCCTCTGATCCCCCTCTAAATTAAAGGGGTAATTTATAATGGTGTATGTTTGCCATTTGCATTTTTAGGGATGGTTCGGTATGAGATTCTAAACCGAAAATTTTAGGGACAGAAATTTGAAGACCAATCCCAAACTAAAATTTCGGTATTCCCAATTTTCGGAATTTTTGAAATATTTTCGGTATTTCGGGATGGTTTGGTATTCCCAAATTTCATACAAATTGAAATAGCAATCATTCATACCAAGTTAAATTAACATGTAACCCAAATAAAACAAGTAACAAAACCCAAAAGCAAAAAATAAGTTACAAACCTAATATGTTTGAATACTAACAATACAATTTTTTGATTTCGTATTGAAGAAATAGACACATTTGTGGGATGTTCGTACGGGCAAATGTGGCAATAAATGGTTATGGTTACTACTTGTAGACCACACCAATTATATTGCTAATAGTAGTTAGCAACTGTTCAAATGATATATATATATATATATATATAAAACTTATTTTTGGTTCGGTATGGGATTATCGAAAAATTGAGTAGACAATACTAAATTCTGTACCGAAATTTCAGGATCAGTTTGGTATTTCATCTCGAAAATTTTGGGAATTTTGGTTTGGAACTTTTATGCTTATGTGCAAAAGTGTTTTCCAAATAAGCATTTCTCAACGGATCCATTTGGATATATGCCTAGTTGTTGTAGAAGCTTAGCTTCTTTTTTTTTTAATAATTTGTTGACCCTAAAAATTACGAAACCTACATGGCACGCAGACCGAGTAACTAATGAGCTAACTACATCATTCGATTGGTGCGGGGCGTGCCAACTTGTCGACTGAGCCTGGCCAAGGAGTACAATTTGTTGATGTTGTGTTGAGCGCGTTGCTGACTTCTTGATCTTGCAATTGCGGCCGAGGAAGGAACAAGTCTCGGCTTTTGGATTCTCGAGCCTGAAGACAAGGCTGCTAGTTCTGCGAAGTTCACGAATCGTCGGCGCCGGATTCGGTCACAGTGATTATATTCGTGAGAGTATAAGCACGTCGAATCGACACCAGACTATATGAACACAAGTACTCAAAGGAGATGTATGTTTTGATGGTAAATGTGGTTCGGCCGTTAGAATGCTGAACTCTGAAACTCACTTGTGAGTATCCAATCATAAAATCACTCGGCGTTTAATGTGCCGAATGTTGTAACTCGTAACACCTTACTTCGCTGAGAAGGCTAATAAGATGACTTCTGCCAATAAGGATTCGGAAACCCTTCTCAACCGAGACTTGGATAGGTAACCAGTCGGCCTCGACGCAGTGCTGTTTATCCAAACTGAAGGTGCTCCTCGGTCGGCTGATTTTACGGCAACAGTGTTGTTTATCCAAACTGAAGATGTTCGCTGGTTGCCTTCACAATGCTGTTTATCCAAACTGAAGATGTGTCGGTGGAAAAAGAAAATAAAAAATCTCAAAGTGTTTGAGAGGTTTGCACAAGGCAATTTGTGTGTTGAATTGGAGGTGGTCTTCTCAGCGTTCAAAGCCCTGTATTTATAGAATTCGTAGTGCTCCGTTGCCGAAATAGATTTTCCCAGTTCCACTCTAACTCTTCTACAACCGGATATTGTGATGAAAACCCTTTGATAATATCACTTCGCATTAGTCAAAGTGTCAATGCCGTGCTCCAATTTGTATTATTATCTTAACATATTAATTGGAAAGATAATTAATTGGAAAGACAATTCACTTCTCAAAACAATCACCTTACTTTTCTCAAGAATCCGTATCCCCCACATGTTGCAAATGCCTATCCAATTTGCAATTCGAAGTCATCCCATCTGCAAGTTACCCATGCATACATGAAGACCACGTATCCCACTTTTGATCAAATTGTATTGCCACCTTATCACCAACACGTGTAAAATCTTTTCCCATTGTTCCACGTGGCTTTGTACGCGAGTCCATTCAACCATAGACCCCATGCATCCGACTAGACACCAAGTTGACATCCATCACCTAACCTAACCTATTCACCATTATCTTCGGCTTGCAGATCCATGTAAGGCCACGTGAAGTGTCCAAGAATCTGTATAATTTATTTTGTATAAGAAAATTAAGATAATTTATTAAAGGATAATTATTATGATTAAGAACCATAATATTATCTCTTAACAATAGCAAATTATCCTAACTTTCTTATCCGACGATTAAGAACCATGCTTACTCAACGGCCTCGATCGCTTGGGCCCATGATGTAAAATCGGGTCCAAACATAATTATTCCAAGGTTTTATTTTTTTGTGAATTATTGGATTCCAATTTCGCCATCATTAGCTTATCCGAAAGGGAAATTTGATATTTCAGATCGATAGGTGAGTGTTTAAATTTTGTTTGGTTCCAGAAGCCGTTGCATATGCGCCACCATGGCTTCCAGCCTGGCCAATGTCCAATTTGTTGGTGTTTCTCATTCGACGGAAAATACTGCTTTATTTCTGTTTCGGTGTTCCCCTCTCGATTTCTCTTCTCATGAGAGACGTGAGGAGAGAGATAGAGAGGGGAGCACAATAAAACGGATATGACGAATTCCTCCAGCATGATCACGAAGCTGTTAACTGTTCGGTCTGTTTTGCAGAACCCGGTTAAGCGGTAGGTTTTATCACTTGGGCTGCGAGTTTAGTTCGTTGTTAGAAATGTGAATATATTGAACAATTGATGCTGAAGAAAACGTGTGGACTGCTTTGTTGTTGTTTTTAATTTTATTGTGAGATGGCGACTTTTTATTTCGGTTGAAGTTGAAGTCTAAGATGGGTGACTGGGAATTAAGTATTTGAAACAAATACAAGTTTGGTACGTGGTTGACCCTTTTTTTCTTTTTTTATAGGAAAATTAACGAAAAGTTTAAATTTTTTTTTACTTTTAATGCAAAGTCATTTTTAAAGGTATAGTGAATAGTACCAGAAAAATGTATAAATATGGTTTTTTGTTAAAAATGAACAGTACTGAGAGTGTTATGTTAAACCTCCTTTTTTTAATTTCACATTTGGTTTTGCAACCAAACAAAAGGGGAATATAAACATTTTCTTTGATCACATTTTGTATCATATATCAAATTGTTCTTTTCACAATTTGGATCTTAGCAAGTAAATTGTGAGTTAGAAATGATCTTCTTGCGCTATTTTTTCTTATTTTTGCACATTTTTGTATATTTTTATTCATCAATTTTCGTTTGAGGTTATTTAATATAAATAAACAGATCTAAGTAATGAGAGGAAATATATGGGTTGAAATCATATTTTGGTTTATAATAATTTGGTTGATCATCATATCTTAATATTAATCATTGTTCTATGTTTTTAAGAAATTGATGACTATTCCTAAACTTGAATAACAATTGTCATTCATGAGGTTTGAATTTGTAACATTTTGTCAATATAGTTGGGTGGTATTAATCAAATAGTCATCGACAGACAGACTTGAACTTAGTCAAGTTAGTTAAAACATATCGCTTATTTTCTCTGCATTCAAATTTAAATATTTCTTTCTCGTAATTTAAATAAATTTTGCTTAAATTACCGTTTCGATTAAGGGGATTTAACAAAGAAAAAGTTGAGAGTATGGCTACTAGCGCGTGATCCACGTGAATGTAAATGAAAGTGGGGCTGGATCTGGGACCAAAACTGACCGACCATCCAATGTGAAAAGGAAAAGCGTGAGTTGGGTTCGGTCGGGTTGCATACTTACCTCCCAATTGTCCTCATCACCTTTCAACCTACTTCATAAGATTACGGGCGAGAAATTGAAAGATACTGCCTCGCAGCCGCGTATGGTCCCCACAGTGGCGCGGCTGCTCTTATTACTGTCAAAATCATTTTGTTTTTGTGTTTCACTTTTCCAAACTTATATTCTAAATCACCTTAACGTACCGTGTGATCTTTACACTGGCTCGTCTGCTTTTATTACAGTCAAAATCTTTTTGTTTTCGTGTTTCACTTTGACAAACTCATATTCTAAACCACCTTAACGTATCAAGAAGAAGACTTTGAATTCAAATTCGGTGCCGCGAAGGCGGAATACATTGGTTTAAATAGGGGTGGACTTGAAAAATCGAAATATACAAGCTGTGATATAACCAACGAAATATACAAGCAATCTTAAAGAGTTTCATTTTATAGAAAATCCTCTTTAACATTCTTCTAGATAATAAAATAACAGTATACAGACGTATAAGTTGTTCTTGTAATGATAAATTAATCATACCTAACTAGTTGGTTTCCGCTGTAGCGCCATCTTCCACTCATCATAAATCCTGCATTGCACAACAAACGTGTCATCATTCATCACCCATCGTTTCTGGACCACCCATCGTTTTTGGAACCCCTTCTATTTTTAGAACAACATAAATGAGGGCTAATAATTTCGTATTTTTCAAATAATAATTGCATCGCTGTCGCGAAAACGATTCCTCCCAATAATATCTATATATTTCCTTAAAAATAAATAAAAATAAATAAATACTAGTGATGGCTGAATACTTTCAAGTCGATCCTCGTTAGCAACAAAATACGAGACACCTGTCCAATTTATTTATTTAATTAATTAATAGCTGTCAACAAAAGAAGGGATCTCCGTGTAACTTGGGGCTCACGTCATTTTCCATTCAGGCGTTGTCCGTGCCTTGGTCCTTTATTGGTCCCCAAGCCCAAGGGGAAATATCTCTACCTATTCACGGAATTCCCATTTTGCCCATGGCCTTATCAACATAATTGCTCAATCAATTAGGGTTTTCTGTCTTATGATTCAAAGTTTAATAATTTAATATACATATATATATATATATATATATATATATATATATATTAGTAGTTTTAGCATATGAAACTAATCAGACGAATTGGTTGATAAAAGAGTTCCGTCAATCTCAATCTTTCAATTTTCTACATGTTATCAGCCTAACTGACTTATAAATGTTTTTATAAGATTCAAATCCGTCTTTATTAGGAATTAATTCTAAAATATGTTTACTAAATTCGATTTCATTCATTTTAAAAACACTTTTAAACGAGTTGTATAATTATTGTTTTCTAAGAGTCAAATCAGCATTGTGACTTGGAACAAGGTTAGAATATTTCCAAGATGTACCAAACAAATACCAACTTGGAAAATAAAAATCCTTATTCTTCACAAATTTGAAACTTTCAGCAACAACCAACAAAGAACCCAATTAGGAACCGAATTGTTACTAATGACAGGTATTTACGTTAATTAAAACAAAATCCAGCAGACAACAAATCACCGTAAACAAGTTTCAGAACACAAACCAAATTACCATCCAAATACAATTTCCATCTTATCCATTTTCCCTCGATTATTTCGGTGGGACCGCCCCAGGATTTCTTGGTCCCAAAGCAAGCACACCAGGGTACTTCCGTCATTTCCCACCATACTCCTCCCCCTCTTTATATGTTTGGTTCCTATTCCTATCCCATAGCTTTCGTTCCGGCCACTTATTCTCTCCCTCTGAAAAAAATCAAATCCAAATTTCACGAAAAAAAAAAAAAAAAAAAAAATTCACATTTCTGAATACCAAAATCAAATTTCAGAAAAAACCCAACAGTTCGGAACATTTTAATTTTAATTTTATTAATTTATGAGATTTTATTTCGGATTTTTGAGAGATTACGAGGCTTTGTTGTTAAATTTCCAGCAGGGGTTGAGGTGGGTAGCTAGGGCTTTTGGTAGGAGGAATATGATCGGGTGCGGCGAGCTTTAACGTTGGATTTAAGGGATGATTGCTACGCGCGAGGAAGTGGAAGGGTCGTGGTGATCTTTAGAGAAGAAACGACGGCGTTTTTGGGGGGTGAGAATGGACTGCCGGGTGGTGTGCATGGCGGGCGGCGACGTTTGGATGAGGGGTCAGATCGGAGGGGGTTTAAGCCACGAAAGCGAGCACGACCTCGCTCTCATGGTCACTGATTTTTGGGAAAACGGTAGCGTCGGAGCTGAGTCTTGGTGTAGCAGCGACAGCGATTCTGCTCTCTCCGATCTCGGTCACCTCGCCGACAAAATTCCGGTACGAATTATATTGCTTGCTCGTTTTGTTTTGTAAATTTGGAAACTTCAAAATTAATTGCTCGTTTGTTAATTAAGTTCTAATTTGAGTCAAAATTTTGAACTTTCCCTAAATTCCCAATTTTTATGAGTTAGAAAGTTGAATTCGGCTTTTCGAATTCGAAAGCAATGATTTTTACACCCAATTTTGATGTCCAGTTTTGGGTTTTATTTTGGTTCTGCAATTTCATATGGCTGAGTTGTTCAGCTTCATATTTTGCCCATAATTTGTTTTGTAACTTATAAACTTCAGAGTATTTATTAATTTTTCTTTTTATCAAATTCGAATTTGAGTCAAATTCTTGTTTTTTTGCTAAATTTCCAGTCTTTTAAAAGAGTTCGAAGTTGAATTCAGCTTTTGTAATTCGAAACCGATTATTTTTACACCCAATTTTCATGTCCAAATTTGGGTTTTATTTAGATTCTTCAGTTTCATGTTCTGCCCATGATTTTTGCACAATTTTGAATGGTGGTCTTGGATTGGGATTGCAGTTTTTCAAGCGTTCAGTGGCTCAGTACGAAAACGATTTGACGTCGGTGGTTCATTCTCTGATACTGTCCATCAGCGAGAACGATCTTAATTTTGTGAAGTCAGGTCAGTGCAATTCCAGCTGCATCAAGTTTGATCTGGTTAAGCTTCTGAGGCTGTCTGGTTATGATGCTGCCGTGTGCGCGGCTCGGTGGCAGGGCACTGGCAAGGTCCCTGGAGGTATGCTATTCGTCTCAATTCTGCAGAAGCTTAATTTTATAGGATTTGGGTTGTTCTTTCCTGCTGTTGTTCTTTCGTTGGGTGCATGAAACCCTTCTGTTTATATCTGCTCCCTGTATGAGATGTAAACCGAACCCCGACCAATATACGGTACTGTGATCCTACAAACTATGTTCAGAAATCAGTACAAAATGTATCATAAAATGTTTCATAGGCTTCTGACTTTGTCAGCTCAATTAACCTTGGTCCTATAGGTTTCTGATTCCATTTGAGGTGTGGTAATTCTCAAGTTCTATCATTTTGAGAGTTTTGTTTCCGTATCGTCTTTTCGCAGGGGACCACGAATATATTGATGTGGTGAACTACAACAATTTGGGGAGCTCTGAGCGTCTCATCATTGACCTTGATTTCAGAAGCCACTTTGAAATAGCTAGAGCGGTTCAATCGTATGATAGAATATTGAACTCACTACCAGTTGTTTATGTGGGCTCCTTGCCTAGGCTGAAGCAGTATCTTCAAGTTATGGCCGAAGCTGCTAGATCTTCCCTCGAGCAGAACTCGATGCCTCTACCTCCGTGGAGATCACTCGCTTATCTGCAAGCGAAATGGGAATCTCCATACCAGAGACAGTTTAATATAGACGAACAGAATGTTAACGGTTCCTACAATTTTGACCACAAGCAATGCAGTGCGCATTTGAAGATGCTGCAATCTCTGCTTCAGTCTGAAATTGAAGCAGATAGGCTGTTGAAGCAGATAAACAACGATCACATTAGGAAGCACAAGCCCGATAGGCGGAGGCACTCTTTGTTCAGGACTCACTGAGAATGTACACATTTTCGGGCCTTGAGGCGAGAGAGGGCTCTTGGTGAGACGCTTAATTGTGTTGCGGCTTTTCAGATTTTTTTCCCAGACCTTAAATAAGCATGAATCTCCGATTCAGAACGAAGGCAGGTTCATATAACCAACATGAATAGCAATAAGTCATACTATAGTTGATAAGTTTCCACTGTTCGTTCTTGCTGAGGAGTCTTTCATGATTCTTTTACTTACTCTGCACTCGTGTCAAGCAGCACCACCGGGTTTTCGGAATTGCTCCAGGTTCTGTCCAGCAGCCTCAACGCCCGATCGAGGTGGTACAAGTTCTTGCTCGACTACGATGCATAAATTTTCCGATTGTATCTGTTTTTTGTTCTTTGTTATCCTCTTGAATGTATCCCTTTCCCCTAATTTTTCTGGGCCAAGGAAATTTTGTCACTGTATTTTTTTCTGTTTTCCACTTATGCAAATGTTGAGTTGCATAACTTCCCCAGCAGAACAACTTTAATTTTTTTACCCTAATAATAATGTTGATGTATTGTATTTTTAACACATGCAGATTTTGTTTTTTTCTTTTTGTCATGTGTATTATGACATGTATTGGGCCATGTTTTTATGTTTTCGGTACCCTGAAAAATTCTCAAATAAATGAAATGACGATGATATTAATTCATAGAAGTTTATAATACACAATAGCATTGCCATACATGAACAAAATTCATATTAGATTTCAATAGGCTCATCTTTTCTCTTCTTTTTTTTTTGGTTACAAAGGGGATAAAAATCCAGTTTGTTACACTAACAACTAATCTTGACCTAATTATTAAGAAGGCCATGACAGTCTATCAACTAACTAATCTTGATTGAGGACTCCAGTTTTCAATTGCTTAGTGCTTTCTGGAGAATCGTAATATACCTGTCATAAAAAATAAAAAAAAATAAAAATTCAATAGTAGATTAATTAAAGTACACGTAATAAAGCCTTTTCGGAAGGATAATACCGCACAAACTACATGTGTGTGTGTACACACACAAAACGCTTTTTAATTGATTACGTGACCAACACGTAAATGTGACTAAGAGAAAGAATTCTTCATGATTACGTGACTAACTCTTAGGTATAAGAAATGACTGTATGTTCTCCTTTTATATATAATTTTGAGGAAAGAAAAAAAATATTATTATTGTCAATCCACAAATTTCATCATATATAAACTCCTCCCTGGTTCATACGAAAAATCATAAAGGAAAATTCATCTTAATTGCAAGTTCCCTTCACAAACCTCAATTTCAAAAAACTCCCTTCAAAATTTTTAATATAAAAAGATTTCCATCATGATCCTTTAAAATATCGAAAACAATCAAAACATGAATGTTAGAAAAAAAATAAAAAATAAAATAAAATATCATGACAAAGATACCAGATCACATAAGGTGATAATATGGAGGCTTACCCTGTAGAGCCGACCGGTTTGCATCATGACTCTTTCCTCTATGATCCAGTCAGCCATATGTATCTTTGGTAAATCCGATCTTTGAGAATTGCACACTTGCCAAATTCTCCAGAGCTATCATCATATTCGCCTTCGCCTTGGTCATCAAATGTCTCAAAGTCTTGCATTATGTTCCTTGTTGTAAATCAAAATATGGTTCCTTATGGATAATGCTTGGATCCCCCCAATGGAGACTTACTTGACCCTCCACTTACGATTAGCAAACTTTTACTGTCCAAACATTATACTAGGAGCCGTTCATTCTTTTTGTCATCATCTACGGTCATATCTACAAACATTCTTTCAATGTGGGGATATTTTAGCCACTCTTATGCATAAAACAAATGGATGGTTCATCATGAGACATTTACTTGTTATCAAAATTATTGATTGGTTTAACATGTATGGATGACTAAACGATTTCCAAATTGAATGATTTTTTGCAAGTATGATTTTTAGATGATGGTAAAGAGGTTCGAATTATGATATTCAAACAGTAAAAGTTCATTAATCATAAGTGGAAGGACAAGTAAGTTCCCATTGTGGGGATCCAAGCATTATCCATAAGGAACCATATTTTCTTTGACATCTTTTGGTCGAAGGTCTAGTGCAGAATTTTTTCGGTAGAAACATTCTCATACGAAATACTTTCATTGGAAACATTTCCACTTTCTCGTTTGAAACATTTCTCAGCCGAATAGATGGAACAAACATATTCATGAGTTATGGAACACAAACATATTTTCATTCAAAACATTTCCACATTCTCGTTCCATCTAGCGAACCTTCTAAATTACACTTTCATTTACAGTTGTTTATGTTTTCCACAAATTACAAATAAGCGGGGATATAGGGATTGTGACTTGTGAGATTTTGTTTGCTCAATTTAACTGGGTGTTATAGATCCAAGATAACGAAAGTGCTTACTCTGTGGTACTTCTTGATCTCTAATCATCACGCCTATCTCATATGGACCTGCACTCCCACTATAGTTGTACTCCATATACTCTGCCTTCGCTAGAGTTTGAGTAATATATATATATATATATATATATATTTTTTTTTTTTTTCGTCAAAGAATAGTATAGAATTGGTTCAACAAATTTTTTGATATTCACAAACATCAACAAAACAAAATATACATACTAAGTACAATATTCAATCAAGCATATCTTAGAAGCCATAATCTACATTTGATGGGATTTGATCTACACTAATTTAGGATAGTAACTATTTTACAATAATGATAATATTAATATCACAATGATATTTCTTAATAGATAGGAACCCTAGGCATGAGAATGCTAGGAAGACTAAATTTTTAAACCAAATTTTGTAAACTAAATGATGTGGTTGTTGATTAATGTGCTTATTTGTTATTAGTGACACATTATTTAGTTTACATATTTAGTCTCCTTAGCATTACTCTTATATTATTCATTGCAATGCAAACTTTCATACGAACGCTGTAATTAAAAAGGAGCTGCTGGAAAGGAGGAACGGAAATGTTCTTCTTCCAAGTTGATGCATGCTTGAGGAATAATCTTGAAACTATCAAAGCAAAGGTAAAATTGATGTTCTCTTTATGTTCTTCGATAAATATATCTCTGTGCAGAAAGCTTCTCTTCGAATTGGTGTCTCCAATCCGTAAGAATTGTTTGAGTCCCTTGTTTTTGTTCAAGTGTGAAAATACTATTTTTCCACAATGATCATGTCATCTCCAACAGGTTGTTCTTCGAGATGGAGAAAGAATATAATGATTCAAGCTTCTAAGCTGCCCTCCAAATCCTTTTTTTCTATCCGTAAGGATCGTTTAAGCTGCAAGGATTGAAGTGGAACTGTGGAATCAATATAATTTAATTAAGTCATAAGGCGGCGAATGGATGTATGTGCTGTTTGCCAGAAGTAAATCCAAGCAGAGTTGGTCCTGAGATTTTTTAGGCTCCAGGCAATACCAAAAAATATGCCCTAACTTCATATAATAAAAATATTTGTTTTTACACGTAAGATTTTATAAAAATTATACTTAAAAAAGTACTTCAAACTTAATAATTTAAAAACATGAAAAAACTAATTTATTTTTTATTGAGATAAAGAAATGAAAAAACCTCGGGCTTACAAGTAGATAGATGATGAGTTTTGTTTCCTTTCTATCTGAACTTTTAAAGTGTTTTATATAAATTGTGGAGTGTTTTATCTTATTTACTAACCTTGTCAATCTGGAACTAAGAAAATAATTATATTTAAGCAATGAATGAGCACTAAATTAAACATATTGGTAACACGCCATATGATTTGCAAATTTGGTCTACGCATTAATCTGTGTTGAATTTAGACTTGAATTGGAATGAATGTTTAAAAATTGCAACCCACGTAACTACTAGTTAGTAATTAATAAGGAATTAAGAACCAACCAGAAATTCCTAAAATTTGGAAAGAATAAACACACACAGAGCATTTTGAACTCAGGACCTCTCGTTAGTTTTAGAGAAAATTAGAAAGCCCTACAAAAACCCTTGTTTCTAATTAAATCTTGATTTTTTTAATTGAGTATAAATTTTATAAATTTATACTTTTATAAAAAGAAATTTGTGAAAATTGAAAAGTTAAAAAAAAAAAAACATATAGCATTTTCGAACCTGGGACCTCCTCATTAATTCAAAAACATAAACCACCACTCCTAGTTACACAATTTAATCATTTGACTAAATTTTATAAATTTATACTCTTATGAAAATAAATTTGTAATTAAAAGTAAACAAACACACGTAGTGTTCCGAACCAAGACCTCATCTTAACTTTAAACAGCAGAAACCACTAGCTTTAGTTATACTTATTGATTATTGAATCAAATTTCTGATTTATACTTTTATGAAAATATATACAAATATATCACCCTATAATTTTGATGGCCCAATTTTTTTGGACACTAGACGGTCGCCCAATCCGCATTGGGCCAGGGTCGGCCTTGAATCCAAGCAACTCTCTTTTAATCAGTAATGATTATGATGAATCTCAATTTGTATGTATTGAATGCGAAGTCTGGAGTATCCAAAACTGAAGCCGCAAGCTTGTCCATGCTCGCTGGTTTTTCACGCAGAATCCAAACCGAGGACAACGACATTAATCATAAAATCTCAATGCTGCGGCAGTGTACAGGAGGAAAAACTCACAAGGGAAGAAGTCTCGAAAGCGAAAGAAGAAGACTAGAAAGCGAAAGAGAGAGACGACAGGAAGTGGCTTTTATTCCGTACAGATTCATGATGCACAAGCATCTCAAAAAGACTTTCGAATCCCTAGTTTCCTGAGTCCATGACGCATATCCAAGCATCCTGAAACAGAATGTTAACGGTTATCTTCAAGTTATGGCCGAAGCTGCTAGATCTTCCCTCGACCAGAACTCGATGCCTCTACCTCCGTGGAGATCACTCGCTTATCTGCAAGCGAAATGGGAATCTCCGTACCAGAGACAGTTTAATATAGACGAACAGAATGTTAACGGTCCCTATAATTTTAACCACAAGCAATGCATTGCGCATTTGAAGATGCTGCAGTCTCTGCTTCAGTCTGAAATTGAAGCAGATATGCGCACACACTTGCATATTCAAGAAATAAAAAATAAAAAAAAAATGATGCGGAAGTGTAGAGTGTAGAGAACAAAGAAATGAAGGAAAGTGATGAAAACCATCACCTGAAAATATATACAGAAAGGAGGAAAAGCGAATTTGATTATGCTAACAGCAATAGGCTCATGTTTTTTCTTTTTCTTTTTTGGTTACAAAGGGGACAAAGGTCCAGTTAATACACTAATCTTGACCTAATTATTAAGAAGGTCATTACAAACAATCAACTAACTAATCTACTTTGTAAGAAAAAAAAAAAAAAAAAAAAAAAAAAAAAACTAATCTTGATTGAGGATTGCAATCCTCAATCAAGATGATGCCCATTCGGCTCCAGCTCTCAATGACTTCGTGCTTTTTAGTCCAGGGTTTTCCGGACGGATCATAATAGACCTGCCATAAAAAATCTATAATAGATTAATTAAAGAAAAATAATAAAACCTCTTTGGAAAGAAAATGCCACACAAACTACAAAATGAGAGAAAATTAAAGCTTCTTCATTTTTTTTTTCTTAAAGAAAATGTAGTGATTAAATTTACACATTGAAGGGGAAAGTGAGCTCAATCCAAAGGAAATTGTGACATCCCACATCGCTCAGGGGAGTGATATTTATATGTATATTCCCATCTCTACCTTGCACGAGGCCTTTTGGGAGCTCACTGGCTTCGGATTCTATGGGAACTCCGAAGTTAAGCGAGTAGCGCACAAGAGCACTTCCATGATGGGTGACCCATCGGGAAGTTCTCGTGTGAGTTCCCAGAAACAAAACCGTGAGGGCGTGGTCGGGGCCCAAAACGGACAATATCGTGCTACAGTGGTGGAGCGGGCCCGGGAAGTGGTCCCCCTGGGCCGGGATGTGACAATTTGGTATCAGAGCCTACCCCTGGTCGCGAGTGTGCCGACGAGGACGTCAGGCCCCTAAGGGGGGTGGATTGTGACATCCCACATCGCCCAAGGAAGTGATCTTTATATGTATATTCCCATCCCTATCTAGCACGAGGAGCTCACTGACTTCGGGTTCCATGGGAACTCCGAAGTTAAGCGAGTAGTGCACGAGAGCATTCCCAGGATGGGTGACCTATCGGGAAGTTCTTGTGTGAGTTCCCAGCGAACAATATCGTGCTACAATGGTGGAACGGGCCCGGGAAGTGGTCCTCCTGGGCCGGGATGTGACAATTTGGTATCAAAGCCTAACCTTGGTCGCGAGTGTGCCGACGAGGACGTTGGGCCCCTAAGGGGGGTGGGTTGTGACATCCCACATCGCCCAGGGGAGTGATCCTTATATGTATATTCTCATCCCTACCTAGCACGAGGCCTTTTGGGAGCTCACTGGCTTCGGGTTCCATGGGAACTCCGAAGTTAAGCGAGTAGCGCACGAGAGCACTCCCAGGATGGATGACCTATTGGGAAGTTCTCGTGTGAGTTCCCAGAAACAAAACCGTGAGTGCGTGGTCGGGGCCTAAAGCGGACAATACCGTGCTACGGTGGTGGAGCTGGCCCGGGAAGGGGTCCGCCCCGAGCAGGGATGTGACAATTGGTATCAAAGCCTAACCCTGGTTTCATGTGCGCCGACGAGGACGTTGGGCCTCTAAGGGGGGTGGATTGTAACATCCCACATCACCCATGGGAGTGATCCTTAAATGTATATTCTCATCCCTACCTTGCACGAGGCCTTTTGGGAGCTCACTGGCTTCGGGTTCCATGGGAACTCCGAAGTTAAGCGAGTAGCGCACGAGAGCACTCCCAGGATGGGTGATCCATCGGGAAGTTCTCGTGTGAGTTCCCAAAAACAAAACCGTGAGGGCATGGTCGGGGCCCAAAGCGGACAATATCGTGCTACGGTGGTGGAGCAGGCTCGGGAAGTGATCCGCCCCGGGCCGGGATGTGACAGAAATAATATAAATATATAGTTATCCAATAAATTTTACCCCACCATATATATACAACGCTTCTTAATTGATTACGTGACCAACACGTAAAAATGTGACTATGAGAAAGAATTCTTCATGATTACATGACCAACTCTAAGGTATGATTGTAAGAAATGATTTTATCCTCCTTTCATACAATTTTTGAAGAAAAAAGAAAATGAATTGTTATTAGCAATCCACAATATTCATCATACATAAACTTCTTCCTAGCTCATAAGAAAAATCATAAAAACAAATTCATCGTAATTACTAGTAATAATTTTACCCAGAAACAAAAGCAAGTTCCTTTCACAAACCTCAATTTCAAAAACTCCCTTCAAAATTTTTCAATTTCAAAATATTTCCATCATAATCCTTTGAAATTTCGAAAACAGTCAAAACATCAACATTAAGAAAAAAAATATCATGACACAGATACCAGATCGCATGAGGGGATAATGTGGAGGCTTACCCTGTAAAGCCGACCGGTTAGCATCATGACCCTTTCTTCTATAATCCAGCTGGGAAGTAGCCAGCTGTATTTAGCATGCGTGTTGTCATAGAGGGTCGATGTAAAGGGCTTTGCCCCACGCCTCCTCGCCCTCAGAGGTACCTTAGCTTCTACAATTTGTGCTGTCGCCAATGACATTGGCGACAAGCAGTTGTTTTCAAATTGATATTCAACTTGAGCTTGAGCAACGTTGTATGCCATTTCTGGCCCGTGACTTCAAGCCTTTTTTTTATTTTTTTTGTTTTTCACTCTTTTTCCTGGGTGAAGACTTGAACTTATCAGAGCTTATGGTGCTTTTGTACCTCAGCTCAAACCCATATATACACACACTCTAAGTAAAACTGTGTGCGGGGAACTTTGCCATATCATAACTTATAAAAAATTTATTTTCGTTTCTGCCCCCGGTAATGTATTGTAACACGATTTATTTGCTAAATATCCCATTAGTCGTGGCTAGAAAAAATATTTACCACAAACACATGTGCAAACTATATTATGTCAGAAAAAAATTGCAAAACAAATTAACATTTACTATCAATTTTTTTTATCACTGTGGTCTTTGCATGTTCTTAGTTGTTAGTTAATTAAGCATTAGTGTATTTTAGCTTGAACTTAGTGGCAGGGGATAACCAAAAAGTAGATTCAAATTTCTTATATTGGCTTACGTGTATTACGTACGTAAGTATATAAAGTACATTAGTGTACGTTTAACGAAGTGTGCATGCATATTGTCGGCGCGATATAAGAACGTGCATGTGTAAGAATTCGAAGCTTCTAGCTTTGTTTTTATTACGGAAACACTGGATTTTGGCGGCTAACAGCTTGTACGGTTTGTGAAGAATTTAAAAGATAAGTTGACAGTAGAAACGCGATATTAGCTACCAAGCGCTCTTTCTATCATATATTATTTATAATGTAAGATCGATCCTTAAAAGTCAAAATTTCAGAATAGTTTTTAGTTGATATATATTAAATCTCATATTGGTTTGATAAAGTACCTAAGAAACCTCGGTTGCTCAAGAGTATAGGTTCAACATAGGAAATTATGAAGAAATATATGAAAAGGCATTTTAACCAAGATAGGGGTTTTTGTTTTTTTGGGGCTAGGATTAATACGGGTTTATTATAAAACTTAGAAAAAAGTAAGGGCAAATTCTTAAAAATTTAAGAAGTAATGGGCACTCGTGCAAAATGTATAATTTAGATTTTCATATCTAAAGCATACCAAAACTGGAGATATAATTTGGGGTTTCATGTTTAAAGCATACCAAAGGTGGAGATATAATTTAGATTTTCATATTTAAAGCATACCAAAAGTGGAGATATAACTTAGATTTTCATATCTAAATGGCATACCAAAAGTGGAGATAATTGCGAATCCAAATACATTAAAAGATAATAAGTTCTTCGAGTAAACAAAATCCATATTAGATTTTGAATGTACATATGTAATTAATATGGGAAATTTTATTTAAAATCATGTAACCTCTTTCTACACCCAACTTAAATTTTAAATGTACATTATTCTTTTTACCCTATTGCATAATTACCATCAAGTACAAAATGAAATTAATAATAAAATTAAAATTTATCAATAAACCCACACACTATAATTAAATCTTATCATCACTCATTGGTTATCCTGTGTTCATTCTTACTAAAATCCTAATAGCTTTTAGGGACAAAACATATTTTTATTTATTTTTTTATCAATGGATGGTGATTTTGAAGTTTTGAATTCTCCAACTAAAATATGACTCGATTTATGAAAATTTTTGTTCGTCTGATTTCAATTTTTCTTAAACTATAGAAAGATGAGTATTTGGGTTTCAATTTTTTTTCGTCAACGTTCTATAACAGTTGTAATGAAAGTATTGATATATAAGGCCCTTTCTATGGAAAGTAGAAGTATTAGTAATTTGTTTGGCTTTGGCATATCAGAAAGTGAAAGTTGTTTTCGTGCTAGCCTGTCCTCCTATACGAAACCCTTCACTTCAACTTCATATTACAAATTTGTTGCAGTTCTGATGACGTTTGTTTTCCTTCTAAGAAATTGCTTGGGGTAGTGCATGTTAGTGAGTGCAGGTTAGATGAATTTCTTTCATCAAATAAAATTAAATAATTGCAGCAAAAAACAGACACATACAAACACCGAAACACAAATAAATAAAAAACAACAGCCATGAAAAATGCCATATTATTGTACATAGCTCCAGTAGTGTAGTATCTCGTATTGGCGGGGTGAGGGTTGGTCCCTGACCTTATATGTACATGCCCCTTTTTTCCTAGCATGACGCGTTTTGAGTAGTGAGGTTCTCTTGCCCAAGAACAAATCCGTGAGGGCGTGGCCCAAAATGGACAATATCGTGCTACGGTGGAGTCGAGATGTGTCAATTTGGTATCAGAGCCAGACTCATTGTCCGTTCAAATGTGCGACGAGGACGTCGGTCTCCCTAAGGGGGGTGGATTGTAGTATCCCACATCGGTGGGGCAAGGGTTGGTCCCTGACCTTATATGTACATGCCCCTCTCTTCTTAGCATGACATGTTTTGGGTAGTGAGGTTCTCTTGCCTAAGAACAAATCCGTGAAGGCATGGCCCAAAGCAGACAATATCGTGCTATGGCGGAGTCGAGATGTGACAAGTAGAAATTTGAAACTTTATCAAAAATCAAATAAGATGCAGAAAAAAAATGCAGAGAAAAATTTGAAAAACAAAAAGATCTGTTTTAAAAGAGCTCAAGGTGGGAGGGGAGACAAATGACTCAGAAGATTTTTTATTTTCGAGTTTCTTTGAGATTTTATTTTAAAATGGGTGTAAAGATAAATATACTTTTTAATTGGGTTTGGTAGGGTACTTTAGGTAATAAATTTGGGTTAAAAGAGATTAATTCTTTAATTAAAAATAATATGGGTGTAGAGAATAAGTTAAGTGTAGAAAGAGGTTAGATGTGTTCAAATAAAATTTCCCAATTAATATTTAAGAAGTGTTGACTATGCATAACAGACTTAACAGTTAGCAGTCCACCTAATTTTTCACCTTTATCCTTTCACACCAAACACACCTTACGCATATAATTAGTTACCAATAAGGTAATAAGCCAAAGATTAATACTTTTTTTTTCTTTCTAAAATCCCTAAAAAGAAAAAGGAAAAAGTATACGTACGTAGATTTTATTCTATAATAAATAAAAAATTGGATACGAGTCTGGTTGTATGTCGACACCTTGTTTTACTTAAATCAGACTAATAGCAGTGCATATGGTAAATTATCCCACATATTAAAAAAAGAACAAAGTAGTTACAAGTGATTTGCAATACGTACGCGTTGGCAAAGTCACTCAAGATTGCATTGCTTCAACATTTAATTGATAGGAACAATCATGCATTCCAACCAACAAGTTCTTAGGAATGAGTTTCAATAGAACCAATACTGATAGGTTCGAAAAGGATTCTCTTTCTAATGTTTTTAGCTGTTAATTTAAAAAAATGACATTTAGAGCTGGGTCCAAAAAATCAACATGCTATTATGTTGAGTTCATACTAACTTATTTTCCAGTACTATTTTTCTTATATTCATTTTACATTTCAAACCACTTAGAATTTATTTTATACTTTCATTAAGTAGAACGTAATTAAGTTTTTGTATTCTTCTAGACTTGAGAATTGTAAAAAAATCATCAAAATTAGAGCTAAACGATCGTTGAATCGAGATTTTTCATTTCTAACCGTAAAATGATTTCGTCCCATTACTTAATATATGAATGCTTTTTTGTTGTTGTCATTTTTGACGTATGAGATTTCGAAGTATATACAAATTAACATGTTTGGCGGCTGGACAAAGATCTTGACAAACATTTTTACACTCCAGTGTACCCTTTAAATCTTATAACATCCAATGGCCTTGATTAAGAGTGATGTTAAACATAATGTATATATTTGTAAAAACACTACAAGAAAAATGACCAATCCACACAAAAGGTTAAGTGTGCCTATTGAGACCTAAGGGCACCAATATATGTGTCATTTCACAATAGCAACGGTACAACAACCAAAATTACATATGTGCCCTCTGTGAGCGTGCCCTTTGACCAAAAGGCACGATATGACGTTTAGTGCTCAAAGAGTTTGAGCACAATCAATGGTTATTTGGTGCTTTTGTTCTGACAAGGCTGTCAGACAGCTTTCCCATCGATTTTACCACAAATTTTGTAATTGTGCCCTATCGATTAAATATAAAAAAAAATAAAAATAAAAAAACGAAACACCTTACAAGCTGAAAACAAACACTTGTACATGTTTTATCCCTAATTTTAAAAACACTCCAAAAAAATCATTACTGCACAACTGCATCATCCTCAGAAAGCTTTGTTCATCCCATCTTCGTTACTCCACAACTAACTCATCATTTCCACAAGCAGAGTTTCATCAACCCTCTACTCCCAAAGTATAGCTAAAACTTATGAATTTATGTGCATAAATATACAAAGAATTTCAAACAAAAAAACAAGAACTCTTAATTGAGGGGACGTTGAGTTTCCTGCGGGAACAAATACAAAAAAAATTGTTAAAAAATTAGACAAACAAAAAAAAAAAAAAAAAAAAACAAAGGAAATGCCCAGATTCTAAATGTGTTCGTTTTGGGTAAATTCTCAACCAAACACAACATTCTAGCAGTCGAAATGAAGCTGGGAAGACAAGGATTCAAAATATACCATTTTGGTTCCCAGTCGTGGCCATAGTTGGCCGGGAAACAGCCTAGAAGGTCGCTGGTTTAGCCGGAAAAACTAGGGCTTCCCGAGTTGGAACTGCACCAAAACTCTACCAATCATGCATGCAGACTCAGGAATTGCACCAGAACATTAAAAGGAAGAGAAACAAGGTGATCCCGAGACTTACCTTGGCTGTGTATGGAGGAATTTCGCCGGAAAACCTCCGAGTTCGAACAGAGGTCATGAGCCCTCGGGTTAAGTTCCAAACCGCGCTTTCTGTCCTCGTCTCAGGGTCCGGAAGACATGTAGGGACGAGGTTAATCAGTTGGTGGTGGTGGCGGCGTGATTAAAGTGGTTGAAGTTGAAATGGTAGAGTGTGAGAGTGATTAAAGTGAGAGTTTTAATGGGGAGAGGAAAAGATGGCACGGAGAAAGAAAAGTAAATAAAAATACAAAGGGATGATAAAACCAAGATCATGAACATTGTGCCCATTGCTTATAAAGCACAATTTTGTGAGTTCCTGCCCAATATAAGAGCACAAATAGCTCTCTTCCGTGCAGCTATTATTGAATCACAAAACTTGAATTTCGTGCTCAATAGCTCATTTAAAAAAATAAAATAAAATAACTAAACGGCCTCCCGTCTGAGCAAAATCTGATTTCAGTGATTCCACCGTCAATGGCCTTCCTTTTTAACCCCGTCTCAGCAATAACACACCAAGCTTTTGCACTTTTCTGAGCAACAAACACTAAACGTTCAAACAGATAATAAGATTAAATATAAATGTACAATATTTGTTTTTGGCCCCAAACAGATAATAAGACTAAATATAAATTTACAATATTTGTTATTGGCCCTTTTCGAATCTGCCATAAAGAAAAGTTGTAGACATACAAAATTAAGAACCCGCGACGCAAGTCCACCACAACCCCGATGAGGCCATCATTTCCTGAATGGTTCCGTGGATTTCAGCCTCAACAAGCGAGATGGGTTTCGGTCATTTCTCAAACCAAATCAGCTTCGTGGTCATGAACTCTTCCATAGCTCCTAAGAAAAATATATAAAGAAAATTCAAAATATTTGATCTACTATTGAATTTGTGATGGAAGACCTATTATGATTCGTCTGAGAGACCATAAGTTCTTACTAAACTTGAAGTCTTCAACCAGAAAACATTAAAAAGAGAAAAAGAAGAACTTCAAGTCACCAAGTGGCAAATAATGGTGGTGAAGAAGTTCATTTTGGATATGAGAACTGTTTATCGCCAATGTCATTGGCGACGGCACAAAAAGTTGAACCAAACGTATGTTGGAGGACGAGGAGGCGCAGGGCAAAGCCCTTTAATTACATCGATCATCTATGACCACATCATTCATAAATGCAGCTGGCTACTTTCTAGCTGGATTTTAGAGGAGGGTACAGCTAGGGATGGGCAACGGTCATGGTGGGCCGGTAACTGCGATTATTTACCCATAACCATTTAAGTTTTTACCCACATAACCGTTTACCCGTTAGGTATTTACATAAACAGGTATACCCATACCCATAATCGTTTGTAAACGGTTAACCATACCCATAACCGCATACCCATTTTCCCATAACCGCGTACCCGTTTACTTTTTTATTTTACCCGTCTACCTATTTTTTTAACAACTTGAAAATTAAAAAGAAATTTGTCATAATCTTCTTTTTCCTAACTATTAAATACCGTTATAAGTACATTTAACATGTATTTTTATATTAACGGCAATATTATTCATGAATATATGTTATGTCTCCCAATTATTTGACGGTCAATCTATTACAATAATCATGTATGGTTGTAGATTAATTAATATTCTTGTATACATACATATATATATGTGTAAGTACGCATCAGTTTGCTAAAAGGCTAATTTGATAAATACTTGGATTTTTATTTAGAAACATATGTTCATCGTTCCAAGCCATTTAATCGATTTCTAATTTTGGGGTCAAATATTTTTTGAAAACTCGAGGCCAACTATATATATATATATATACGCATCATCTAATAATAACACGTTTCTAAATGCTCAAGGTAATCATTATCTTGAATTGGTCAAAGCTCCAAAAGACTCCAAAACAAAATTGTCGAACACTAATGCTTTAGCACATTCAATCACATATATTAAACATTAGCCCGTTCTATCAACTACATTTTTATCTCAAGTGAGGCATATATATATATATATATATATTAGATGGCCTTTATAACCAAATATATCTCGGGATACTAAACCTAGTTAGAAACTATTTTTTTTTTTAGTTTTACATATATTAAAATAAACGGTTAAATGGGTACCTATTTATAACCACAGGTAATACTCATAACCGTTTATTTAAATTTCACGGGTAAACGGTTATACCCATAACCATTTATTTATCTAAACGGTTACCCATAACCATAACCGTCAAATTTAAATGGACGGATTACCATGGTTACCCATAACCAATGGGTATTTGCCCATCCCTAATGAGGATCCTCCTAACCAAGCCCATCGGGGCTGTTGACATTTTATCCAACGGCTACAATTATTATAACTTTTAGAAGGGCCCTCTGTTTGTAGCCGTTGGATAAAATTTCAACGGCCCGATGGGCTTGGTCAGGAGGATCCTCACCCTTTGCTCAGGAAAGGATCCTGATCCGCATGTTTTGATATGGGTCTAATGAATTGCACAGTCATAGGTGGGGTTTAATAAGTAGAGCAATTAAAGTGTCCATAATTTGAAAACAAAATTGCACCGACTGTCGTTGAATGTTTTATCATGACCCTTCCATAATTAACATGGAACTTTAAATTACACATCAAATCTCCTCATTTCATAAAAAAAAAAAACTCTCATCTTTTTTAGTGTAAAATATATCGTTGTATTAAAAGAAAAAAAGTTACTCATCAAATCTTGTCGTTTCATCAAAAACTCTATCCGACTCCTGTTTTAAATTTTCCTCGCGATTCCTGCATATTAGTATCCAAATTTGAATTTGAATTCGCATGAAGCTATGAGAACTACAAGTAATTTTACATGTTTTCGTTGAGTCGTTTACAACAGTAAGCTTCATTTTTGCTGGTATTTGTTACATGATTCGCGAGCATTATACATTGATTGTCTTATGTAAGTAATTGCTCAAGAGGCTTTTGACATTGATTGTGTTAGCTTCGGGGGCTTTTAACATTACCAAGATGGAAGACTACATCTTACTGTTAGAATCATGTAAAATTACTTATTCCACCATGATAGGTAGTTTAGCTTGTACAAGTACTTACATGGCAGGTAGTTCAAACTGTAAAAGTACTTATATAATAGGTAGTTTGGATTATAAAAGATCAGTTGAAATCTAATTTTGTGCCGACTAATATTATAAAAGATTAGTTGAAATCTAAGTTTATGCCGACTAATATTATAATATGATAGGTAGTTTAGCTTGTACAAGTACTTATATGACATGTAGTTTAGACTGTAAAAGTACTTATATGATAGGTAGTTTAGATTGCAAAAGATCAGCTGAAATCTCGGTTTATGCCGACTAATAGGGTACCTAAGTTGAAAAAAAAAAATAATAATAATATAACTAATAGCGAGGCCCCCCCAAGAGATTTATAGGTGTCCGAAACTTTGGAAATGTCCTAAATTAGTTTTAGGAAATATGTGGTGCGAATAGAATGATTCTAACTATGGCTTACAGCACACAGTTTTTTGTGAAATTTTTTTTTGAAATTTTTAGCTTTAAGAAAAATTTTGCACTGGAGTTAAAAGAAAATATTGCAAAACCTTTGGATGTGATACTACCGATTATTAGGTCCTAAAACTATTTTTATTGATTCTTAAAGTGAGAAAATAGAAAACTATCTTAAATTTGGGTTTTAAATCATTGATTACAATTTACAAGTGTTTAAAAATGAATTATAATATATTTTGCATGGAAAAAATATATTTTGAAAGACACGAATATGATAGTTTGTTGTTATGGTAAGAGAAATAAAAGAAACGTTAACAAAATAAAATAAAAAAATAACAAACTGAAAAAAAAAATTGAAAAGGGCGGGATCGGTATGAAGATAGCGACTTTTTTCAACAAAAATCGCTACCATTTTAGCGATTACTCTGAAGAAGTATAGCTAGCAAAGTACCGATCGTATCATTTTCTATTTTTTTTTCTTTTTCCATTGAATAGCTATAGTAGAGTAAAATAGTAATCACAATGCAAAGTATCAACCTAACAACAAAAAGTCCTAACACATGGAGTCCTATTAATGGACCTAAATAAAAAAATAACTAAAAATTGGACTAATGTAATTGTTAGGCCATAAAATTGGGAAAGGGATCATTTCCGAATCTCTTCCACCAAATCCACCCAATCATCTAATTCGGACCCTTGAAATTGATGTGAATGCCCACATAAAGAAAACAACCACATATGGCTAAGGGTGGAAAGTGGAAGAATAGAAGTCAAAATTATATTGCTTAAATAGTAGAAGTTTGGTTTTTATTGTTTTGGTGTGTAAGCCTTTTATATGCATTAAAAGAGACGTATGCTTGTATCGTATGGGTAGTACAAAAAGATGAAATGTTTTTCTCATTTGTCCCTCTCTACGTTCATTTCTCTTATCTGATGCTAGTGAAGAAAATAAACAAAATAATACATGGCTCCCATTTCACTTCAATTTCTAACAACTCTGATAATATATATAGGTACGCATCATCTGATAATAACATGTTTCCAAATGCTCAAGGTAATCATTATCTTGAATCCGTCAAAGCTCCAAAAGACTCCAAAACAAAACTATCGAACACTCTAATGTTTTAGCACATTCAATCATGTATATTAAACATTAGCCCGTTCTATCAACTATATTTTTCTCTCAAGTGAGGCATAAATATATATATATTATACGGCCCTTTATAACCAATTATATCTCGGAATACTAAACCTAGTTAGAAACTTTTTTTTTTAATTTAATTTTTTTTTTTTTTTGTTTTAGTTTTACATATACTAAAATAAACGGTTAAATGGGCACCCATTTATAACCGCAAGTAATACCTATAACCGCCCATTTAAATTTTACGAGTAAATGGTTATACCCATAACCATTTATTTATCTAAACGGGTACCCGTAACCGTAACCGTCAAATTTAAATAAGCGGATAACTGTGATTACCCATAACTAATGGGTATTTGCCCATCCCTAGGTACAGCAATGAGAACCGAAAGGCTCTACAAGGTAAGATAGAGGCATACAGTAGCCTTTTAGAGACTAAGGTTCACACCATTTGTCTTTCCTCTGCCATCCATCCGGGAAGCAGCCAACTATATTTACTTCGTGGAAAATGGATGTAAAGGGCTTTGCCTCACCCCTCCTTGCCCTCAGCATACTTTGATTCCACTTCGCGTGCAGCGCCAGTGATATTGGAGACAAATAATGATTTTAAAATTCAAATGAACTTCTTAACTACCATTATTTGTTATTTGGTGACTCCCATAAGAGAGTAAGCTAAACTTTGTCAAGAGAATATCACATAATATCTGTGAATTTATATGATGAAGAAAAAAGGCGAATGGTGTGAATCGGCATGCTCTTCAAGGTAACTATATGAAAAAGGAAAAATCTAGATTGGCAGTTTGAAAATATTGTAGGCATAAATTTGTGCAGGGCTGCTCTCCTAAGGTCCTCTTTTAAAGGATTTGTGAGGACCTCTTTTATATAAACCATTAGATTAATCCAACGGTAGCAAAACTGAAGAGGTTATATTATGCTGTTACACCTAAACAAAATGAAACACAAAAAACGTTGCAAAAAAAAAAATGAAACACAAAAAAAAAAGGTTTTGTTGTCAGATTTCGCAGAAATTATAGAACCAATATTCGAAATCGAAACGATAGAGTTATCGAGTCAAATAAGCAACGAAGAGTACCATAACTAGCCTTAATTTGTACAACAATGATAGTCAGGCTACATAATTTGGTAAATCCACCACCACCCCCCTTTCCTTGATCGAGGCAGATCCAAATTGTGAAGGTTTTTTCTTTTCCTCCTTTTATTTTCTGTTTAATTGTAATCCATAACAGAATTCTAGATGCAATGCAATGCGAGATCGATCGATGGATGTGAAAGATTTGAGATTAATTAAGGAAGAAGGATTAGGGAAGAATGAATGCCAGAAATGACAGAAACAAGAAAGAAGAGGAGAGGGGAGGGAAGACGAGGGAAAAGAAGACATGGCTGCTCTTCCAAGTCTAAGGATCCTGCAAAATCTGAAATCGCGGCCTATTCTCCTCCAACCTACGAAATCTGAAGTCGTGAACCCTGTTTTTTTGGAGTTTCATTTCGTTTAGGTATAAGAGGATTATATAATCTTATTAGTTTTGCTACCGTTAGATTAATTTGATGGCTCATATAAAAGGGGTACTCACAAGTCCTGCAAAAGAGGAACTTAGATAGCAACTCTATAAATTTGTATGCGTTGTCTTTTTGTCGATGTGATATCAAGTTTTGACACAACGTATCTGGTTTTGTTTTTTCGCACATGTTTGACAATGACTCATTGTTATCTTTACATTAATTACTTAACGTTGAAAGGAATCTATATGAATTAATTGAAATGGATATTACACGCGGAGTAATGCTAGGGAGACTAAGTTTGTAGACTAAATTTTGTAAACTAAATGACATGTAAGTTGGTGATTAGATTATTACTTAATCATTGATAAACGTGCTCATTTACTATTGATGACACCTCATTTGGTTTGCTAATTTAGTCTACAAATTTAGTTTCCCTAACATTACTCTTACACGCATATCTGGTTTTGTTTTTTCTCACTTGTTTGACAATGAGTCGTTATTATATTTACATTAATTACTTGACATTGAAAGAAATCTATACGAATTAATGGAGATGAATATGACACACATCTTTTGTGAAGAGATTCAATGTACGAAAAAAATAAGAAAATAAGAAAGAAAAAAATTGACGAAATTTATTATTAGCATAAGATCCGTAAATAAATAAATAAAACATCTTTAGAAAAAAAAACCCAACTTTCTCCGTGTCACTCATTTTTTTTTATAGAAATGATTTTTAGACATCCTTATTAGCTTCTCACATAATTAACCCTCTTTTTTATTGAATATTTTTCGAATAATGCCAGAAGCTTGTCCATGCTCGCTGGTTTTTCACAAAGAATCCAAACCGAGGACAATGACAGTAACCGTAAAATACTCACAAGAGAAGAAGAGTCGAAAGCAAGTGCTTTTAGAATCTCAAAAAGACTTTAGAATCCCTATGTTTCATGACGCATCTACGCATCCTGAAACATATTTCTCCATCCCCAGTGATTTGTTTGATGGTGGTCTAACTAAAACTGCAGGCGAAATGATCTTCACTGCGTTCAAAACGCTCTCTTTCAATGAGTTTCTGTTTCTTTTATGCGTACACACATGCATATCCAAGGAAAAAAAATGATGCGACTGTGTAGGGTGTAGAGAACAAAGGAATGAAGGAAAGTGAAGAAAACCATCACCTGAAATACATATACAGAAATGAGGTAAAGCGAATTTGATTATGCTAACAGCATTTGGCTCATCTTTCTTTCTTTCTTTTTTTTTTTTTTTTTTTTTTTTTTTTGTTACAAAGGGGACAAAAGTCCAGTTAACACACTAACAACAACTAATCTTGACCTAATTATTAAGAAGGCCATTACAGACAAACAACTAACTAATGTTGATTGAGGATTGATCAATCCTCAATCAAGGTGATATCCATTCTGCTCCGATTATCTATCACTTCATGCTTCTTGGTCCATGGTTTTCCGGACTGATCATAGTAGATCGCATAAGGGGATAATGTGGAGGCTTACCCTGTAGAGCCGACCAGTTAGCATCATGACCCTTTCCTCTATGATCCAGCCGGAAAGTAGCCAGCTGTATTTAGCATTGGTGTTGTCATGGAGGGTCGACGTAAAGGGCTTTGCCCCACGCCTCCTTGCCCTCAGAGTCTCCTTAGCTTCAAAAATTTGTGCTGTCGCCAATGACATTGGCGACAAGCAGTTGTTTTCAAATTGATATTCAACTTGAGCTTGAGCAACGTTGTATGCCATTTCCGGCCCGTGACTTCAAGCTTCTTTTTTTTTTTTTTTCTCACTCTTTTTCCTGGGTGAAGACTTGAAGTCCTTAGCAGCCTATGATGATGGTGATATGTACATCTGGTAAATCATTGATTCGATCATTAAAAAATGCGTACAAGTCAAATTCTCCAAAGCCCTCATCACATTCCCCTTCACCATGGTCATCAGATGTCTCAAAACCTTGCATCATGTTCTTGATGTAAATAAAAACCTAAAGAAATTAAAAATCAATATAGTCTATCTTGTTTGTAAACACATACGAAATACACTTGTCTTGGGTTATTTTTATAGATGAAGTGGAAGGATCTTGAACATCAATTTTGAAAATACGGTGGGCGTAAAACTCTGTGTGCAAAACTATGTGCACAAAACTGTGTGCGCCTTTAAGTGTGATATGCCTTGTTTGCCTTCTGTCCTTCAAACCCATTTAACAATTGTACATTCTTATCTTTATATTAATTGCACGATATCAAAAGGAATCTTTACAAATTAACTCAAACAGATGTGAGACGCGTTTTGAAATGTGACATTACTATTCATAAATATACATATTTTGTGTAATGGCTTCCACATGAGTTAATTCTAGTAACGTGTCTCATGGCTTTCATTCATCATTCTTTTGCCTGAGCTAGGATGCAAAAGTCTACATCACTCTTCATTATATGCGGGCTCTGTTGGGCTTTCACGTGAACTTAAGACCTTGAGTTTGGTTTTTTTTTTTTTTTTTTTTTTTTTTCCTGACTTGGTTGGCTTACTAGGGAAAAGGAAAAACTAGGTCTAGTCTCTCTCAAACTCACATATGTGAACTTCAAAGATTGTGAGCCTGGATCTTTGGGCTCTCAAGCATCCCAAAGTCTTCCATAATCTTGACTCCTTGTAGGCCCGATAAATTTTTGTAATCATCCACACCACAATTCACTAGGCAAGCCCCAACGTGTCACTTGAGCTCATTTTAGCGTGAATAGTATGTAGTTAGTGTGATAGAGCTTGTCATGATGAATATGCATGGATTTGTATGGGCATGCCGTAACTTATACAAACGTCTGGTTTATTTATCACAGCGTGACATGGTTGCAAATATTTTCCTTTCTAGGTTCCACACATTTGCATGCATTTAGGCTTGACTTGGAACTTGTATCACAATCGGGCCTTGAAATTTAATTGAGTTTGCATGTGACATTTTTTAGCCTCAATACATAAGATATTACAAAATTCAAATGTGACTATCAAAAACCAAAAACTACATCTTTAAACGATATGCTGTGTGAAATATATATCATAGAGCTAGACAAAACAGAAAATACAGACAACCAATCAACCTATATGTGATCCAGCGCCTTCCAGAAAACAAAGAAAACACCAAGCTAGACGTTTTGCACTAACAATCTCGTTGTTCCATTTTTAAAAGAGGCAAATGCCTTATCATTCAAGTATATGTACAAGGTATAAACTCCTTTCTGACATAATTTGTGTACATGTGATTTATGTGGTGTCAAACACACCAAATTCACCATAGTCACAATCTAAGTGAAAACAAGTTGAATAGTTTGCATGTCAACCATTTGGCATATTCTTTAAGAAGAATGAACTCGACCAATTAAAATATATGTGCATGCAACTGCTTAAACTTGGTGTTAATCACAGTTTATTTCTTTTTTGACTTAAATTTCCTTGAACATCCTATTTCTTTTCGTTCAATAAAACTATATTGCTCTTATTTCTCAAAGCTAGCATTGAATTAAAACCAAAAACCATATAGACAACCAGAGTCATCGCAATTCGGGCTAGAAAATTATTAAACCCTAATTTGCCTTGCAGAAAAATAATAAGAGTAGGTGCTTTGCATTCTTGGTGTGCTAAATGCGTGCCGACCTGTGTGTTCTTGGACATTAATCCTCAGCCTCTCGTTTTTTACATAAGTTACAAACCGCGCAAAGATACTCGAACATGTCAGTTTATTGCCTTCCAGGAAAAAAAAGAAGAAAACAAAAAAGACAACAAAATCAGTGTGCGTAAGGGTAAAGATAGAGAGACTAAAATTTTAAATTAAATTTTGTAAATTAAATGACATAGGAGTTGATAATTGGATTATTATTTAAGTGTTCATTAATGCGTTTACTTTTTATTAATGACATATCATTTAGTTTGTAAATTTAGTTCAAAAAATTTAGTTTCCTTAGCTTTTAAACAATTATTTTTGTATCATTTAGACAATTATTTTTGTGGACACGGTGGCTACTCAGGAAAATTAGGTCAAAAGGTTGAGGAATGTTATAGATATTAAATTTGTAGACCAAATTTGCAAGCCAAATAATTTGTTACCAATAGAAAATGAGTACGTTTATCAACGTTTACTAATAATCCAATCATCAACTTTTATGTTATTTAGTTTACAAAATTTTATTTATAAGTTTAGTCTCCTTAACATTAATTCCAAAAAGTTTGGTTCGGTTCACACTTTGGATATTTTGGAACATCGAATTTTGAAGATGCTTTGTTCACTATGTTTTAATTTTAAACGTGTGGAATAAAGAGATAAAGTTCTCAATGAACACGTTGAAATATGGACACACACTTCTGATTAAACTAGCAACAGTGTTTTGTTATTTCCACGTGATAACATGTCCATATAGATAATCTATTCGTCTTAAGGTAGTTATTTTAAGGTTTTGATGTGTAATAAAGAGATCAAGTTCAACCTCATAATTAAGCATACATCAAGAAAATTCAACAGGATTTAGCAGTGAATAGAAATCACAAATGAAATTGATATTTGACGAACTACAGGTCACAATCCCATTGTCCATTATCTTCTTATTTCCTAGCCTCGGTTTCTTTCCCCTTCCCCACTATAAATACTTGACCGCCGACTCCCCAATCCCACAAAGGAAAAGGAGAAAATCTAACTTCTCCCAAAACACCACCACAAAAATGAAAAGAAAAACAACCATGGCTACCACCAAGCTTCTCCTCTCCCTTCTCCTCCTCGTTCAGCTCGCCGCCACTGCCTACTCCATCGGCGTAAACTACGGTACTCTCGCCGACAACCTCCCGCCCCCGGCCCAAGTCGCCAACTTCCTCAAAACACAAACCAACATCGACGCCGTCAAAATCTTCGACGCCAACCCCGACATCATCAAGGCCTTCGCCAACTCCAACATCTCCTTGACTATCACCGTCCCCAACAGCGAGATCCCAAGCCTCACCAAGCTCCGCACTGCTCGCCTTTGGATCATTGATCACGTCAAGCCGTTTTACCCTGCAAGCAAAATCAAGTACATTGGCATGGGAAACGAGGTCCTTCACTGGGGGGACGATGCTCTCAAGTCGAGCCTCGTCCCTGCCATGAAGACTTTGAACAACGCTTTGGTCCTCGAGGGGATTAAAGACGTCAAAGTCTCCACCCCTCACTCGCTCGGAATCATGTTGGCCTCCGAACCCCCCAGCATGGGCAGGTTCAGACCGGAAGTGATTCCAATTCTGACCCAAATGCTCCGGTTCTGTAGCCAAACCAAATCGCCTTTCATGGTCAATCCGTATCCGTACTTCGGGTGGTCACCCGAAAGGGAGAACTACGCTCTTTTCGGACCAAACGAGGGAGTGCACGATAAATTCACCGGCAAGTTTTACACTAACATGTTCGATGGGTTGCTGGACGCGGTTTACTCAGCTGCCAAGGCAATCGGGTTCAGTGACGTGAACTTGATTGCAGCCGAGACCGGTTGGCCTTCGGCTTGCGAGTTCCCGGTTTGCTCGGTTCAGAACGCTGTGGACTACAACGGGAACTTGATCAAGCATGTTGAGTCTGGGAAGGGTACGCCATTGATGCCGAACCGGAAATTCGAGACTTACATCTTTGCTTTGTTCAATGAGAACCAGAAACCCGGTCCCGCCGCAGAGAAGAACTGGGGGCTGTTCAAACCGGACATGACTCCGGTTTACAATGCTGGGGTTATGCGCAATCAACAGGTTGGTAATGGTTCTTGATTAATCGTCTTGTGATTTTCCCTTTCACTTTTGTTACCTTATTAAGTAATGTGACATGGAATATTTCTGCGCCTCACTAATGAAGATGAAAAATAATACAGTTCACAAAAATAATAATTGCAAATTCATCCAATTTATTGAATTGAATTGCTATGACTAAATAATGTGTAAAGTGAACCGATGACTTCAGTTTTTGGTTTGATTTTTTATGTAAATTTGTAATTTAATGAATCAAGATAAGAAACAAATGAAACGTTGTCAACTGAATAGTAAACGTAAAATTTTAGTTACTTCATGTTCTTTAATTGGGTACAAATTAACCAAATTGAATAGTCAACCTGCACTCATGCTTTAACAAATCGACATTCGAATAGAAGTTTGAACTTGAGTATAATAGAACTACATATTTTCTTAATAATGTGGCTTAATTCATGTCTACATTGACAATATTATTATTACCATAATAATGTATTATGCATACTAAATTGTTGTATGATTTAGGGTGGTGCAACTCCTGAACCAACAATGAAAATTCCAACACAACCTTCTACACCAGCTGCACCAAAAAGCGGGAAACAGGGAAAGCCTGCCAAACCAGCAAAACCAGCAACACCGGCAGCAGGAGGCAACAACAGCGGCAAGAAGTGGTGCGTGGCAAAACCAGGAGCCACGGACCAAGTATTGCAATCAAACATTGACTACGTCTGCGGCACCGGCGTTGACTGCAAGTCCGTTCAGCCTGGCGGCGCTTGCTTCGATAACAACGTTAGGCCCCGTGCGTCTTACCTCATGAATACTTACTACCAGGCTAACGGCCTTCATGACTTTAACTGTGATTTCTCTGGGTCCGGACAAATCATCACCACTGACCCAAGCCGCGGCTCTTGTAAATACAACGCTTGAGCGGCTGAGCTTGAGGAGATGATTTGAGCAACGGAAGATATGATTTTTTCCAATTTGGGGCATTGTTTCAATGGCCAAGAAATTGATTAGGAAAGAATATGTTTGAACTAACAACTTGAAGAAACCCCTAAACGATTACCACAAAAGCCATCAACACAAATCTGTTACAAAGATAATAGATGCAACATATTCATATTGTCAGCTACAACCAGTTATCGCCGAGGAATGAGGCCGCATAAAGTCATTTTTCGTAGACAAAACTACATACATTATCTAGCCATTACTAAAGCGTGACCAACCCTACACCGAGAAGGGATCACCAAATAGCTCATCTCCCTCTTTCCGTACTTTATATTAGAAAACAATGAACATAAAGCAATCAAGGGTTACTTCTTACAAATCTGCCTCAAACCTTGACAACTTCAAACTCAAGTAAAGCAACAAAACGCATTTTGGGCTGTGCCAAATCCAGTCCTCAAATCGTATTCTTAAGAATAGGGCTGGTGAAGCCAGGCCTAGACTATTGCTACTAGATTTGTCTTTGGGCTGTGACAACATTGGGACCAAAAGCAACAAAAAGAAAATATAATATCAGTTATTTTGGGAATGATATGAAGTAGGGTTTCGGGAAGAGAGTTTTAAATTTGAATTATCATGCAGAAAATGATAGTTAATATGAGTAAAGATAACATATAGCTTACAAACCTAAGGGCCCCCTGATAACGACATCCAACCTGCAGACTATAGTTTTGTCTCTGTATAGTGTGTTTATATGAATCATACAAACTCATTAATTACCTTTAACTGAATTATTGCTTTCAAATTTCTTCTCCATGTTGCCGACGTAGAAAGACTGACATCGAAGGATGGAAATCTAACCTAACATAAAGTCAGATAAAAAGTTGCATACATGAATTTTCAGGCTACATCGGCGCTACATTAATGAACAGTTTATATGTAAGTGGCCAGTTGTTTTCTGGATTGATTGTTACTATTATTGGTTGGTTTCTTGTCCTTTAAGCGAGTGAAGACATAAAATGCTTCTTTTGTAAGTCTCAATTAATCTGAGATGACTTTGTTACGATTGTTAACTGCATGCCTCTCATCATTTCTCTTCCACAGGATATATATACGCTCATAGCTGGTGTAGTACTCTTGCAATTGATTTACCAAATAAAATAAAACTATGAGGATCTCCAGTACACAATCTTATGGTATAACATGTATTGTTTCTTCACATACATTAATTTGGAAAAAAAAGAATATAAATAATCATGCAAAATAATTTCATCACGGGTATTTTATGTGCACGCAACGAAAATTTGGATGTAGTATTCCTATTTTGTTATATTCCTTACACATTTTTATCCAGTCATAATAATCTTTCTTATATTTCATTTCGAGAGAGAACAAGAATTTGAGTTTTCATATCGTTGTGAGTAGGGGTGGTTTTTGATGTATCAGATCGGAAACAAGCATTCCAATGCCAATCCAAAAAAGTTTCGAAATCAAGTATTAGTTCCAGTTTCAAAATTTTGGAGTATCAGAATTTATCAGAAATTTCGAATCGGTTTTATCTCTGAATTTTGGGAACATAATTCAGATCTACCACATTTTGCAACACTTTGAAAATTTTCATATGTTTATGTATCTATGAACCATTCAATATTTTTTATGTGATTTTTTGATATTTGTAGGCTGTTATGTGGGTGTATGACATAATTATATTAGGCAAAATAAAATAATATGTTTAATTATATTCTTCATTTTATGTATATTAATATAATTAAATATATAAAATACGTAATAATGTAACATCCCACATCGCTCAGGAAAGTGGATCCTGTAAGTCTTATATGTATATTCTCATCTCTACTTAGCACGAGGCTTTTTGGGAGCTCACTGGTTTTGCGTTCCGTAGGAACTCTGAAGTTAAGCGAGTTCGCACAAGAGCAATCCCAGAATAGGTGACCCATTGGGAAGTTCTCGTGTGAGTTCCCAAAAATAAAACCGTGAGGGCGTGGTCGGGGCTCAAAGCGAACAATATCGTGCTACGGTAGAGTAGAGCCCAGGATGTGGTGGGAGCCCGGGTCGAGATGTGATAATTTGGTATTAAAACCAATCCCTGCCCGGAAGTGTGCCGACGAGGATGTCGGGCCCCTAAGGGGGATGAATTGTAACTTCTCACATCGCCCAGCCTTATATGTATATTCTCATCTCTACCTAGCACGAGGCCTTTTGGGAGCTCACTGGCTTCGCGTTCCGTAGGAACTCCTAAGTTAAGTGAGTTCGTACGAGAGCAATCCTATGATGGGTGATCCACTAGGAAGTTCTCGTGTGAGTTCCCAAAAACAAAACCGTGAGAGCGTGGTCGGGGCCCAAAGCGGACAATATCGTGCTACGGTGGAGTCGAACCCGGGATGTGGTGGGGCCCGGATCGGAATGTGACAAATAAAGTATAACTAAATATACAATAAACATGATATGACAATAGAGCATGCTTCGAATAGGATAAGTACATTCCAATTGTCATTTAATTCTTCAAAAATTTTCTGAATAGGAAATGTTGGGGCTCGAAATAGAAATTTTCGATTAGTATTAGAATCAAATTCAACTTGCACCTTTAGATGTGAGAGTAAATGAGCTATCATTGAAATTATATTAATAGAGTGATAATTAATGTGAGTCGCATATATACTTTGTATACATGAATCGAAGGATCAACTTTAACCCATAAAATCTCAATATATTCACTGGTAAAAAAAACCGAGAGTGAAAATCATTACCTCAACGTTCATTCTTATATGCTCTTTATCTTTTTATCTTTTTCTTTGTTTAAAAAGTTGATGCACCATTGACAGATAGACTCCCATTTAACTTTTGATTTCTTTTTTTTTTTTTTGTTTTTTTTTTGTAAATATTTATACACGTTTTGTACTCTTTGTCGTGCTTCAAATGACAAACCCTTAAAAAAAAAAGGGGCACTTTGATTCAGGTCCAAAAAATTCAGCTGTTTTTGAATTGGGTCCAATTTTATTTCATTTTCTATTACACCTATTTTGCCCCTGGAATTTTTTTTTTTAATTCTTTAAATTTGAATTTTTAAAATTTGAATCTTCAAATACCTTTATTTACCCGTTTTTTAATTAAAAAGACATTATTACAAATCTTATAAGTTTATCAAAAATTAAAAGAAACATTGCTAGAGGTAGATAAAAAATTTGTGATGTAGGTAGAATCTATGATAGAGGTAGCCTATGAACAAAAACCTATTGTATAGATAGATAATACAAAATAATCTATGATACAGATAGACTATGAACAATACCTATTGTATAGGTAGATAACACAGTTAATTTGTGAAATATAGGTAGATAAACACAATTAATCTTATATAGATTATCAACAAAATATGTAATATATAGGTAGATAAATACAATTCATGATACAGGCACAATATAATATAAAAAGATAAATAAATAAATAAAGGACAAGTGATATAGGTAGATAAAAACCAAAAAAAAATCGTGAAGAAAAATGATATTGAGGGAGGAAACACTAGAGAAAATGCTAATTCGATAGAACTTCAAAGTTAAAATATATATATATATATATATATATATATATATATATATATATATATATGAGACGAAGAACCCAAAACACAAGATTGACTAATACAATTTTTTTTTTTTTTAAAAAGAAACCAATCAAATGTATATTGATCATCCTTATGAAAGGAGGAGCAAAAGAATAATATTATGGTAGAAGACTACTGGGAAAAATAACAGAGGAAGAGAAAGATATTGTGAGGGAGAAACAAGAAAAGAGAAATGAACGATTTGGGGAAGGAGAAGACAAAAAAGGAGATTTATATCCCTAATCCTATAATTAAGGATACGATTAACATTAATCACAAACTTAAAAAAACAGTAATTACTTAATTGGTCAATTTAAGGGTAAATTTGGCAAGAGAATACAAATAAGCTTATGTGGACAATGAATCACTGGACCTAACCTAAAAATTAAATAAACTTGAACTATAACTAATAATGGCTCATAAAATTGGACTCATATTAAGTTTCCCCAAAAAAAAAATATGCTAGGGCCCCTTACTGCCTGTTGGAATATCTTGTAAGAGTTGTTGCCTTTAGTTGGTTGGTACTCTCACAACCTCTAGTCTAGCATATCTTTCCCATGAATTGATTGAAGGCAACGGTGACTTTGGTCGCTAGGAAACCACTTTAATTTAATCGGAAGACTTTTGGGTTGTAATCAGATGAGTCGCATGAGGCAACCATATCTTATCTCTCTACTACTTAAGGTTAGTATTCTCCATTGAGTATGAGTCCTTCCTCTCATGCTAACAGAAGTTTTTAAGATTGTCGTATTGTGAACTAATTTGTATAGAAAGTATCTATGCAAGACAGTCGTTCTTTGTTTTGTTAAAGAACTAATTTTATATCAATAACACTTTGATACATTCTTTATTGATGCCTTACCAGCACGATATTAATAATTTGTTCTTTAATTAAAAAATGGACATCCTAATAAAAAAAACTGTTAATTTATGTATGTGAATCTCATATGCATTAGCAGGAAATTAGGGATTGATGATACATGAATTTGAGCAAATGGGTGCAATTATGATTGGAGGGGGTCTCAAAAACGTGGTCCTACTCTCACTTAGCTCATATGTGAAACATAGAGAGGTTAATCATCATTTACAAACCCAAAATCTTCTATTTAGTTGCAGATGTCATGATTCTGAATTCTGGTAAAAGGAGACCAAGATTAACAGCCTTTTGGTTCAGAGAGAGTCAACTGAATCTAAGTAGATCAGTTTGGTGTCTTACCAAAACCCATGCCATCTATTTTGGTGAGCCAATTCCTATCTAATTCAAGGACCAACCTGACCTATTTCAACTCTGCATGAACATAATACCGTAAAGAATGTGCACATAAATTATCCATCTTACGTTTACAGAAAGCATGTACAATGTCTTATGGCATCATCAAACATATATAGAAAGCAAGGGATAAGCTTTTTTCGGAGAAGTTGTGTTGTATCACAAGTTTTAAATACATGTATCTTCATTTCTCTCATCAGGTACATGATTAGAGAAAAATGTAAAGTAAGCCTAACCATCATATGACAAATTTTTATAGTTTAGTAATGAGAAAAGAAGACATAGTTGTATACAACTGAGTGATATGACAAATTTACTTTGAATAATAATTATTCCACATCACCCAAGAACCTCTCCCCTAGAAGGGGTCTCCACGTAAAAAATCAAAGACACAAATAGGACAAAAAATGAAGTTTAAGTAACGAGAGAAATAAACACATAGTTGTATACAACTAGTGATAAACAAATTTTGATTATCCTGTGTCACCTAAGAATCTCGTTTAATAAAAGGGATATTCTCTTGTGTCATAAACTCACTATGTGAAAATTATTCGTTAGGTGAGCAATACATTTTTTAAACACGTGACAAACATGTATTTAACAATTATTTATTATGTGGAAACTTAGTTGGACGAGAAATTTTTAGAGTCTCAATGTAAAGGATCATGGATACAGATAGGAGAAAAGATGAAGTGGCAACATCATCACCCATTTCGTTATTCTTTCCATTGATTGAAATAAAATAAACTAATAACATTTATGTATAATATTGGATTAGCAAAACTAAAAAGAAACACAAAAACTCCAACACAGTATACCATCCAAAACTCTGGATTGGTTTAGTTATCATACACTAACAAAAACCCACCAAGCATCAACCACCAAAGACCCAAAATATTCCTCCTCTACAAACAAACCATGGGAGAGAAAGAGAAGAAGATCAGTAACAACAAGAACAAGAAGCAAAAACATCAACACCCAAATGACCAAAACACAAAAACAGCCTCAGATTTCTCATTCAAGCCAAGCTCTGATGTCAAGGGCCTGCGGTTTGGAGGCCAGTTCGTCGTCAAATCCTTCACAATCCGGCGAGCAAGGCCACTGGAGCTTTTCCAACTCCTTTCTTTCCCACCCAGCAAACCCAGCAACAATAAGCTTCCGTTTCCTTCCACCACAGCTTTTCTCCCCACAAACTTCACAATCTTGGCGCACCACGCCTGGCACACCCTCACATTAGGCCTCGGCACCAAGACGTCCAAGGTGGTTCTCTTCGTTTTCGAAACAGAGGGCATGAAGGCCGCCGTGGATCGCCTTTGGCCGCTGGAAATCCCACTTGGGGAAGTGAACAAGCGGCTCATCAGAGGGCTGAGTGGTTGTGAGATGGCTCGATTTAAATTTAGAAAAGGGTGCATTACCTTTTATGTGTATGCAGTTAGGCAAGTTGGAAACTTGGGTTTCTCAAGTGCTGATGATCTCAGAACAATTTTGCAGTCTGTAGTGGCGCTTCAAGATTTCTTGGATCACACTGCTATGCTTGCCATGCCTAACCAGAGATCCATTAGCTATGCAAATGCTCATCCCGTGGCCATGGCTCACTAGGAAATATTTCATATTTTTAACTTTTTTTTTCATGAACATTATTATCTTCTACAAGGGGTTTAATTTGCTTAATTGGGTTGTTGACCCTTTTTTTTTTTTTTTTTGGGTTTTGTTATTATGATGGGGAAAATTGGTTTATTTGTGGAAGATATTGATTTGTTTTTGTTTAATTTTGTTGGAAGCAAATTGTGTATTTTAGTATGAATAATTTGGAATTCTGTTATATACAGTGAATTGAGCTTCCCTATATGTTCATATATCTGTGTTCACAGTATATGGCACATGCTGCCGCAGAATTCTGAATTCAGCAGAGGTAAGTGACAGATTTTACAACAGTTTTTCGTTGATATTAAAAATTTTAAAATTCAAGTGGGTTCATGAGTTCCATCTTTGTGCTTAGTCCTATTATTTCATAATTTAGCTCCAATTACATGAGAAAAAGCTGAAAAACTCGCATGCAACGCATTTCATTTCCTTTCATCTCTCATCACGTGGTGTGAGAATGTAACAAGAGATTCAGTGAGGGAACGAAACCTGTTGCAGGTAAGTTTTACTCAAATTATGGGAGGATTAGTTGAAGAGTTTGCACGATCATCAGTACCCTAGTTATATAAATATGGCTGATTCTAAATCCTGACACAGCTATTTAGTAAATTGTTCCCAGATTTTAACCCCGTGAACTAAACCTTGAAGTTAAAAGAGATTTTTCAATATGATCACAATACAGGATAGTACATCATGCGTTATTATACAAATGGTGAGATATGTATGGTAAAAAATTAATAACTTAAAAAATACAATTTTTCACTATTTATATAAAAACTTTTAGTACATCATCCTTATTCCGATCACAATAAAAAATTTCTCTAAAACTACAAAGCCACACATCCTGCCCATTGGTCTAGAACAAAAGTTCTGTTTTTATATTATTATTTACTGCTAAAATTTCTTGAGAGGTTATACTTAAATGGTTCCTTTAAATAAATAAAAACCAATAATTTAGTAATTAATAAGTTTCATGACATGGTGCATGAATGATCATTGATGTGAATGTGATGTTACTGATGTGATGAGTGATGAGGATGGTTAGTAAAAGGTCCGTTTGGCATGATGGAAAAAACAATTAAAATGGGGTAAGGTTTGAATTTGAAGGTTGAAGACTTGAAGGGCCAACTTCTCTCCTCTCGCTTCTTTTTTAGCCTAAAATCAATCAATTTCTAATTCCTGTGGCTTTAATCATGACCAGTCCTTGAGAAAAGGTCCATTTTCTCAACGACCTTTATTTTCGAAGGAATCATGGCCATCTATGTCCCCTCCATTGTTGCCAACTAATTGACTGGACTGAGCTGCTTTATGTATACGACTGCATGTACATATATGCGTGGGGGTAATAAGTATGCTACACCACCTTTGTGTTGGACTCATAATTAGGGCATATGATGTCATATGGTGTCACATGAAATATACTCCATTATCCACAGAAAAATTTGTATCCTAAAGAATTTGTAGCTTAGTTAAGAACGTAAACATATTTTGCAATCGAAAAAAAAGCTTATCTATATTGACGATGTCATTGGGATGACATTGTAAGTCAGTCATGTATTTTAACTTTCTTAACTTGAAACACTATCATAATGTTATCTCTGTTGCATAAGCGTCGATGTCATATCTTCAATTCCACCCTCCCCATATGATTTTGTTTATAATAATAATAATAATAATTAAATAAACAATACCAACTTATAAAAGGTTGGTAAAATTATTGCCGGTCCTTTATTTGTTGTGGTTTTAACATCTAAACTTGACAAGCGTGTGGGGTTTTCATACTGGTAGACCTAAATTAGCCTGAATTGTTTTGTGTCATGTACAAGTTACAACAGATAACCTGTGAAGAAAACCAGAAGAAGTGGTAATTACCTGTTTGTTTTCTGTCATGTACAAACAAAGAAATGTGAAGAAAACCAGAAGAAATGGTAATTCGTTACCTGTTTGTGTGCTAATTTTTGTGGGAACATTAGAGCAAGTCCACCCATTTTAGGGGCAAGGACAAGAGCAAGGGAAGGGCAGTGAATTGCCCTTACTATTCACTCTAAATAGTAATTGACTTTGTGCAAGTTCACCCATTTGGAAAGAGAAAGGAAAATGGCAATGATGATTTTTATTCACATACATATGTATATATATATTATATTTTTTATGTTTTCTTAGCCCTATCCTCCACGTGTCATTATCGCCTTAGATTTTTTATGAGATTTTCAACAATCCACGTCGCGCCACGTGTATTGAACTTTGTAAGTTTGTTGGCATGTTGAATTTTGTAAGATTGTTGAAAATTAAATATTGAGTTGTGTTGTGGTGTAAGTATGTGAGAAATGAAAAAGATGGTTAGGTATTTATAGAGTATTTAAATTGATTTTTTTAGATTTTTTACCATTGAATTAATCATGGCCGTTAATTTTCAAAATTATTGTTGTTTAATGCCACAGATTTTTTCACGTGGCAGCTACAGAAAAAGTTACAAATCTTTTAACTATTGGAAATCCAACTGTCCAAATCAACTAACCATTAGAAATCCAACAACTGATGGGCCAGGAAAAACGATATGTTTGGCTTAGTGGTGCACGGCGCGGGGGAACGCCTCTGCTGCGTGATGTCATCGTCGACGTCAACCACTGGCAATGAGCTCAAGGCCCGGCAATTCTTGCCTGGCAGTCTAATCCGGCAATTCATGCCTGGGCAGTCCGACGGCTATTGCCAACAAACCAATTGCCTCCTTCATTTTGGAGTGGTGGACCTCATTTTGTTGGGTTAGTTCACAAGCTTCTAAAAGTCAACAAAGCACTCAAACCAGCTCATATATATAAAGGCCAAAGCAAGTCCTTGATTAGTTTGTAAAGATAGTTCACAGGCATCTAAAAGTCATGACTACTCAGGAATCACTTAAAGAGCAAAAGCAACGAGTAGGTTACAGTAAAAATGCAACATTTAGACCATCTAAAGATAAAAATATATGTGAGTTGACGACCTAGACCTTATAACGTCACAAAATCACATGAAGTTAAAAAGTATTTGGAAGGGAAAAAAAAAAATATTTTGGAAGAACATATGCGAGTTAGATCATTTCTAGCATGATGGCTGAAAAAGAGAGAAGATAGGTGATCTCGTTGAACATGATTGGACAAAAATGTATGTGTACTTTTAGATTAAGCATATAAATACTATTTGTTGATACGACGATCAAATGGAATTAATAAGAATTTCAATAAAAACGAAACATAAAAAATAGAACGCCCACCGTGGGGCTCGAACCCACGACCACAAGGTTAAGAGCCTTGCGCTCTACCAACTGAGCTAGACGGGCTCGTTAAGCTTAAATCCCTTTAAGCATATATGAGTTTAAGTTTCATTCGTCAAACGAAAAATTGGCCGAGAGTCTGCAGGTGCAGGACTTCGTTATTAACTCGGAAGGAAAGGAGCAGTGCAGCCACCGTCTCCACTTTTGGACCTGCAAAAATCAAACCAACAACAACAATGGAGTTTGTAATTGTATGGACAATGGTGGAGCTCCTGCTCGCCCTCATTCTCGTCGTCGCCACAGGTTTAGCTTCTGCCGTCTTCTTCGAAGCTTATCGCAGAAAAAACAACAACGCGTACGTTCTTCTATATACTCTTCAATTCTCTCCCTCTTTAATCCCTGGAAAAGATTAGTTCTTTGACTTAAATTTGATGTATTTAATTTATAATTTGTTAGGCATGTTGGAGCTCCCGCGATCTTCGAGGACCCCAATTCGTTGAAACAGGTACATTTAGGTTGCAGTAATCCAATTGGTTCATGGTTCAGGGTTCATTCTTGTCGCTTGAATTGGGGTGGGTTAGATGATGATGCAAAATTTTGGGATTAGGGTTTTGCTCCCAGAGGTTATGCAAGTCAACCCTTTTCGATTTCAATTATAAAATGGTCGTTTGATGTGTTGCTGAATCTTCTGGGGGCGTTTGTGTTAGGTTCCTTGCCCTTCTATATTTGATCCAGCAGAGAAGTATTTATCTTTGATTGTCCCTGCATTCAATGAGGAGCTTAGGCTTCCCGGAGCACTTGATGAAACCATGAAGTAAGTTGAAGCTTAGCTAATTGCATCTCACTTCCCCTGCAAAATGTATTATTGATTCGGTTTTTTCCTTGCTTCCTTGATCTGTGCCGTTCTAATTTGGTGATATATCAATCGTATTATATTGTAATGATATCTAAATATTACTTTGTAGTTATCTTCAACAGCGTGCTGCGAAGGATAAGTCTTTTACTTATGAGGTACTCTCTTGGTTCTCTCATTAGCTAGATCAACTGAATTCGTTTTTTACTGCTGTTTATCTAGCACCCTAGCTGATAGCGTAATGATAAGATGCACTTATATAATTTTACCCCCAGCAAGTACCTAGATATCCGAACCTTCAATTGTGAACTATTGTTAACTAAAGGCTTAGGTATTAGTAGTTGCTGATTATTAAACACTTAATCAGTTACGTGCCTGGTTCGTTGTCCATCGCCTTTGCTTTACTTAACAAATGTTCTTCTGGGCAGGTGGTGATTGTTGATGATGGAAGTGTTGATGGTACAAAAAGAGTGGCATTTGAATTTATAAAGAAATATACCGTGGACAATATGAGGATTATCCTTCTTGGTAGGAATCATGGAAAAGGTGAAGCTATCAGAAAAGTGAGTGTAATCTGAACCAGTCCCTTGTAACCATATCTGATGTTATTAAACAGCCCATATTTTTTCCTTTGCACGTGACAATAACTGATTGAAGCTTTTTACGTATGTGAAAGCATTGTTTAGGGAATGCTACATTCACGTGGTGAGCTACTTCTAATGCTGGATGCTGATGGAGCAACCAAGGTTAATGACGTAGAAAAACTTGAAAAACAGGTTTGTACCAGAGCATCCTAGATATCTTTTTACCATCTGACATTTGCTTCCAGTTGTTGGTGAAAAAATTCTAACAAAGCTACTACATACTACCTTGTGTTTTTCATTCCAGATTCATGCAGTTGCTAAACAGGATAAGTTTAGGGACTCATCTGCGGGTAATTCAAGTTTTAGAATATCTGATATCCCCATTGCTGCATTTGGTTCTCGTGCTCATCTTGAGGGGAAAGCCCTGGCTACAGTTGAGTTTTGCTTTTGCAGCTTGCAGCTATATTTAATTTTAATTCTTATGTTGCTTAAAATATTGTAACTGAGCCAGTTAACTTAATGTTTCAGAGGAAGTGGTATCGCAATTTTTTAATGAAGGGTTTTCATCTTGTGGTTCTTTTGGCTGCTGGTCCTGGAATTCGGGATACACAGGTCTGACTTTTTCTTCTGTTTTACATATATGTTTCTCTTTTCTTGTATTATTTCTTCTTCTAGTTTGAGAACAGCGCCACATGGTTACTAGTTTTTGCCTTTTGTCATAGATAGCCTACTAGATTTTAAATAAGGCACTGCTATTCTGACATGGTATCCTTTGTGCATGACAGTGTGGGTTTAAGATGTTCACTAGGGCTGCTGCAAGGAAGATTTTCACTAACATCCGTTTGAACAGGTAAATCCACATTGGATTGTATATATGGCATTCTGTTTGAACTGGGAACTGCACTTTAGATGGAAATTTGAAATGGTTTATGCTCACTTCTGTTGCTTCCTAATTAACATACAAGCATTATTTTACTGCTCCAACTTATCATTCATTGAGTGCCTTGTAGCTTATGCTGTTTACAGGTTTGGAAGTTGAAGGCTGTGAGTAGACATATTTCAGAACTTTGAGATTTCCAGGTGGCCATTCGATATAGTTTCTCTATCTTTTTAAAAAAGGAAAACTAAAGCTTAGAAGATAGTGAAGTATTCAGGATGAGAATAATAAATGCATTCATAGGGTAGCAGATATACAATTTATTGTATCTAAGGAGGTTTGGAGCTTTTCCGTGCGGGTATGCCAGATTAGGTTCGTTTAATTTTGGCCTATTGTGCGTGAATGAATGGTGAATACCTTCTAGAGGATTTGGTAACATGTTTTAGGAATTGCATGCAGAATTTGCGCCATGTGGATTTTGTAATGGTGGGCAGTCATGAAACCTGATCGATGCATCAGTTCGATGTTTTGATATGTTCTATGTTAGCAAAGTGGCTTGTAGGATGACTATTATATTCTGATTTTCTGTGTTTATATGATATTGGAGACTCTCTTACTGATTGGTTGTGGATTTTCTGCAGGTGGTGCTTTGATGTTGAGGTAGTGTACTTGTGCAAATGGTTCAAAATTCCAATGCTTGAGATATCTGTAAACTGGTCTGAAATTCCTGGATCGAAGGTGAACCTGTTGAGCATTCCAAATATGCTTTGGGAGCTTGTGCTTATGTCTGTTGGATATAGAACCGGCATGTGGAAAATTCGCAGCTGATTATACACGAGTTATACATATCAAAAGCCAGCGGAAAGCAAATACTCCTTATTAGACTACTACAAGGCGGGTGGTTCGTTTTCCTTCCAAAGCCTTTGCAGAGAGCAAGTATAGAGGGTTTTTACTTCAAAGCCTGTTTTGGCAAAGCCGTGATCTAACAACGGGATTTTAGTATGAAAATTCATTTGGGGCACTACTCTTTAGTTCCTTCTAGCGATAGATTTCACAGGTTCGACATCAGAATAGTGTCCCCTTCTTAATCAGCACTTGAAAGTTATAAACTTGTACATTTAAGAACCAATGGATTATATGTTGACAATATATTACTTTTACGACTATGAATCGTCATGACTGCAAAACTTTCTGAAACATAATCTGGCTTAGCCATGTTGGTTTTATTGCACTCTTTCAGGGAAAGGGATCCTCTCTGGATCCATTCCACCAAATCCATCAATTCGGACTCTTGTGTAGAGGCATTTCATGTCTCCGTAAGGCGGGCCGTAAGCCTTTCAACGAAGAAAAATACAAAAAGTACCTGCTTCACCAGGTGTTGCAGCTTATATTGTTTACCTATTCAATAGGTTTGCCTCAAAGCCTAATGCATCCAAGTCGATGAGATTTCAGATCTCTACGGGAACGCTTCCGCGTATCCGATTCCCTTTAAATGTCATTCGCCTGAGCTTTGTTGAGAGGCTGCTGATTGATTCAGATAGCAGTCCTCCAAATTATTGTGATCAATAAATAATTTTTCTAAATTGGTGCGATGAACTTGAGTTTTAAAAGCGTAGTTCTTGCAGGCGGAACAAACGCCCACTTTCTTGAGGAATGGTGTGGGTAAAGCTATTGTTTTGGAGGATTAATATCCTGAGGAAACTCAAGGTTCCAATGCGGGGAGATTGTGTACCTTCAAGCTGGCTTGATTGGAGGTCGAGCACTGTGACTCCCTGGTGTCTTTGGCCATAAGTTATGCCATGCCACTGACAGAAGTGGAGGGATCGTTCCATGAGCTAAAGATGCCCACTGTATCATGGAGTAGTGGGAGCTAGTAAATTGTAATCCAAGTCCTTTTGGGAATTGGTCCGGATCGTTGGATGAGATATTCATCCAGCATCGGTGATCAATTGATCATCACACTAAGTCGGTCGCAGGAGCAAATGTTGAGTGTGATTAGAAGCTCCCGATGGATTACACGTACAGGAGCAAATGTTTACAATTACCTACTATCTTCGACCAGGTCCAAAACCAGAGGCCAAAAACAAAAGAATACTTTTGGCGTCAAAGCTAAGTATTATGGGATAATACTTTCTATCATTTGGGATAAGCTCATTCCCTCACTTGCAAATAACGTTCTTCACTATATAAATTTTGTAAGCGGAACAGTTCAATTTCTTAATCTTCGTTTGAAGATCATCTCTTTAAAAGCTCATCCGAATCCGAGATAGTTTAGTCATCCAAATGTATCAAATGAATCAACAGTATATGTATCAAGTAACTATTAACAATGAGCCGTTTCGATTTATTGATATATTTGGATAACTAAACGATCTCAGATTTGAAATTTTTTTTGCAAGGACCATCTTTGAATGAAAATTAAGAAGTTGAATTATGAAAATTTTATGGTAAAATTATGTTATTTGAAAGTGGAGGAATCAGCTCATGCCCCAAATGATAATGCAAGTATTATTGTCCTATTTATGGGAGTCTTGGCCTACATTTTGGTATTGCATGAGGTCGACCTAAACGAGTTTCTAATGCACTCCTCACCAACGAAATTGAAAGTTCAAATGTTTTATTTTGGTCTTAAAGCATTATTAATTAATTAAATTATCCTAATTCTTCTCATTACATATGCAAAAAACAACTTTCAGGGAGCAGTTAGGGTTTGTTGTGGTAAATGGAGTAGTTGCAGTTCTTACGTAGGTACACAATGCTCAGAATCCAATCCATATATACAAACACTGTATCACCTCAGAAACATTCCAAAGCATGCACGTCGATCATTCCGACTTCCGACGTGAAAAACAGAAACGATGAGCAGTCCCTTGTTCTATGAACTGAAGAAACAAGCATCTTCCTTCTTGAAAGAGAAGATGAAAACCGCTCGTTTGGCGCTGACTGATGCAACGCCTGCAGAACTGTACGTTTATGTTTCATGTAATCATGTTTACTAAATGATTAAATTAGATTTTCATTTCCTATTTAATTATTCATAATCTTCGTTGTGGGACTTGTAATTTTAATGAGAGTTGGTGTTCGTGTTCTTGTGGGAGGCGTTCACAGAATGACAGAAGAAGCCACAAATGAAAATCCATGGCCACCAGACACTCGTAGCATTGGAGTAATATCAAGGGCTGCCTTTGAAGTTGATGATTACTGCAGGATTGTGGACATTCTACATAAGAGGTTTGTCAAAATTTTGAAGAGCCGTGCTAATTATCCAACGTCGATATTGTTCTTAATTTAACTGCCTACTAGCTCAACAGATGTGAGGTTTTAACCTAAAAGACCTCGGTGTATTTAGAAATAGAACAATTTATTATATATTGTAATTTGTTTTGACAATTTCACTGACAGGGGATTTTCAACATGGTTAATGAGTAGTTTTTTCGTTTTTGATACGAAAGGAGGAATCGAACTCGAGTGCAAGGTTTAAATTAAGCTAACAAGTTCCTTCCCTTCTTTTGCTACCAAACGTCAGGCTGTTGAACTTCAATAGAAAGAATTGGCGAGGTTCTTACAAGGCTCTAATTCTATTGGAACACCTTTTATGCCATGGACCATTGAGAATTGCTGGAGAGTTTGAGGACGATAAAGATCTGATCAAGGAGATGGAACGGTTTCAATATATTGATGAGAAAGGGTAAGAATAAATAACCTACTATTTAACATGTTTACTGCCTTAACCCTTCGTTATTAGCCGCATTCATCGTTAATTGAGTTCGTGCTTTCGGTTGCATCCAGGTTTAACTGGGGGTTGAGCCTCAGGAAGTTATCGAAGAGAGTACTAAAACTTGTCGAAGATGAGGTGTTTTTCAGGGAAGAGAGGGCCAGAGCTCGGAATCTAACACGTGGAATCGAAGGGTTCGGGAGCCTAAGCCTGCAGCGTTCTTCTTTCATAGATTCAAGCTTGAAGGGCTCGTCTCTTAAAACATATGAGAGAAGTAATTCTCACTACAACGATCATCAAAGTCGCGAAAGCCAAGTCTTCAGCTCGAACAAGAAGTTTGTAATGAAAGAAGAGATGGAGAAACCGCAGCAGAATGATGATCACGGCGACATCTCAAAACCTGATATGAACCTTGACATAGGGAATCACCCATTTTGCCAGGATGAGCATCAGACGGCAGAGTCCCTTCTTTCTACTGTAAATGAATCTTGAAATCCCCGGTGCTGCGTATAACATAACCTGGTTGTATAAGTTTTCGACACACGGTTTGAATATACATACATGTTCAGTGATTGTAAATCCGGCCAATAACCTAGTGGTATCATCAGAAACACGAGTACTTTGAACAGATAAAATCATTGCAAGATATTAACCAACGAACCGGCAAGAGGAATCGCAGAATTATGAACCCAGAATAGAAATAAACCGAAGAAAAGCGATAAAAACAAATAATAGCGAAAGAATTGACCCATTTCAAAATCTGACTCCTAAGCTTCTCAAAGTCATAACACCAGCAAGTGAATAGCATAGAATGATAATAAAGTTGGACACAATTCTCTCCATGATTCTATTGTCTATAATTTAGAAGCATTTCCTATGGACAATAGACGGCCCAGACTCATCGTACTCTGCTTTTGCAATCCACATCTGCAATCAAGAAAACAAGCGGAAAGCTCGAATTAGTAATCATCCAAGATCAAATTGGAACAAGATGTAAAAGTGCAGAAATGAATACAAACCTGCTGGAAGGTACTAAGGGAAGCCAAGATGGAGCCTCCTATCCAGACACTGTATTTCCTCTCGGGTGGTGCCACCACCTTGATCTTCATACTGCTTGGGGCTAGGGCAGTGATTTCCTTGCTCATTCTATCAGCAATGCCTGGGAACATGGTTGAACCACCAGAGAGTACAATGTTGCCATACAGGTCTTTCCTGATATCAACATCACACTTCATGATGGAGTTGTACGTGGTTTCGTGAATGCCTGCTGCTTCCATCCCGATCATTGATGGTTGGAAAAGGACTTCTGGGCATCGGAACCGCTCTGCACCAATGGTAATGACCTGCCCATCTGGTAACTCATAGCTCTTCTCAACTGAAGAGCTGGTTTTGGAAGTCTCCATCTCCTGCTCATAGTCAAGGGCAATGTAAGAGAGTTTTTCCTTCATGTCCCTCACAATTTCACGCTCTGCTGTGGTAGTGAACGAATATCCACGCTCCGTAAGAATTTTCATCAAGCTATCAGTGAGGTCACGACCAGCAAGGTCAAGACGAAGGATGGCATGGGGGAGGGCATACCCCTCGTAAATGGGGACTGTATGGCTTACACCATCACCAGAGTCGAGCACAATACCTTCACAGTAAAATCAGCACACCCATCAGCAGAGACGAGAATAAAATGATTTGGGTTGAATTAAAAAGTTATTTCAAAACAATCATGCATGCCATTCTTCGGTAATTGGACACAATTTCAAATTAACACCCGCAGTAGGAAAGACTAATCAATGTGCTTACCAGTTGTACGACCGCTTGCATACAGGGAAAGAACAGCTTGAATTGCCACATACATAGCCGGAGTGTTAAAGGTCTCAAACATTATTTGGGTCATCTTCTCACGATTGGCCTTGGGATTCAGAGGGGCCTCAGTTAGAAGGACCGGGTGCTCTTCTGGGGCAACACGAAGCTCATTATAGAAGGTGTGATGCCAAATCTTCTCCATGTCATCCCAGTTGCTCACAATACCATGCTCAATAGGGTATTTCAAAGTTAATATACCACGCTTGGACTGAGCCTCATCACCAACATAAGCATCTTTCTGGCCCATGCCAACCATGACACCAGTGTGACGAGGGCGCCCTACAATGCTAGGGAACACAGCTCGTGGAGCATCATCTCCAGCAAATCCAGCCTAAACAGTAACATGAAAACAAGCTTTAGGATACAATGTCCAGAAAAGAAAGATAAGAAAAGGCACACCCATCCAAACCATCTGCACATCAATTTTAAAATGGCATCTTGCCAAACCAATATAAACATATTTTAATACCTTGACCATTCCCGTTCCATTATCACACACGAGTGGTTGAATGTCCTCAGCTTCTGCCATCTTCTTCTACCTGCTAGGTATACCACAATCAGTTACATCAGTTTCCTCCCCTTTTTGGCCTACAATTGCCTCATATGAAAAGAAAAGGAACAGACAACACAGTACGCCATGCAAAAAAAAAAAAGTCCCAAATGCTCATGCATAAGATACCACAAGTCTATTACATAAACAAACTTAAAGAAGGGTTTCATCGAAATAAAATCAAATATTGCTTAACAGTAATGGAAAGACATTTAAGGAGTCAAGATTACAAGCAGGACACACAAACACCATAATGATTTAACATAATGCCGGCCAGAAAACAGCAGCAGAAACAGAAGTATGATTTTTCAAAAGAATGTTTGCATTATGTAAGATGCCCCAGCGGAGTCAGTACGTATCCATGACTAGTAAATGAACAATCTTATCTAAAACAATAACAAAAAGATCCAGACCGAATAGGATCAATGGCCAAAGGTGAAATATGTACCACCAACTCTCAATGCAAAACAAAACAAGCAGCAATAAGTTTGGAGCAGGGAGAAAAACTTAGAAAGACCAGATTATATGAGCTCTCGAACCACCCATCGAATTAACAATCAAAGAAGATACAAAGGATAACAATGCAGCTGCTAGTTAGCCTTTTTGTGTTCATTCATGATATTTCACATTATGTAATTATGTGCTCATTGTTTCCGAAATTTTCATATACTTTACGTTTGCTGCTAACCATTTTCGTATGATGTTATGCAATGATTCTATCTAATTATATATATGTATATATATACATAGTGAGACATGATTCAATGAAACATAACGCATCAGTTGGTCACGAAAGGCAAATGGGCAAATCCCAAGTCACCATTCAGCATATGGAAAATCGGAAAAAAAAAAACAATCTTTCAAATCTGAAACGCGATCAAACGCCACAACAATCAAACCCCAAAATCAAAAACTCCCAGAACAAACAATGCAGCAATGAAATCATCAAAAATTACACACATGCAAGCAAAAAACAATCATACAAAAAGGAAACAAAAGAAAAATTAGAGATCTAAAGCAGCAGGAATCAGAGCAATAAACAAAGAGGGGTGGGAAAATTGACCTTTTTCTGCAAATGCGACGAGAGAGAGAGACAGAGAGACAGAGTGGCGTTTGAGAGTGGGCGAGGAGGAGGAGGAGGGTGGAGTGACAATAAGAAGGGAGGCCGACTTCAAATCTGGGCCGTTGGATTTTGATGGAAATGTTGAAGACTTCAGACCGCGTCCAATGGGTTGTGTTGGGCTCCCTCGCTTTCTGCTCCAGTCATTTTTCTCATTTGGTTTGACCCTTTTGCCCCTTGAATTCCTATTTTCATCCTTTCCACCACCTATTTGCCATTTGACATGGAGCTAGAATGGTGCTTACGCTACGTGAATTCAATAGAGAGAGTGGGCCCCTTCCTCGGTTTCATTCTCCCGCATTATGGTTAATTTGATCGTTACTTGCGTCGACGTGACAACTTCTTAATGTTTTGACTTAAATGTCTGACTCGTTAGCTCTAGATTTTCATTCTAAGTATAAGCCTCACCTCAACACATATAACTATCAACACAAAGTATATGAGCAAAAGAGCCTATTTCATGAGCTACGTAATTTCATGAATGTCGTTTTTCTCAATACTAAGTCATTTCAAGCATTCATTTAAGTATAAGTTTAAATATCCTTAAATTAAGTTTTAAATCATTGATTACAAGTGTATACATACAAATTATAATAGATTTTGCCCGGAAAAGAATATTTTGAAGAACATGAATATAATAGTTTGTTGTAATGGTAAGAGAAATAAAAGAACAATTAACAAAATGTACAAAAATGACCACTCAGTATTATGATCTGGTGGTATTTCTCTTCACTTGGAAGTGAGGGGTCTTAGGTACGAATTTCGTGGATGGCAAATTCGATCCATTATGTAGCATAGTTGGACTCCCCCTCCCCTTAGTGTAAAAATATCGATGTACTTAAAAAAAATTGTACAAAAATGATTCAAATTTTTTGGGGTGGTAGAAAGTCACAACTACCAAGAATTTGAATCACTCTTCAAAATAAACTTTTCCATGTGTGGAGCTAGACTCGTTTTCTAAGTACCCGGAACTTCGCCTCATTCTACGTGTGCGGAACCCATCTCGTCTTGTATGCCTTGGTTTGTCTTGTTTTGTATGTGAGGTGTCCGCATCATTTTGTGTGCCAGAAGCCTGCCCCTTTTTTTGCGTCCATAGAGCCCGTGTTGTTTTGGTGTGCACGGAGCTAACATTGTTTTCCATGCGCAGCACTGTTCTTGATTTCTGCGACCTATTCTGCCTCGTTTTGCATGTTAAAATCCCACCCCGTTTTCTGTGAAGAAGCCCACCTTGTTTTGCGTGCCATAACTCGCCTCGTTCTACGTGAGCTGAGTTTACCTCGTTTTGCGTGCGCTGAGCTCGCCTAACACCCATGTTTTTTGACAACAATACAAATTTTTTATTTCACAAAATATTTTTCTTGAGCCTCACGTTAAACTTTTTAAGCAATTTGGAAGCAGTTTTATACTTTATAGAGCAACAAATGTATATTTAGTAGAATATTTGAGCGAAAACTAGAAATATAATTAAAAGACATGGTAGTGAGTCCCAGAACATTGTCAAATGGGGTTTGACACTAGAGAATCTCAACGAAAAAACTCACCTTAACTTCCAAAACTTAACAGTGAGGAAAAGGTGAAAATAAATAAATTGAACGGTGATTTATGTACGAATTTGCAAAACCGATTGAAAACCGTGAGTGTCAAATCCATGTTTTTTGTAAAAAAAAATGCAAATTTTTTATTTTCTCAAAATATTTTCCGTGAGCATTAAGTAAATCTTTATAATGCATTTAGAAGTGGATTTACGATTTATTGAGCAATAAGTGTATATTTAGTATAATATTTAAGCCGAAAAGTAAAAAAATAAGTGAACAATATGGAGATGTTAAAATTTATAAGAAAAACTAATGAAAAAGGCTTGAAAACTTTGAGTTTTAATGATAAAGACAAAATAAAGGGTAATGTGAATAATACCATGATTGACTTTTTAGTGTAAAAAAAATATGGTTTTTTGTTAAAGTGAATAGTAGCATGATTTTTTCGTTAAAGTTCCCAAATTTATATTAAGTGTATATTTTTAAAATTAGAGATGTTAAAATTACTTGTAGGTGAGGTTTAAACAAAGAATAGCAAAATTTTGTTTTGTTAAATAGTGTTAATATGTGGTTTAGATTCAGGTAAAAGAAAAATTAACCAAAAAAAAAAAGATTCAAGTATCTTCAAATTTAGGTTTTAAATCGTTGATTATAAGTGTTTAAATACGAATTATAATAGATTTTGCACGAAAAATAATATTTTGAAGAACATGAATATGATATTTTATTGTAGTGGTAAGAAAAATTAACAAATACGTACAAAAATGATTCAAATTCTTGGAATGCACAAGTAACACATCATCACCCTCGATGCATTCATGCTCTTCACGCTTTTCATCTCGATTGGGTTTGCTTGCAAACACAACATTAAAAAAACATTATTGAGTACAAGGTGTGGCAATGAACAACATTTTTAGATGTCTATGAGGATCCACTTAAAAGTCACACAAATGTCGTTGGCATAATACAAATCCTCACTGTCACCAGCTAAGCCATGTTCTTCTTGAATGTGTTCTGATAGTGTGGACCAAGACGAGATTCTAAGCTACTTTAGCATATATTAAAGAGAAAAAGATTCGTGCTTTGATCAACTGGATTGAGAGAGGATCACGGAGATCTTCTAATTACATCCGTTCATCATACATTGTGCGACCGGTTTTTGTCAGGTACTGTTTATATTCAATTTTAAATAAAAAAATTTGATTTTTAACTGCACGATGTACGATGAACAGATGTGATTTGAGGATCCGGCGAGAATCGTCACTCAACTGGACCTAACCCACATATGCTAATTGTTCATGTTTATGATTACTAAAATATAACACTATTCCATCATCAGCCAACATCCATATAGCATTGCATCCTGTAAAGCTCTAATGAAATTATTGATTTCAATTAGAAAATACCAAGAATTTAAGGGGGGGAAAAAGGAGAAATTTCATAGTCAACAAGTGCAAATTACAACGCAGTTCAAACAAGAAGAACAAGATGACCTATCTTTTATAGATCAACAAGCGAATCCTAAGTAGTTCAAATGAACAGTATCTAAACGGAATGCTACGATAAATCATGGGGTAAATATGAGATTTTAACTCCCTCAAGCCGGCATGCGTGGAATGGAATCCAGGAGCCAATCGCTTCTACAGGAATGGAGGTAGGATCACCCATCGGCGTGGATACTTGGGTCTTCCGTCTTTCCCATCAAATATCTGTGATGGCAAGGTGTTATAACAAATAATGTTAAATGCATTCCGATGCTTGAATAAAACATACATATGTTAATACGTTATCCATAAAATATGGTTTTTCCCCAGTTCTATCAAACAGACTAATAGCAGCAGGAAAATGTATGTTGTCGAGAAAGCTAATATTGATGAAATCAAATTACAAAAGTCATCAAACATAATAAGAACCAACAATCGTGAAATCAAAGTTCAGTTTACTAAGCATTTACTAATCATGCACGCAAACTAACCCAGCCATGCAGTGATACTCAATCTATACATGAAACTGTAACATATCTATATGCATGCATAGAGTTGTTCTCTAACAAGGAGATTGAACTTTTAAGCAACAAACACAAGCAGTTATCGGTGTAGCGAATAAAGTATTTGATTTGTAGATTGCAATAGTCTAGAAGATTACCTTCTTAAGACGTCGGTGCTTTGTAAGAGCCCAATTGGTCATGATGGAAGCGGCAACTATGAGAAAGATATAACCAGCGACTGTCTGCGTTGCTATATTGAAGCCCAACCATTGATAGATCTCTGTTGTGTAATTTGCACACGTCACAATATTGAACAGAAAACCCCGTGGGATTTGATATCCTCCATTTCCATCTGGGCTTCGCAGGTTCCTCAACAGGATATGACAATACAAGTTTGAGATTTGACATATTATCCCAAAACCAAACCCAATCTTCATTTGGAGGTCACTAACAGGGGTGTAAAGCGGGTGATTCAGGTAATAAGCTATGAAAGCGCCAAAGCTCCAATAGTAAGCACAATTCCGGAATACATTGGAGAGTGGTGAGGTTGCATGGCTGAAGCGATGTACGAAAAATGTTTCCATAATACGTTTGAAGTAGTGGAAGCACCAGTAGTATAGAGCATATGTCTGGACCGGCTGGATGACACGGTCTCCTTTGAAGCCCAAGTAGTTGTAGACAGGGAAGTAGTAAAAGATGGGATAAAGGATCAAAGGGCCCAAATACTCAAAGAAGAAGAGTGTTCTGTAGGACACTTGTGGCCCCAGGTCCTTGAACACCACAGTTAAGTTATCTGAGTTCCCACTGATGTAATCTTGGAGACTTTTCTTGTAGCTAAGGACAACAGGCCTCTCTTTTGATCCTGGTTGGACAGGGAGAGTAAGCCGCTGTCTTGCAGGATAAAACTTTTTGGCTGTTCACACAAGACATAAAATCATTTAAGAAAGAAATATCTTACAATAACAAGAGCCGCTTATAGAAACACAAATTTCTTTTTGAAGTTTGTAACGGAACAAGGCACATAAGGAATTAATTATGACGGAGCATCAACAATGACATAAACCAACCTATAAACATACCTACAAAAATAACAGATGTAAACACCAAATAATTCAGGCCAGGTACCGAAGTTCCAATCTTGCTAACAAATCCAAAAGATCCTATGGGTTTAAGTAGTTGTATTTCTAAACTAAAGAATGTGCACTATACACTAAAGTTTCCTAATTTAATCTTCATTTTCTTTCAAATTCCAATGATATTAATCTCAAAGTACATCAGACATTTTCGGTATTCAAATAACAGCATAACCAATTACTCTTGTTTAGTACATTCTCTATTTCAGGCGTTTGACGGGGGAAATTGAGGTGAATCAGCTATCTTATTGGCATCCAACAAGGTTCTTCAAAATTTCCCCTAACTTTCATACTTTAAATTCTTACATTAGCATCTATAAGTTATAGCTCATATGGATTAAAGGATGTTACCATATAGTTTGTTCTTTAATAATGTAATATTTGCAAAACAAGAGCAATACTTACTAATCTCATGAAAATACAATACTACATGATTGCATCTACAAAAATAATACAACCGGCAAAAGATGCATATGCAAAACTCAATTTCTAAACTAAAGCAAACGTGATGCAGAGCAGCAAGCTTTAAAGTCACAAATTGTAAGCTATAAATACAGCCCTCAATCAATCTTATCGTTTAATTAGAAGACGATAATCAACCCGAAAAATCAATCTCAATTCTCAAAAGACTACTTATTTAGCTATACAAGTCCAATAGCAAGAAGAAGCATATCCAGAACACTTACTTCGCTTATAGATTGCATCCTGCAGATCAGCTACAATGGCCTGCAACACAAACAGAGACACAATCAAACTCAGAAAAGCTAACAAATAACTAAACTGAACCTAACCAAAATTTGAAAATCTCATCCAAAACTTGAATCTTTAACTAAACTGAACGGAACCCAAATTCGAAATTTCCCATCCAGTGCAATCAAGTATTTCATTTTTCCAAAAACCCCGTCCAGCATAAAATTAAAAAATTAATGCTTTGTTTTCTCAGAAATGCAACAGATACGTCGATGAACAACAAAGCTATAAGATAAAAGAGAAGCATACAGAATCAGTGAGCTCAAGGCCGCCCTTGACAACTTCTCGGCCACTCCGCGAAACTACGGTCACCTTCATCGTCGACAGCAAGTGAGAGCGACCCAATTCAGCAAATCGATCAAGCAACAAACCCCTTTAATTCTTTCAGAAAAATCACGCAATTTCCATTCGAATTGCAGAGAGTGCGAATCAATCCGGAAAGAGAGAGAAATGAGGGTGAGAGTGAGATCCGGAAATGGGCTCTCTTCCTCCTTAATAACGACGTGAAATGTTGTCTGGGTGTTAAGAGTTAGTTTGGGGGATATCGGATGGATGGTATGATATTAATGGCGTGTGGTTGGGGTAGGAAATTAGGATAGCTAACTATCAAGGTTGATGAACAACACTTAACCCCAAACTCCTACGAACATGTACACTAGTGACTAATCCATGTGAATAAGTTTGGAAGGGATTTTCTATGGTGGGCCATGTTTTTAATAACCTATCCAATCTTGACCCATGTTGTTTTAGTGTTTGTCATCAATATCTGAATGTGCTAAACTACTACGCTTATGACGTTCGATTCTCATTATCGAAGTATGTTTACTTATTTAGAATGAGAGAAGTCATGAATCAGAATGATACTTGATTGTTAAGTCTTGAAATGACACATGTATGTACAACTACATGAATGTTATTTAAGCATGAAATTACAAATTTTAATGTGCAGACCCTTTTATTTTTTAGTCGTTACATGTTAAACACAAGATATGTCATGAATGACCCAACCATGGTTAGTAACTATCCTCACAACTATTAATGTTAATGAGAGAACTTAAAAAATCTATGTACTCATCATCTATCAATTGTTGGGTCCAATGAATGCTTTCTTATTCAAAACGAAGATTTAAAAGTGTTCTCGATTATGAAATGAAATGTTGAGGAGCTTATTTGTGTAAAGAAAAACTTCAATATATATGGTCGAATGATGATTATTAACTAATAATTTGGCCCACGTAAGTCAATACTAATACCAAATTAATCAAATTAGTTAAGCCGTTGTTGCAGGTATTCAATGCCCTAACTAAAATCTATAGATTTATTGCTTTTAACTAACACTAAATGGCTAAGACATTAGTTAAGCTACTAACATACCTACCATTAATGGCATGGTAAGAGAAGCCACTAGGAAGGTGCAGAGCCATTATCCTTTCATATTTCATGTAGCGTCACTTTAAACCATATGACGTGATTATTAAAGATTAAATTATTATTCAAATATTGATTAACATGCTTATTTCTTATTGGTGGCACACTGACACAACATAACTTGCAATGTGATTCAAAAAAGTAGTCTACATAGCATTACTCTTATCAATGTAATAAGAGACCCTAGTCACCTATGCGGATCTGCTATGAGGTTCCTGTCACTTAACAATGAAAATTCTTGAATCCAATATTTGGTCCCACCCAACCCCACGGTTGTCACAGAATTTCGAGTTTGCTGCTCTATACGGCTGCCACACTCGAGAACTCCTTACCAGTTTGCCCATCCAATGTGACCTTATCGACTCATATATCATTGATCAGTTCCAAGGTTCCATTGGAGTTTCTATCTACTGATCAAAACTAAACAGCATACCATAATTCACACAATAAATCCATCAGACCTGCAGCTTAATATCTCATTGTTTCCAACTTTCCACCCTTTGTGTGCATCTTTCCACTGTGAATCCGGCTATTTCTCTCAACCCTAGTACACAAACAAACACCTGGTCAATTTAATCACAATATCAGTCGACTCCTTTCACCATATTTATAAGCGGTCTGTTCTCCTTCTCTGAGAGCAAGTCCACCGGTGTATTCGGCCTAATGGACAAGCAACATAAATGAGGCAATAGCCCCAACAATCAGCTCTAGCCCATGCGGGCAATGGGGCTTGGGGAAGGCCCGGTGGATAGCCCAGGCACGAATCTAGAGCCCGAGAACTTGAGGTCCAAGTGATGAATGGCTAACGTCAGCCACAATATAAAATTAATAAAAATAAATAAAATAAAATAAATATAAAAAAAGTAAAAAATCAATAAAAAAATCCGAAAAAATGAAACAAAAAAATAAAAAGATTTAATTTTTCAATAAATATGTTATCATTATCTTCCAACTTACATCATAATCTTATATTTTCTCAAAGACTTTGAGTTGTAATTTCTTATTTAATGACACGTGGTACAACGAGACCGATTAAAAATCATATCCGAAATTACAAATAAAATTATTTTGTATTATTTTATAAAATAAAAATACTAATATTTTATTACCCCAGAGCTATTCAGTGTAAGGATTGAGATGTAAAAGACAGTTACTGTTCATTGAAGACTATTCAATAGTGACTTGTCCTAGGGGCCTTTACAACAATAGAGTTACTCTGAGTGTCAATCCTCGGCTCGTCTATACGCAGAAAAGATGTATTAGAAAGAAGAGTCTTAACAGTGCACCGAAATCGTACAGAAAGAACGAACCATGTACCACTGGCGCAGAGAGAACCATGGGTTTCCACAAGCAGAAAAACACCCACAGTTTCTGGACTCTAGATAAGTGCCAAAAAGAATCAGGACGTGCATCATAGGCAGAATGAATATACGAGTACAATTTTTCCATGAGAGTTTTAACGAAAAACCATATTTTTACTTTTCCCTGATACTATTAACTACATCTTTATTTGTCATTTTTCATTAAAACTAAAGTTTTTTTTTGAACATTTCGTTAGTTTTTCTTTTTTCCATACCATCTTGAACGAATAACAAAACGAACTCCAGTTGAAAAGAACTGGTAAGGTGAGAATTGTGCAATCAGTCATGTGTGGCAGCAATTGTAATGAAGACTTCAAGGTGGCACAAAACACATTTCCTGAGTCAGTGAAAAGTGTCTAATTTTCAACTTTTCCGTCACAAAATACCTAATTTTCAGACATCAACTAGTTGAAGACACTATTCCATAACCAACCAAAACTAGTTGCAGAACGAAGGCTCAATTCCATAACCAACCAAACTAGAACGCAGGCAGGTAGTGGCCAGTCAAAGGAAGTCTCATACTACCAAATTGGAAGTTACACTATAAATCATTGAAGTAGGGTCAAAATCACCACCATAACTAACAAACAGAGCACATAAGTACAATTTGTTATCCCAGACTCCCAGTAATGAATACTAAGACGACATGAAAACCTCATAAATGGCAGCAAAATCTGAGGAGGCTAAAGTTGCTTAGTACTTTATGCTTAAGTGCAAAAGTGAGAGCTCAGCCACACCTACATGTCCAACTCTTGATATTAAACAGTAAGAAAACAGGTCACAAGGAAACTCTGCAATGTTTTGGTAAGATGGATTGGTCGAGAGTAAGAGCATTAAAAATTGGGCAACATCATCACGGACAATAAAAGAATACAAAAACACAAACAGCATCTAATTAGGCAAAGCGTGATTAAAATTCCCACTTTTCCTTGTTTTCTTCTAAGTACTGTAAAAATTGCATATTTGATTGCTATATGCAGTGTAAATATCCAGATTAATTATACTATTTATGTATATAACCACAAGAATTGACAATTGGCAACAGATTGTCGACAAACTTAAATAAACCAGAACTGTTAGTGATAAACATTGCAAAAACAATCATAAAACTCTCAAGTCATGCTTCTCTAGTACTCAACATGAACACAGATAATTTCTTGAACATACAACCAGAGATAAGTAATATCAGAATAGACTTTCAAAACAGGGTAGCGTATCTGAAATGCAGATGGTCATCATAGACAAGTATTCTACCAAATTCACTACGCAAGTTTACAAATATCCTCATACTCAACGGCTTTAAGCACTCTACCGTCATACACACCCTTCTCTATCTGCACCTTAGCGCAAAAGTTATCTGTGTCGACCGCCAACAACTTTGCATTTGATCCTCTGTAAGCCCCATTGACTATCTTCACAAGGCACCCAAGATTCGGAATCACGGTTTCAAGCTCAGCCTGGTCAACTCTCAAGACATGCTTGCTTTCAAGCATTTCAATCTCCCCAACATACTTATCAATCACTTTCCTCACAACCCCTTTTCCCTTATAGTAACCCTTGTCAGCCAAGGCTTTACTCATCACTTTAACAACGATTCCCTCACATAACCAATAATCCTTCCTATTAATCCTCTCCTTCTTCTTCTCCTCCTCCCTCATCAACTCCTCCAAAGCCAAGCTTCTGGCGTCACTGCCACTTCCATCTTTCGCCTTCTTAACCTTTCTCTCATTCGTCTCATCCTCCACCTCATCGAACACCAATTTCGCACTCCCCCCTTTCTCTTTAGGTCCCAGTTTCGAGGACCCAAGCGCAAATCCAATCTTAACCCCAGGCTCCAATTTCACTTCCTGATTGGCCTCAGCCTCCGAACCCTGATCAGACCCATTACCCACCGGCATAGACTGACAAACCCTCTCAATCTGCTTCTTAATCTCCCTCTCCTGCTTCTCCTCATCCGCCATATCCGCCCGAAGACGCTTGTTCTTCAACCTCTCCTTAAAAAGCGTCTCGGAATCCCGATCAATATACGTAATGAACCAACCCTTCGGCGTCTCGTCAACCTTACACTTCCCAGTCCTCCCCAAATGCTTCACGAACTCAGTCAGCGTCGCCCACTCGGTGGAATTCATATGCACGTGATGGCGGTCGTTGATGTACTCGTTGTACACGACGGTGGCGGCGATACGGCTGAACCGGTGGCTCCGCTTCATCAAATCAAGAAAACTCCGCTCGAACTCCTCGGTGTAACCGTCGACGATGCGATTGGAGTTCTCGCCGAAGATCTGCATCTGGCGCTGGTGGCTCTCGCTCATGCAGTGGCACTTGAATCCGTTCTCGTCTCTGCATTGCTTCTGGCACATCTGGCAGTACCATCGGAGCTTCTGGAGTCCCTTGGCCTTGATTCGATTGGCGATTGCCTTCGGTGTAAGGAAATCGTTCTTTCCCATGAGGATTTTAGGGCAGAGAATTGGATGGGATTTGAATTGGGATTGTGATTTGGGGAATTTGGGAATATAAAACCCTAGGAACCGGAGCAAACACTCGAGTTCGCGACGCTCCCCTTTTCCATATCGAAAGAGTTTTAAAATGATTTTGGTGGAAATGTTTTTTATATTAGTTTTTAATAAAAATTTAAATGGACCGTAATTTTTGAAAAAAACATTAGATATGTGTTTTTTTGCAGAATCCACACAAATCTTAAACTGCTTCTTTCAAAATATACTTACAGTATTTTTGAAACTCCAAATTAATTTGACCAAAAGTGTTTTTATATATTTTTAAAGTACACACAAATGAGCCATAAATCCTTTTCCGTATTAAAAAAAAAAAATAATAATCCTTTATTTGTTTTTATTTTTAACAAAGAAAATAATAGGAAAATTGGTGGCTATTAAGCACCTAGGTTTCAATTTTTTTTTTTTAACAAAGAAAATAATGTGATCAATTTGCACATTATTAGGTTTATGTTTAGTGAACTGTTACTTTATTTATTTTTTTTTGTCAAATGATGAATTTTGTTAGATTAGTCACTAACAAGGTTCGAACCCACGCCATCATATAAGAGCTCAATTCATTTTTACTACTATGTTAAAGGGCCACTTGTGTTTAGTGAACTATTAACTGTTGACGTAATAATACGAAACTTATTCCAATAACTATTATCGTACAAAAGAGAATAAATTAAGGTTATATTCAAGATAGATTGTGATTTTCACACTCTTGCTTTTTTTTTTTTTTTTTTTTTTGATAAGTAATGATTGTTTAAAAAAATATTGATAGTGATTTTCACAATCCTATTCACATTTTATTAGCTTATATTTCGTGATTCTACATTGATTTATTCAATTAGAGTCTAAATATAAAAAGAAGAGTGAAAATCACAAAAAAATGTGAAATTTGTTGAATATCAAAATGTTGAGTTGCAATGTGAAAACTGGGAGCCCTATGATCGATTTTGAAAGTGACCCCAAACGTAATGATGCAAAATGTACTTGACCCTAAATCCATTATTATCAGTCTTTAATTGCCTATTTATCTTTAGTTTCCAGATTCTCCTCCTCATCTCCTGTTCCTCCCCCCCTCCTAGTGTCTTATCAACCCAAAATTCTCATTTTTCTTTACTCAAATCTAGAACTTGCCAAGCCAAACCTACGAAAGAAGACACTTGTTAGAACTCATTGATATCTTTTAAAAAAAGAAGTTACATTTAGTCAAGCATAAGCATAACCATTACCCTTTGGGTTGCAAGAAGTTACACCATATTCTCAATTCCTTCGTAATTAGTTCTTCTGTTATTGTCAATTCTAACCTTCTTCTTCAGGTCGGTGGAAACATCTTCAACAGAGTCATTGAGGATGTCATTATCATCGACATATATCAAAGAAAATTTCGATTTTAGGATCACCCTTAGACCATCTTCAATCCTTGGGGATAAAGCTTAAAAATTTAAGGCAGAATATTTTAAGCCATAATCCAGAAACTGATTTTCTTCTCCAATCCTTAAAATTTTAGCTCGAGGTTATAAAATAATAATTTTAGCCAATTTTTTTTTGGGTAAATTTTTTGAAAATAAAATTTAGGTCGATTATCCTAATTTTTTTTATGAACATTTTAATCTAAAAATATTTAAATTCTGATCAGTAATTAAAAATCATACAAATACATAGGTATTTATAAAGTTTTAGGTTACTTCTGGTTTAATAATTTTCTTAAATTATTTTAGACATTAGATTTAATTTTGGGCTGTCAAATATTTGTTTTACCATTAGATTTACTCACATTTAATTATAGCCGTTAGATTATAAATAAAAAAATTAAAATGTTTGAAATACGATAGTTTGGTGGGTCCAGAATAATTTAAGCCAGCTTAAATCTTGAGAGGAATCTAGCCATAGATATATTTTTCTCGCATGACTTATTTTAGCCTAGTGGTTGGGAATGGAACCTAATTTATTCTATATTTAATTAGAATTTATAAAGTTTTATAAAAGTGAAATTCGGATGTATTCGATCTAAATTTTAATAGAGCCCACAAAGTTTAATAGGGTGTCTTCAATCAAGATTTGACAAATCATACCTCTCCGAATTGATCCCTATGAGATTTTGAAGAAATTTACACAAAATTCACATATAATTTATGAAAGTCTATTAAAACTTCAGCAAAATTCATCATAATCAAGATTTAACATCGGAATGCCAAATGAAAACTCTAACAACGCCTCATTCTAATTGATAGTTGATACCAATACTAATGTTCCAATCTGATCCAGCCTACCAAATAGGTCTTTAGTTCACTTTCTCAATTCCTTCAAAATTCCTAATGTCACTGTCACTCTTGATTGTAATCCCTTTCTTTTGGCCGGTGGACTTGTCTTCCGCGGAGACATTCAGGATACCATTGGCATCAATATTGAAACTAACTTCAAATGAAGGAACATCTTTCGGTGCTGGCGGAATACCATCAAGGGTAAATGCAGCCAAAAAGTTATTGTTTTTAGCTATGCTGCTTTCACCCTCATAAACAAGAAAGCCCACCGTAACTTGATTGTCATAAGCGGTAGTTACACTTGTTTTCTTCATGACTGGAATTCTAGAATTTCTTGGAATCACAATGTTCATGAATAACTCCGAACAACCACGTTCAAGACACTCAAATCCAAGTGATAAAGGGGTGACATCCAAAAGAGTGAAGTCCTGAAGCTTCCCATTTCCATTCCCACTCAAGACTGCTGCTTGAACAGCAGCACCATACGCAATTGCTTCATCCGGATTGATACTCTTGCACAACTGCTTCCCCTTGAACACATCCTGCAATAGTTGCTGCACCTTGGGAATTCTAGAAGATCCACCGGCAAGAACAACATCATGGACATTGCTCACTTCCATATTGGCATCCTTCAAACACTTCTCGACTGGCTCCAGACACTTGTTAAAGAAATCCACATTCAGTTGCTCAAATTTTGCACGGGTAATAGTAGTATAGAAATCAGTACCCTCATACAAACAGTCGATTTCAATGTCAGTGGCTGAAGTAAATGAAAGCCTCCTCTTTGCTTTCTCACATGCGTCTCTTAACCTCCTTAGTGCTTTAGAGTTTCCACTCACGTCCACATTATGCTTCTTCTTGAATTGCTCAACACAAAAGTCCACCATTTTGTTATCGAAGTCTTCTCCTCCAAGGTGAGTGTCTCCAGCCGTGGCCTTCACTTCAAACACACCATCACCTATGGTAAGTAGTGAAACATCTAAAGTACCACCACCTAAATCAAATATCATCACATTTCTCTTGCAATACCAACCAGCCTTCCTGTCAATGCCATAAGCAATTGCTGCAGCAGTTGGTTCGTTGATGATACGCATCACATTTAGGCCTGCAGTGTTGCCAGCATTTTTTGTAGCCTGACGCTGTGAATCATTGAAGTAAGCAGGGACAGTGATAACTGCATTCTTCACAGTGGAGTTGAGGTAGGCCTCAGCAATCTCCCGCATTTTCGATAGAACCATGGCCGAAATTTCTTCAGCGGCAAACTGTTTCTCTTGTCCCTCGTGGGTAACCACAATCAAGGGCTTGCCGCCAGGACCTTCAGTGACTTTAAATGGCCAGAGCTTCAAATCACTTTGAACAGTGGCATCACTGAATCTCCTACCAATTAACCTCTTTGCATCTGCAAATAAATGATTAATTTAAAAAAAAAAAAAAAAAAAAAAAAAACATTCCTAGAAAGAAAGAACAATTTCTATGTGGTCACTAAGATGAGTTATTCAAATATTTAATGAATAACTCATCTTAACGACAAAATACACTGCAGCGATAGTTATAATTCAACTTCATAATGTTCATACTCACTGCTTTTTGTTGTGTTAAAAAAATAAATTCTATTAGCCTTAGCATATAAGCATTTTCCATCAACTAACTCCGAAATTAAATACTGTTCAATTAATACCAGATAAAATTCATAGCAGATAAACGAGGAGCTAACCAAAAATGGAGTTGGTGGGGTTTCTGATGATTTGGTTGATGGCTGAATCACCAACAAATCGCTCAGTCTCAGTGAAAGCAACACAAGATGGAGTGGTCCTGTTACCCTGATCATTCACTATGATTTCCACACGGTCGTGCTCCCACACTGCGACACACGAGTACGTTGTCCCCAGATCAATCCCGATTGCGTGGCCTTCTTTTCCTGCCATTCTCTGCACGGGAACACGATAAAGAAGAAGAGCAGAGAAGAAAAATGTTTTCAGTGAGAGTAATAGGGAGGAAGTGGGGAGAGTGAGTCTGGCTAGTTTAGTGGGGAAGAGAAAGAGTTCAGAGTGGTGACTTTCATAAGTTAGATCTAACTTGGGAACGAAGAATCATTTATCTTTTGCTTTTCTAAAGTTTTGTGCAAAAAACGTTGGAATGCAATAAGTCTCTAAAATTTATTTTCTAAAGCACAAATGATAACGATTACCAAAAAAACAAAAAAGCATAAATGATAAGGACTGCTTTATACCTTTACCTTTACGGATTTGGATCCTCTCTTGAGTCCAAGGAGTGGATACTCCTGATCAAGAATTGTGAACTGTTGGATTTTCATCTAACGGTTATAATTATTATAATTTTAAAATGATCTCTGTTTGTAGCCGTTGGATAAAAATCTAACGGCCCACAGTCCTTGGTCAGGAGGATCCTCTCCTTGGGCTTAGGAGAGGATCCAAATCCTACCTTTACAACATTTTAACTTTACCTTCTTTTTTATTTGAGTAATATTATTCATACCATGTTTTTGTATCACATTTTCATACCACTTTAGGTGACATTTGATGTGGACAGCCACATCATTTGAATTAATCATATTTTTTAATTTAGTTCATTATTCAATAAATTAATAATTAAAAAAACTAGTTAATTAAATAATGGTTATGATATACGAGGAGTCATTCTCTTTCCTTTCCTTGGGTTTTGCAAAATTTTCAAATGATGTGGTTGTCCACATCAGATGTCACCTAAGGTGGTATAGAAATATGGTATGAATAACATTACTCTTTTTTTTTTTTTTTTTTTATTATTATTATTATTATTATTATTTATCTTGAGAGAACTTTACAACTTAGTTGCACATATTGAAAGTGGAACTGGACTTGCAGATAGAAAGCTAGCACATATCTCAGTAGCTAAGTAATGTACTCCTCCGAGAATTCTTCTATTTCGATGACCTTTTAAGGCAGATTTGGAAAATTGGGAGAATTCTTCTTCTTCTCCTGACATTCTCAGCATTCTCAGCGCTAAAACTCAAAGAAGAACAACTGATAGTTTTGGTTAATTGTTTGATAAAGGTTCATCCATGCCAAAGCGTGAAACCGAGAAAATAAAAAGAACAAATTTCTACGGTTAAACTTATCAATTGCAACTCCTTTAATTACACAACTTCACTCAAATTAAGCTACCGGCCGTCTCACATTCTAAAATTCGATAAAATTGCAGCATCAACAGAGTTAAAAAAAAATAATAATACTTGCAAGGGGCATGTATGGTTTAGAGCTTTTACTCATGCACGCAATATGTAAGTTCAATTCTCCCTTCCCACACTAAGAAAATGAATTTTATATACAAAATTATTAGTTGTACATATTTCACCACAAACCATATATGTGTCTTCGGAATTTCATGACACTAAATGAAAGGGAAAAGATAATGATGAAGAACAAATAGGTTTTTTTTTTTCAATTTATTTATTTATTTATTACAAGCGATGCTATTACTCTAAACTATATCAGAAATGTCTTCGGAATTTGATAGCTTGCATCTAGAAAGTAGTGAGTTGAAAAGGAGTCATATCCACTAGGCAATCCACCACTTACAATGAAGAGCAAATAAAAGGAAGTTTTAAAAAGGAAAAAAAAAATGTTAGGGGCTTATAATATCAAATTGACGTCCAGCATGGTCCTAATCAATGTTCTAAAAAACACTAGGCACTAGTCGGGCGGCAGGCTAGTGCCTAGCGCCTAGGCGGGGCCTAGGTGGATTTACATAAATTTACACTATATATTATAAAATATGAGTATATGTGTATAATTTTAGGACTTTTTTTTTTAATTTTATACAAAGAATAGTGGCCCTAGTTTGTTTTTTCTTTGAACAAAATAGTGGGCCACAAAATGGACCGAACTTGAAAGAAAAGCCCATTTTTTCAATTAAACCGACAGTTTTTCCACTGCCTTTCTCGGTTTCTCCAATGCCCATTTTTTCAATTAAACCGACAGCTTCTCCAATGCCCATTTTTTCAATTAAACCGACAACTTTTCCATTGCCCATTTAAAGGCTCTAGGCTGCATTGCTGCCTTTCAAGCTTATTTGCCCTCCCAGTTCCCATACACTCCTATTCCCTCCTATTTGTGCGGTCACGGTTAAGCCCCGTCAACATTTTATATCACTATTGCTTTTTGTATTATTATCTCTATAAAAAAAAATAATATAAAATGTTGACGTAGTTTAACCGTGACCGCACAAAATAGGAGGGGATAGGAGTGTATGGGAACTGGGAGGCAGAGAAGCCAGGTCCTTCTTTTCCTCCCCTTTTCAGTTTTTCTTTCAACTCTCTCTCTCTCTCTCTCTCTCTCTATCTCTCTTTCTTCTTTCTCTCTCTCTCTCTCTTTCCTTTATCTCTATCTCTTCTCTTCAACATAACCCCTTCTCTCTCTGCAACAAAACCCAACCTCTTCTCTTCAACAGATCCCCTTCTTTATCTGCAGTAAAACCCAACAGACGGATTATGTGTATTGTTCATCCCTGTATATTCTCAGTCTACTTGGGTTCATCGATTGATGTTAGGTGCAAGAGCGTAGGTTTGAAGATTTGGGTTATGGGTGGTGGATCGTGCGGATGTGAGGGGAGATTTGCAGAGAGAATCAGTTACATCGACTGCCGCCTAGCACCACCTTGAGTGCCTAGAGACGCCTAGGCAGCTGCCTAAATCCTTCCTGCCTTACTTGAACGATTTAGCCCAAATCGGATCGGGACTCCACCGCCGAGAGCCTAGGTGCCACCTAGGCCGATTTTTAGAGCACTGGTCCTAATGCCACACTACAGGAAAGGACTAACTTGTCCCTTGACAAACCGAGTGGAGATAGGAATGTGAATCACATATTGGCTTCATCTAGGTCCCAAGACATGTTGGTTGTATAAATTTTGGTAAAATGTTAATTTTTTGTTGTCTTTGAATATATAAAATCGATACACTTGTCAACACACACTCATATATACAAGTGAATCTGAAATATATGTTGTGTTTGGCTCATATAATTATGAGTTGGCAACAATTTTGATAGTGTAACTTTCTGAATGCTACAAGGAAATGGCAGCAGTCATTTGTGACTTTATGTTTGGCCTTTCGGCTGTGGCATGGAAGTCTTGTTTCAAGAGAAGACATGGTGACTGCCACAAGAAAAGTTGGAAGCAAGCAAGTCTTGACTTTGTGTTTGCTTGCATGCAATTGAGCATGTTTTATTTTCTATGCATTAAATGGCAAATGGAGAAAAAGTGGTACTCTATAGGCTAGGTATAGAATAGGTGTTGAATATACCATGTGAACTTAAGATTTTCTTGGTCTTGGTTGTTGGCATAATTGTTGGTGCATGACTATAAGTGAAGGAAATAGTTATGCATTGTGTGTGCAACAGGAGGAGTACACAAAGGAGAGAAAATAGAGAGTGAAAGTGAGAAACTCTTGGGGTAGAGTAAGGTTTTTGGGAAAATTCTGTGAGTGTATAAGGGATTGGGGTTTGGGTTATATATGTCGATTGAACTCAAGTGTATCTTGTACTAGTTATTCTCATAGTGAAGAGCAATATCTCTCCAGGGACGTAAGCAGGATTTTGCCGAACCTCGTAATTGTCTCGATGTCTTTATTTCTTGTGTTTAAATTGTTCAACTGTGGGTTTGTATTTTGGTGAGACAATTTGAATTTGGTTTCACACTGACCGGTCAAAGCACAACAATATATTGATAGGATGTAGGGTGGACTGATGTTGAGCCTGCAGTGGCCATGGCGCCCCACCACCTTTCAAAAAGTTTACATATTTCTTGAAATTTGTATGTTTTACTTATAAGATTCATGCTTTCGGCCCTCCCGTTTTTTGATCCTGGTTCCATCCCTTATAGGATGCATCTCTATTAGAGTGTAAATAATTGTACTGGTTTTGTGCATCGTTTGTTAGATGAAGGATTAGGTCATTGTTTCAAAAACCCTAACATTAATTTTTTATGGGACGTTTTGATATAAGCGCCTTATTTTTTAATTTTTTAGACTAAACATACTCTTTTTGAAAATTTGATCAAACATTTTCCTAAAATTTTGATTATTAATTTCAATTTTTCACATAAGTTCAATTTTGTTTAGAATTTTAGTTTTTCACGACTTTTCCTAGACATTTCTTTCTTTCTTTTCCTCTTATCCCTATATTTATGCATTTATTATCCATCTCTGTGCATTTTTTTTATTGTTTGTTAGAATTTTACTTTTTTTTTTTTTTTTTGAATATAGTAGAATATTTATAAAAAAAATGGTGAGATTTTATTATTTAGAAGACCCAACACATAATAAAGATTTGTTTGATTATATAGCTACGTCTAGTTACCTATAATATGGACACATTTAGTTTTATAATGGATTTGATTTTTTGTATTTCTCGGTTGGAATGTAAATCTACCAAAAGGGTTATCTGATAGAGACATTTGGTTTTGTGGTACATTTGTGATTTTTTGTTTATTTGTTCTTTCGGTACATTTGGAATCTAAACGTACCAAAATGGTTACTTGACAATGGGCACATTTGGTGTTATGGTACATTTGAAATTTTGGTACATTTGGTTTCTCTGTACATTTAAAATCCAAACCTACCAAAAAGATTACATAACAATGGGTACATTTGGTTTTATGGTACATTTGAAATTTTGGTACATTTGGTTTCTCGGTACATTTGAAATCTCAACGTACCAAAAGTCGATACTTTTGTTCTCAAATGTACCATAAGTTTTAAGTATATTTTTTTATATATCTATATGTGAAAATATTTGTATTGAAGACTTTTTATTGAGACATTTTTAATAGGAAGAGAATTTTACTTTTTTTTTTAAATACTGATAATAAGGTAATGAGGAATTAGTTAATTAAATTTTTATTTTATTTTATTAAAAAAATGTCATTTAATGTGTGGAAGGGGATTGACGAAATTAAATTCCTATATTATAGGCAATTATTTGCTAAGCTACCTTATGCCTCTATGTAAATGCATTTAAATTAATGACATGAAAATTAAATAAATAGAAAATTATTGAGGTGACAATTGATCAAAACACCTTAATCAATTAATCTTTAAGAGGGATGAGTGTTTAATCTAACAACTATAGAAAAGATGTAAGGCATTCTAATTTTCCCATTTTTTATTTTGGAAGATTAAAACCCTAATTGTTATAGGTATATAAATAAAGGGTACACGTGTGAAAGCACTAATTCAAAATTAACATAATAGTTGAAACATTAGAACCATTTTATCAATACAAATTACACAGTAGGCACACATAAGTAAAACAAATTCTGTTTCAGTCTGTAGCATGACATAAGATTCTTACATTATTCTTTCAATTCCCTCACAAGTTGTGTCATTGGTGAGAGTTATCCCCTTCTTCTGGCCAGTCAACATGTCTTCAGCTGATACGTTCAGAATCCCATTGGAATCAATATCAAAGACAATATTGAACTTAGGAACACCCCTCGGACCTGGTGGAATGTCTTTGAGCCTAAAATCACCCAGAAAGTAATTATTCACTGTTGTTGTACTCTCGCCCTCATAAACCGCAAATCTAACAACTGCTTGGTTGTCATGCCGAGTGGTAACAGTATAATTCCTCTTGACAGGCATTTTAGTGTTTCTTGGTATCACAACAGTCATGTCCCGTTCACACCCAGTCTCCACCCCGAGTGATAGCGGTGTGACATCCAACAAAGTGAGGTCTTGAAGCTTTTCATTTCCCTTCCCATTGATCAGGACTGCAGCCTGAACAGCAGCACCGTAAGCCACTGCCTCATCCGGATTAATGCCTTTGCACAGCTCCTTACCCTTGAAGACATTTCTTAAGAGTTCTTGTACCTTAGGAATTCTCGAAGAGCCACCAACAAGAACAACATCGTGGATGCTGCTGACGTCCAATTTAGAATCCTCCAAACACTTGTTCACCGGCTCCATACACTTGATAAAGAAATCCCTATTGAGTTCTTCAAATTTGGCCCGAGTTATAGTTGTATAAAAATCATTACCCTCATGCAAACAGTCAATTTCAATGTCGGTTGAAGACGTAAATGAAAGTCTCCTCTTTGCTTTCTCACAACTATTTTTTAACCTCCTAAGTGCTTTGGAGTTTCCAGTCACGTCTAAGTTATCCTTCCTCTGGAATTGCTCCACGCAGTAATTCACCATTTTGTTATCTAGGTCTTCACCTCCAAGGTGAGTATCCCCAGCAGTGGCTTTCACATCAAACACGCCGCAACTAATGGTAACTAGCGACACATCTAAAGTACCGCCACCGAAATCAAACATCATAACATTTCTCTTGCTGTACCAGCCAGCCTTCTTGTCAAGGCCATAAGCAATGGCTGCAGCAGTTGGTTCATTGATGACACGCAGCATCTTTAGGCCGGCACTGATAGCTGCATTTTTTGTAGCCTGACGCTGTGAGTCACTGAAGTAAGCAGGGACTGTGACGACCGCACTCTTAACAGTTGAGCCAAGGAAGGCCTCAGCAATCTCTCGCATCTTTCCCAAAACCATTGATGAGATTTCTTCAGCAGCAAACTGCCTCTCTTGGCCCTTGTGAGTGACCACAATCGTAGGCTTATCATGAGGACCTTCAATGACCTTGAAAGACCACAACTTAATATCATCCTGAACACATGCGTCACTAAATCTTCTACCAATTAATCGCTTTGCATCTAAAAATTGGTGCCACAATTAGAAAACAAATCTAACAAAGTAGAATAATTAAAAAGAACTTTGTGAACAAAGTTGTATAGAATAACAATAATTCGAATCAGAAAACTGTTGCAACATTAATACTATCACTGTAGTCCGACTATGACTTCTCAAGCATCAATCTTAAGCTTCCCATTAAGATCACCATAACAAAATTAAGACAAACCTTTTAGCCTCTTTTATTAGAACAATGCAATTTGTGTCATTAACGATTGAGAAAAGCTGGTTTCCAATTTGTAAAAGAAGTGGGAAGAACCTTACCAAAGATGGAGTTGGAAGTGTTTCTGATGAGCTGGTTAAATGCAGCATCACCAACCAGTATTTCGGCATCAGTGAAGGCAACGTGAGATGGAGTTGTCCTGTAACCCTGATCGTTCACTATAATTTCTACATGATCATACTGCCACACGGCCACACACGAGTAGGTTGTCCCCAGGTCGATCCCGATTGCATGACCTGCAGCTGTGTCTTTTCCCGCCATTCAAAGCTGAGAAACTGGAAGAAGAATAGTACTAAAGAGGAGAATTGAATTGTAGCAGAGAAAGAAGATCAAAAGAATATTTGTGCTTGAAAGTAGGAAGTATTATGGGGAACATAGGAAACTTTTGGTTCGTTATTCTTTTTCTTTTGGACACTTTTTGGTTCATTATTCTTTTTCTTTTGGACACTTTTGGTTCATTAAGTAATCTTCTTCATTAAGTTCCAATTAAAAAAACAATTAATGTACAGCAAGCATAAAGGAGAAAAACTGTTGCAGAGAGAGTAATAGGGAGGGTGACCTTGGTTAGTCCAGCGGTACAAGAAAAAAAGAAAAGAAAATGCCCAACATACAAAGGACACCAATACTATTAAACAGAAAGAAAAAAAATGCAAATTAGATGCACATATTGACATCCGTACGGACTGAAAGATGGCTAGTTAGATAGGTGGGATTCTACTTTTGGAAATGGAATAGCACATTGAAATTTGGCACACATCTTGGTAGTCACTCCTCCAAAAAAATCTTCTCCCTCGATGACTTCTTCCAGGAGCCATTGGGCCAGAGAGTGAGCTTGAATCAAAGTCTGCAGAAGACTCAGTCACATACCATAGACACGTATAAGCATGATCATTTGTATTTACTAGTGTGTATGTTACACAAAGAACAGATTTATAAGTAAGAACCAGGAGGATGCATGATCATAAGAAATAACGCATTAACAGAGATGCTCAGCATGAGTGAGCATACGGAGTTAATATTCTGTTAATAATAATGTTTTGCAATCGTCTTTACTACCCAACTGCCACATACAAACCATACAATGATAAAGCAAAGTTTTTAAGTAGGGAACATCCTCAAATAAATTGTGTTTCCCCTTGAATCCAATGTGCTATTCATGTCTGCGTGAGCCATAATTCAAGTAAAGACCAGTCTTATTAAAAGACCAATAAAAGCATAGATTGAAGTCAATATTAGGACTTAAGCAAACCCAGTGAGATAGGAAATATGGTTAATACAAGATATTTTGGTCTATAGCATGCGAGAAAATAATGTTTCCTACATCAATCAACTGACTTTTAAATCAATGTCTCAATTCCTTCACAAGTTCTTCTGTCACAGTTGAATGTGAGACCCTTCTTTTGGCCGGTGGACATGTCCTCAGCAGAGACATGCAGGATGCCATTTTCATCAATATCAAAGCAAACATCAAATTTAGGAACACCCCTGGGAGCTGGAGGAATGTCATTGAGTGTAAATTCTCCCAAATAATTATTATCTCTTACCATTCTACTCTCACCCTGCATTCCGTTGGTTGTCATAGCAAGTAGTACAGCTTTCGATTATTTTGACCGTTGTTCTAGTGTTTCTTGGAATCACAACTGCCATGATATTTTCTTGACGAGCCTGCACCCCAAGTGAGAGAGGGGTGACATCCACTAGTGCAAAGTCTCCAAGCTTTCCAGTTAGATTCCCACCACTCAAGACAGTAGCTTGAACAGCGGCACCATAGGCCACTGCCTCAGCCGGATTGATGCCCTTGCAAAGCTCCTTTCCCTTGAAAACCTCCTGCAAAAGCGGCTGCACCTTGGGAATTCTAGAAGAGCCACCAGCAAGAACAACATCATGGACACTGCTTATGTCCATGGTAGCATCTTCCAGACACTTCTTCACAGGCTCCATGCACTTGCTGAAGAAATCCATGTTGAGTTGCTCAAATTTAGCACGGGTAATAGTTAAACAAAAATCAACACCCTGATGCAAACAGTCAATGTCAATGTCAGTCTCGGACATAAATGAAAGCCTCCTCTTTGCCTTCTCACATACATTTTTTAACCACCTAAGAGCCTTTAAGTTTCCACCAACGTCCACGTTATACTTCCTCTTGAATTGTTCAGCCCAGGGGTTGACCATTCTGTTATCGAAATCTTCACCTCCAAGATGAGTGTCCCCAGCGGTAGCCTTCACTTCAAAGACACTGTCAGCTATGGTAAGTAGCGAGACATCCAAGGTTCCCCCGCCCAAATCAAATATCATCACATTTCTCTTGCTATACCAACCGGCCTTCTTGTCAAGCGCATAGGCAATGGCTGCAGCAGTCGGCTCATTGATGATGCGCATCACGTTTAGGCCAGCAGTAGCACCTGCCTTTTTCGTAGCCTGTCGCTGTGAGTCGTTAGAGTAAGCAGGGACTGTGATAACTGAATTTTTCTCAGCTGAACCAAGGTAGGCCTCAACAATCTCCCGCATTTTCACAAGAATCATAGATGAGATTTCTTCAGCAGAAAATTGTGTCTCTACACCCTTGTATGTGACGACAATCATTGGCTTGTCAGAAGGACCTCCAATGACCTTAAAAGGCCAATGCAAATTCTTTTCACTCTACTGTAAATGTACTACACCTTTTTAATTATCATCAAAATCATAATCTAAATTATAACTTATCATCAACACCCCACATTTTATAACTTCAAATACTGTTATAAATATTCAAAGAAAAAGAAAAACTAATTTGAGAAATAAATTAATGGGAAAATGGTATATACGTAGATGGATACATTCAGGAAGAGATGAACATACCGAAGATGGTGTTGGTTGGGTTTTTGATGACCTGGTTGAATGCACCATCGCCTATCAATCGCTCAGTATTTGTGAAAGCAACAAAAGATGGTGTGGTCCTGTTGCCCTGATCGTTCACTATGATTTCCACATGATCCTACTGCCAGACCGCCACACACGAGTAGATTGTCCCCAGGTCGTTCCCGATTGCATGATCTGCAGCTTCGTCTTTTCCCGCCATTCTAAGCTGAGAAACTGGAAGAAGAATAGTACTAAGAAGAGAACTGAATGGTAGCAGAGTAAGAAGATGAAGAGAATATGTGTGCTTGAAGTAGAAAATATTAGTAATGTTATTCATAACATGTTTTTGTACCATATTTTTATACTACCTTAGATGGTATTTGATGTGGACAACCACATCATTTGAATTAATTAGATTTTAAATTTAGTTCATTATTTAATAAACTAATAATTAAGAAAAACTAGTTAATTAAATGATGATTATGGTATATGAGGAGTCTTTTTTATTTCTTTATTGGGTTTTGCAAATTTTTCAAATGATGTGATTGTTCACATCAGATGTCACCTAAGGTAGTATAGAAATATGATATTAAAACATGGTATGAATAACATTACTCTTATGGAAAACATAAAGCGGTATGAAAGGTTATTCTTTTTCTTTTGGACACTTTTTGGAATACTAGTATTTTTCTTTTGGACACTTTTGGTACCAAAATTAAAGAAGCAACAGTAAGTTGTAACCTTTTTCATTAAGTTCCAAATCTAATAAGACTAGATAATTAAAAAAAAAAGTGATTTGGATTTCGTTAAGTAATCTTCTTCATTCAATTGCCAAACGGAAAAGTTAATCTATTTCGTCGATTTGTTTGAGCTTTTACAATGAGCTTGATCGAGCTAAACGAATTATGTTCATATGCACACATACAGCAGATTGGATGCCTGAACAAACTTAATTTTCAAAAGTAGATACAAAATAAAGTCATATGACACATAATTTATAAAATTGACATTTTGTTTTACAGAGATTTGGATTAGATTATCAGCAGTTGCTAAATCTTCTCACAGTAGTATCATCGATTCTACAGAACAGTAACATACCCATTTCTGTTGTCTTGCAACAAACATCATGGAGTCTGACTTCCAACGTACTAAAGAAGAAAAAGAATCATAATCTTGTAATGACTCAAGAAATTTCATGAAACCGAGCAAACATAACGCATCAGTTGTTTATCTATGTCAAATTTTTCATTAAACCCGTCTCGCGCACTGAGCTGTAGCAAGATCACAGAACTCAACACATGATTTCTTTCAGAACAAAAACAACCAGCATATCAAAATGATGTTATGATGCATGACAAGCAAGCAAACGGAGTGCCTATAAACTGTTTGCTTCCCCTAATTTTTCGATAAGCCCAAAGCAACACAACCAGGGTTAGCGCGTTGGAGGCTCCGGCTCACCTGGCCTAAACAAAACCATCCGAACTCGCTGCTAAACATGTAGAGTATCAAATTGATTTCATAATTGTAGAGCTAAAAATAATCAAGAAAATTATGAGGGTGACATGTGGATTTTGGATGAGAAGGACAAAATTACCCGTAAGGCATACTCAAATTTCCACGCGCAGGCAACGAACAATAACGCCTTAATCAAGGTCAAAGGTAATCAAAATGGTATTTATTCAAAATCGTATCATCAATCCTCATCAAATTCTCCCCACAAGTTAACTCCTAATTATTCTTTTCAAATTGGAATTAATTAGCAAATTAATTGATTAATTGTCAATTACATTCCAATTACCACCATAAGTGGCCGGTCCCTATTTCTCCAAATAGGGCCGGCCACACCCCTATATATAGCCACATATCTCCACTAAAATCCTTGGTTCATTCTCTCCCAAAAATTCTCAAACACATTTTCTTTTAAATTCTAACTTTGGTATCGGAGATTCTTCGGCCAAAACCCCCCCTATTCATCGTGGGTACGTGAAGCTTTTGGCCTTAATCTTAGGTATTATCATTTTGTAGATGCATTTTCGTCTAAGAAAAAGATGGCGAAAATTTGCATCCACAATAATGTATGCTGCAAATTATCATTTCTTACCTCATCTTGTCAATCCTAAAGTTCTTCTGTCACTGTTGATTGTAATCCCTTTCTTTTGGTCAAATGGTGTTCCGAAAGGGGTGGTTTGGTGGTGGAGAACATTAGAGTTTGTTGGTGGGACATTTGCTCGGGAAGTGGAAGTGAGCCTTCAGGCGTGAGACGTGAAAAAGTTGGGTTCTACCATAAAACCACTTGGTAATATGAAAAGTAACCAAACTTTTTACAAGCATATGCAAGGTCCATCTTCCCATCAATGTATGATTTATTCTCGACAAGACATGATGTAGCCTCGGTCCATCCAATAGTCCGCCCATGGGAGAACAACTCCAATTTGGTCAGTGAAATGGTGAAAATTCATAACACTATTTGCAGCTGTATTTATGTGGAAAAGGATCCCCTCTGGATCCTCTTTGTGGGGATCCAGGGGATCAATCAATCATGCATGTTTATTGCACATCGTGCAGTCAGTTTTCGTTAGGTACTATTTATATTTAATTTTAAATTGTAAATTTAAAATGATTTTTAACCACACGATGTATGATAAACGGACATAATTTATTGATCTTTGGATCCCCATAAAGAGGATCCGGAGATGATCCTTTATGTTATGTAATCGTTTGCATTGCATGTTTTCTTATGTAGAATGTGAACAAGTTTCCGTAAAGATATCAAAAGGGCCCAAAGATTCGCATAAAGATATCAAATGGGCCCAAAGTTCACTAGTTCATGTATGTTTCTCCTGAGTACCAACTCCATGTTTTCTACTGAAGCTTTGTGCAACATTTATATTCCAATAAAGATAAACAACTCCTCCAAAAATTAAAACGTAAAGCTGATTTTATAATATATGTCTTAATTCAGTTCTAGGACTAGGCTTCTTAATTAGTTCACTGCCTCAATTCCTTCAAAGTTCCTTATGTCTTTGTAACTCATGATTGTAATCCCTTTCCTCTGGCCTGTAGACATATCCTCAGCAGAGACACTTAGAATACCGTTGGCATCAATACTGAACCAAACATCGAATTTCGCAGCGCCCCTTGGAGCTGGAGGAATACCCTCGAGCACAAACTGACCCAGAAAATTATTATTTTTGGTGTTTGTGTTCTCACCCTCATAAATGGGGAACTTGATCGTCACTTGATTGTCATAGCGAGTAACTATAGTTGTGTTCCTCTTGATGGGAATCCTGCTGTTTCTTGGAATCACAACATTCATGAATGTCTCACAATAGTCTTCCTCTGTCTCAACCCCAAGTGACAGAGGCATGACATCCAAGAGAGTGAAGTCTTGAAGCTTCTCATTTCCATTCCCACTCAAGACTGCAGCTTGAACAGCGGCACCATACGCAATTGCCTCATCTGGATTGATACTCTTGCACAACTGCTTCCCGTTGAACACATCCTGCAATAGTTGCTGCACTTTGGGAATTCTAGAAGATCCACCGGCAAGAACAACGTCATGGACACTGCTTACTTCCATATTGGAATCCTTCAAACACTTCTCGACTGGCTCCAGGCACTTGTTAAAGAAATCCATATTCAGTTGCTCAAATTTTGCACGGGTAAGAGTTGTATAGAAATCAGTACTCTCAGACAAACTGTCGATTTCAATGTCAGTGGCTGAAGTAAATGAAAGCCTCCTCTTTGCTTTCTCACATGCGTCTCTTAACCTCCTTAGTGCTTTAGAGTTTCTACTCACGTCCAAATTATGCTTCTTCTTGAATTGCTCAACACAAAAGTCCACCATTTTGTTATCGAAGTCTTCTCCTCCAAGGTGAGTGTCTCCAGCCGTGGCCTTCACTTCAAACACACCATCACCTATGGTAAGTAGTGAAACATCTAAAGTACCACCACCTAAATCAAATATCATCACATTTCTCTTGCAATACCAACCAGCCTTCCTGTCAATGCCATAAGCAATTGCCGCAGCAGTTGGTTCGTTGATGATACGCATCACATTTAGGCCTGCAGTGTTGCCAGCATTTTTTGTAGCCTGACGCTGTGAATCATTGAAGTAAGCAGGGACAGTGACAACTGCATTCTTCACAGTGGAGTTGAGGTAGGCCTCAGCAATCTCCCGCATTTTCGATAGAACCATGGCTGAAATTTCTTCGGCAGCAAAATGTTTCTCTTGTCCCTCGTGGGTAACCACAATCAAGGGCTTGCCGCCAGGACCTTCAGTGACTTTAAATGGCCAGAGCTTCAAATCACTTTGAACAGTGGCATCACTGAATCTCCTACCAATTAACCTCTTTGCATCTGCAAATAAATGATTAATTAAAAAAAAAAAATCATTCCTAGATGAGTTATTCGAATAATTAATGAATAACTCATCTTAACGACAAAATACACTGCAGCGATAGTTATAATTCAACTTCATAATGTTCATACTTACTGCTTTTTGTTGTGTTAAAAAAATAAATTCTGTTAGCATGACCGTATATAAGATATAAGCATTTTCCATGAACTAACTCCGAAATTAAATACTGTTAAATTAACAGCAGATAAACGAGGAGCTAACCAAAAATGGAGTTGGTGGGGTTCTTGATGATTTGGTTGATGGCCGAATCACCAACCAATCGCTCAGTCTCAGTGAAGGCAACACAAGATGGAGTGGTCCTGTTACCCTGATCATTCACTATGATTTCCACACGGTCGTGCTCCCATACTGCGACACACGAGTACGTTGTCCCCAGATCAATCCCGATTGCGTGGCCTTCATTTCCTGCCATTCTCTGCACGGGAACACGATAAAGAAGAAGAGCAGAGAAGAAAAATGTTTTCAGTGAAAGTAATAGGGAGGGACTGGGGAGAGTGAGTCTGGCTAGTTTAGTGGGGAAGAGAAAGAGTTCAGAGTGGTGTCTTTCATAAGTTAGATCTAACTTAGGAACGAAGAATCACTTATCTTTTGCTTTTCTAAAGTTTTGTGCAGAAAACGTTGGAATGCAATAAGTCTCCAAAATTTATTTTCTGTTGCCTGTTCTATGCCAAATTATGCAACAATCAAAGCACAAAAGATAACGATTACTCAAAAAAAAAAAAAAAAAAAAAAAAAAGCATAAATGATAAGGACTACTTTATACCTTTACCTACTTTTTTATTTTTTTTTTTCTGAGAAAACTTTACAACTTAGTTGCACATATTGAAAGTGGAACAGGACTTGCACATAGAAAGCTAGCACATATCTCACTAGCTAAGTAGAGTACTCCTCCGAGATTCTTCTGTTTCGATTACTTTTTAAGGCAGATTTGGAAAATTGGGAGAATTCTCTTCTTCTCCTGACATTCTCAGCATTCTCAGCGCTAAAACTCAAAGAACAACCTATAGTTTTGGTTAATTGTTTGTTAGGTTCATCCATGCCAAAGCGCGAAACGAGAAAGCAATAAGAACAAATTTCTACGGTTAATCTTATCAATTGCAACTCCTTTAATTACACAACCCAAATCAAATTAAGCAACTGGCCGTCTCACTTTCTAAAATTCAATAAAATTGCAGCATCAACAGAGTTAAAATAAATAAATAATACTTGCAAGGGGCATGTAAGAGCTTTTACTCATGCACCCAATATTCAAGTTCAATTCTCCCTTCCCACACTAAGAAAACGAATTTTTATATACAAAATTATTAGTTGTACATATTTCACCACAAACCAAATATACATGTCTTCGGAATTTCATGGCACTAAATGAAAGGGAAAAGATAATGAAGAACAAATAGGCTTTTTTTTTTTTTTTTTTTTTAATTTATTTATTACAAGCAATACCATTACTCTAAGCTATATCAGAAAATATCTTCGGAAGTAGATAGCTTGCATCTAAAAAGTAGTGAGTTGAAAAAGAGCCATATCCACTAGGCAATCCACCACTTACAATGAAGAGCAAATAAGTTTTGATCAAGGTGCAAGTGATAAAAGGAAGTTTTAAAAAGGAAAAAACATGTAAGGGCCTTATAATATCAAATTGAAGTCCAGCATGGTCCTAATGCCACACTGCAGGAAAGGACTAACTTGTCCCTTGACAAACCGAGTGGAGATAGGAATATGAATCTCATATTGGCGTCATCTAGGTCCCAAAACATGTTGGTTGTATAAATTTTGGTAAAATGTTAATTTGTTGTTGTCTTTGAATGCATAAAATCGATACACTTGTCAACATACATTCATATATACAAGTGAATTTGACATATATTGATAGGATGTAGGGTGGATTGATTTTGGAGAGATTTTTCAATATGACTGATACATGGGGTGGTACACCACATGCCACTATACAAATGGTGGGATATGTGTGTTAAAAAGTTAATAACTTAAAATATAAAATTTCTCATCACTTATATAAAAATACGTTGTCACATCCCGACCCCGAGTCCACCACATCCCGGGCCCGCTCCACTACCATAACACGATTTTTTCCGTTTTGGGCCTCGATTACGCCCTTACGATTTTGTTTCTAGGAACTCACACGAGAACTTCCTAGTGGGTCACCCATTCTGGTATTACTCTCGCGCGCTACTCGCTTAACTTCGGAGTTCCCATGGAACCCAAAACCAGTGAGCTCCCAAAATGCTTCATGCTAGGTAAAGATGGGAATATACATATAAGGCTTATAGGATCCACTCCCCTGGGTGATGTGGGATGTTACAATCCACCCCCCTTAGGGGCCTGACGTCCTCGTCGGCACACACGTGGTCAGGGTTAGGCTCTGATACCAAATTGTCACATCTCGGGCTCGCTCAATCACCGTAGCACGATGTTGTCCTTTTTGGGCCCCGACTATGCCCTCACGGTTTTGTTTCTGGGAACTCACATGAAAACTTCCCAGTGGATCACCCATTATGGGAGTGCCCTCACGCGCTACGCGCTTAACTTCGGAGTTCCCATGGAACCCAAAGCCAGTAAGTTCTCAAAAGGCATCGTGCTAGGTAGAGATGGGAATATACATATAAGGCTTACAGGATCCACTCCCTTGGGCTATGTGGGATGTTACATACGTGGTATACCACCCATATTCCTTGTCATAATAAAAAAATTCTCCTAATGTTGAGCTTGCAGTGGCCATGGACTCCCACAACTTTTCCAAGGGTTTATATATTTGTTGAAATTTGTATGTTTTACTTATAGATTCATTCTTTCGGCCCTCCCGTTTTTAGATCCTAGTTCCATCCCCAATAGGATGCATCTCTATTAGAGTGTGTAAATAACATTGTTCTAAAAATCCTCACCTAGTGCCACCTAGGTGCTAGGCGGTTGGTCACTGCCCTGATTAATGCCTAGGTGTTTGAAAATTAAGAAATGCCGCCTAGACCGCCTAGGCACCAGCCTAGCCCGCCCAAACCCTCCTAGGCACCCGCCTAGGTTGCAACTTACTTAGACAGAAAATAGATAACTTTCATTTTGCATTTTTTATTATAAATAAATTGTAAGAGATTTGTTGAATACTTAAAGAGTAATACTAGGGAGACTAAGTTTTGTAAACTATGTTTGTACCATACTTGACCAATCCTGAAACTACTAAGCACCGGTCAATAGCATACCGTCAAGGACCCACAAGACTTTTCCTCCAACCAAGTGGCCAATCACAACACGACACATGTCGGTATCAGAGGCCAATCACAGCGCAACACGTGTCGATATCAGAGGCCAATCACAACACGACACGTGTCAATGTCAGAACAAAGCTAGAAACTCTTTTCTATAAAAGGGGATCATTTTCCCACAATAATCCCTAATGTCTTTTATACTAAACTATTCACTAGAACTCACTAAAAGAGAGCTTGAACCTATGTATTTATGTAAACCCTTCACAACTAATGAGAACTCCTCTACTCCGTGGACGTAGCCAATCTGGGTAAACCATGTACATCTTGTGTTATTTGCTTCCCTATCTCTATTCATTTACATACTTATCCACACTGATGACCAGAGCGACCTATCGAAGGTCATAAACTTCACACTTTCTGTTGTAGCAAAGTCATCACCGATTTTGTGCATCAACATTTGGCGCCGTCTGTGAGAAGTCGCACTTATTCCTACTCTCTCCAGCTTTGTCAAGCTGATTTCCACCATTCGCACACTTTCTTTCGACTAGGCACCCCTCTCTAACATGGGGAGTGAAAGGAGCCACAACACACAGAACGACACCCCCTCGCACTTAGTGCAAAGCAACGAAAGAAGGAACGAAAGAGGTTTGCTCTTCAGGCTAAAGTCGATGAGCTAGAAGCTCAGAACAACAAGATGGCGATAAAGAATGAGATCCTCCAGGAGCAGTATGAGAAGCTCTTCGGAATGCTCTATGAAGCTAAGCATACTCAAACACACGAACTCATCACCCCCAGAGAAGTCAACCACCACCTGGGTGCCCCCCAACACGGGGGATCACCTGCCTTCAACATGGATATCCCTAATGGGGAGCGAGTTACTCATCAAGGTGTTGATCAACATAAGACCTCTCTCGACCCAGCTGTTTCGACCCGAAGCAGGAGAAGTAAAGGAAGACACCTTCTTGCAGAAGGAGTAGAAGGATCAAAAGCCGTTTATCGCGACTGTCGGGACTTCTTGAGGCAACGTCGAGAGAACCCCATCCACATAAACTCGAAGGTCAATGATCCAAGGGTTTCTGAAAGGTTCGGTCCTCTCCCATGCCCCAAGCCAATTGCCAATCTAGGGAATGAGCGACATGTCCTAGAGGAATATAAAGGTACGGGGGACTCGGGGGCGTTTCAACAGGCTCACCCTGAAAGTCAGTACAGTGAGTCTAAAGAAAAATTCCATGCCCTTGATCAAGCTTTCCTACTTCCAAGAGGAGATGGAGACTTACGGAAGAAGAATCCAGCAGTACTTAACTCCACTCAGGACCCCCTTGTCCTACAACTCCTTGAGGAAGTAAACAAGTTGAAGGCCGAACATCAGGCCGAAATACCTGATTGGAACCAACCTAGGCATGGCCCTCTTACAAGGAGGATCATCGACACCCCCCTCTAAGCAAAGACAAAGCAGAAGCTTGGCTTACAACTCTACACTGGAAGGGAGGACCCAATTGAACACCTTAACCTCTTTGAGTCCATCATGGCATACCGGATGCACACTGACGAAGAACGATGTCTTCTATTCCCCTCTACCCTCTCTGGCGGAGCTCTGAATTGGTATTGCCGTCTTCCACCTGAGACAATAGACTCATTTGAGGAACTGAGGAAACTATTTGTTTCTCAACACATCTTCCAGACAGATCACTTGCATTCCGCAGATGACTTGTACACTATTTGCTAGAAGCCGGATGAGTCATTACGAAAGTATACCGGCCGTTTCAGCCATGAGTATTCTCGCTGCGCTGAGGCAGATGACAAGACCGCCCTTAAAGCCTTCACGGCAGGCCTACGTGACTGTTTCTTCAAGTACATGATCCTAACACTTGGAAGACTTACTCTGAGGTAATGGCACAGGCTTATAACCATGCCTCCGTCGAGGCAAGGACATATCAAGGGAAACTCCCTACAGCCATCCCTTATCAGCAAATGGGGAGTGGAAACCAAATCCAACCGAATGAGAAGACCTTAACCTTCCAAACAGTAGCGACGCTTCCCCCTACCCTACCTAATACCTCGCCAAGTCAACAGGCGTATCATTCTCAGGGCAAGAGGAAAGACTTCCATCCTCACCAGTCTCATTTTAATAAAAAGAGTAAAGGGCATTATCGCGATAACCAAAGGCATCACCACGATAATACCCGTCCCCAGGCAGTCAATGCAGTGGGCCAAACATGTGTCAAGAATGGTCCTACCCCGAGGTATAAGACATACACACCTTTGAACGTCACATGCACGACCATTTACCCCAATATAGCTCACTTGATACCAAAGCCAAGGCCAAGGGAGCCAGATTTCAAGTGCACGAAGAACACAGGCATGTTTTATGGTTGCCACGAGTATAATGGCCATGACGGCGAGAAATGTATCACCCTCCGTGATCATATTGAAGCTCAGGCACGTGAAGTAAAAATTGACCAGTTCCTTCTTTACCCTCCAAGGGATAACCGCAATCAATGCCAAGTGAATGTGATATATTCCATAAGCGGTGGCACACCCATATCTAAATCTTCCAACAGGGCCATGAAAAACAATGAACGAACGTTGAAGCCTGGCCACCAAGTGTTTCATGTGGAAGACATCAGGGGAGGCAAGTATCAAAAGCCTAACTGGGATCCAATATGTTTCTACCCTGATGAAGAAAGAGGTATCATCTATCCTCACAACGACCCACTGATTGTGGAGGCTCACATAGCCAACTTTGATGTACGACGAATCCTGGTAGACACGGGGGCGTCGGTCAATATCATGTTTGCTGAAGCTTTCAAAACACTTAATGTAGCTGAACACTTGCTCGATCACTCGGTTTCTCCTCTGATAAGCTTATCTGGTGATGTCGTGCAACCTTTAGGGAGCATACATTTACCCTTCACCATCGGTACATGCCCGTACACAACCACTATCACCACTAACTTCTTGGTGGTTGACTGTCCAACGACATACAATGTCATCTTTGGGCGCACATGCATTAATGATCTCAATGCCATGGTATCCACACATATGTTGTTGATGAAATTTCCAACCCACTATGGCAATGGTTACATCAGAGGAGATCAACTTAGTGCACGGTCATGTTACAACACTTCAGTCAAGCAAAAACACTTACATGTACCCAAAGAAACATTTTCTATACATGACCAAGTTATCAAGACCAGCTCGAACAAAGCCAACTTGAATATTCACGGTGGTAATAATCAACCTGACGATCCTCGAGATGACTCTTTCACCCAGCAAGCACAACCTGCTGAAGAGTTGGAGAAGGTCTCTATCTCAAAAGATTATCCAGATCGCATAATGAAGATTGGCACCACTTTGTCACCACCCATTCGGTTGGCATTGATCTTTTTTTTGCAAGAGAACACTGAAGTCTTCGCCTAGTCATACGAAGACATGCCAGGCATTTCTCCCGATATCATCTGTCATCGCTTGAGTATTGATCCCAAGACCAAGCCGATGAGACAGAAGCGAAGATCTTATGATGCTGAACGATATGAAGCAATGAAGGCAGAAGTTGAAAAACTTAAAAGCATAGGCTTCATCCGTGAAGTCAATTATCCAACGTGGGTAGCAAATGTGGTCCTTGTTAAGAAACATCCGACCAAGGAAAGTCTCTTGCTTCAAAAGATCTTGTGGAGAATGTGTGTCGACTGCACCGACTTAAATAAAGGATGCCCGAATGATAGCTTTCCCCTTCCTCTCATTGATAGACTTATAGACTCTACAGTAGGGTGTGAACTCTTAAGCTTCATGGATGCTTACTCAGGGTACAATCAAATCCTCATGAACCCTTCGGACCAAGAACACATGACCTTCACCACTAATAGAGGACTATATTGCTATAAAGTCATGCCATTCAGCCTAAAGAATGCAGGGGCGACTTATCAAAGATTAGTCAATTCAATGTTCGCTGAACAGATTAGGAAAAGCATGGAAGTTTATGTTGATGATATGTTAGTCAAAATCAAACATGCTGACCAACACATTGCCAACTTGTCTGAAACCTTCTCCATCCTGAAGAAGTATCGAATGAGGTTGAACCCCAACAAATGCACTTTCGGTGTGGGCTCTGGAAAATTCTTGGGCTTCATGATTAGCCAACGAGGCATTGAAGCTAACCCCGAGAAGATCAAAGCAATCATGGACATGAAAGAACCAGTAACCTCAAAAGACATCCAGAGCCTTACTGGCAAGGTGGCAGCCATGCCAACCAGCCACATCAGAGCAAGAACATCTTATATCATCAGGGTTGAAAGCAAGAGTATCCCATATCATGCTTTTTCACTATCTTTTCCTTTGCCTTTGCTCTTACCTGCAGAACAAGGAGAAAAAATGCAATCAGTCAGAACCTGAAATCAAACTTCCGATCTAGAATTGATTGCCCAAAACCTTTGCATGGTCGTTTGCCTAGCATTACTCTTGAGTACTCATCCTCAACTGTTGTCAAGGTCATGAATTCCTTCGGCAAATACCTCAGAACAGTTGGTACGATATTGGCTCTTTACACTAAAGCTGCCAAGCATGGATGAGTCACTGAGAAATGGTGCTCTGAAGGACCATTTAAATGCAAAGGTTGTGCACCATTTCTGCTATACAAAAGATTGAAGCAGAAGGTTCAACGGCGAGCTAGAACAGATCATTACAGCACGACGCCTTTCTTGTGGAACTGCACAATCCAGACGGAAAAGTCTAAGTCAAATCCAAGCTCGGCATCATTGCTCTAATTGAAGAGATCGAGAAGCCTCAACAGCCTTTTGCTAGCACCGTTGTCGAAGAACAAAGCTTCGCCATACTACATCTACTACTTTGTCAAACAACAAAAGTATCCCATATCATCAGGATCGAACATACTCCAAGTCTGATGGACTTGTTTTGACCCTTAAATTCTGGAGTCGACTCGCTCATTTGGAGGAAACCAGAAAACCCTCCAGCCCAGTTCAAGAATACACCTGTGGAAAGTCAAGTACAACAAAGCAAGTGCCGATTCGTCCATCTTCTCCAAAAACAAGAGTACCTCATATCATCTCTTCTCCATGTTTCTTCGCTTTATCCTTATTGCTGAATGAGAGACAGGGAGAATGAGTACAATCAGCCGGAACCCAAGATCAACCTACTGATCTGAGACTGATTGCTTGGAACCTTGATTGCTTACCTTGTCTGTCACCTCATTCGACAGATCTTCTCGCTTAGAGTGTAACAACCCGTCCTGGGATTTACGTAAGAAAATTGGTATTTTTGTATTTTCACTAAGTTTGGGGGATACTTTCCATTTTAAAATTGTTTTTGAGCCTTAATTGGTGAGCCCAAGGGGCCCACCCCCTGTTTTTGTTCCCTGGTTCTTTCCCTTTTCTTTTTATTTTTTATTTTTTTCTGAAAAGTCTTCTCTTCTCTCTTCTCTCTTTCTTCCTCCATGCTCTCTCTTTCCCTTCCCCTCTCGGTGCTCCTTCCTCCGACAAGAACACCCACACACACACACACACACCCCCATGCCCACACCTATAGCTCTTTTCTAACCCCGTGGTTGTGTTTTGGACGTCAAACCATGAAGAAACCACCTCGGAGACTTTTCCCAGTTTTCCGGCGATCACCGCCGCTTTCGAGGCAATTTCCGGCCAAACCACGGCTAGTTGGCCGGCATGGAAGGTATCAATCTCTTCTTCTCGCTGAGTACTACAACTTTCCTTTTTGTTTCACCCAATTTCATTGAGTATTGAAGAAGTTATACTCATTTGAATCTTACCCAGTTTCCGGCGACCTCAGTGACTTTCGAGGTGTTTTCCGGCCAAATCACGGCGATTTGGCCGGCGTGAAAGGTATCAATCTCTTCGTCTCGCTGAGTACTACAACTTTCCTTTTTGTTTCACCCAATTTCATTGAGTATCGAAGAAGTTATTCTCATTTGAATCTTACCCAGTTTCCGGCGGACACCCGTGGCTTTCAGGCTGTTTTCCGGCAAACTCCGGCCACGATGACGGGAACCAAGGGTATATTTCGATTCCTTACCTTCGGGGCTTCAATTTGGTATATTGAATGACATGTTTTGGTTGAGGTTTGAGCTCCAACGGAGCTTGGGAAATCTCCGGCCGAAGTCCGGCCTTCTCCCTCCTTGGAAATCCGGCGAACTCCAAACCCAAGGCCTTTGGGCCTTTCCTGCCAAGCCCAAAACCCTGGTTGCAAGCCCAAACCCATTACCCTTTTATTTAGGCCTTTGGGCCGTATGGTTTCTAACCTAAAACCCAACCCACCTAACCCAAAACCCTAAAGCCATGACCCGTGACCCGTTGACCCGTAACCCTGACCCGTTGACTTTTTGGGTTTTCGTGCGGGACCCCTCCTAGGCTAATTTCGACGTTCTGAACCCGTTTCCGATGTCCGTTTTCCCAAATTCAATCGTTTGAGTAGAGTTTGACCAAATGTACCCTTTATGTGCTTAGGGGCGTTTAATTGTGGCGTTTCCGTCTTTGCTAGTGGCATGGCTTTTCGACGGCGAAGTACTGTGAGTGGACCCCTTCTAAAAATGCATGTTTTAATGGTAGAATTGCATACACAGAAAAGCATGACTTTATGATTATGTTTTATGAAACGTTTTGAGATAACATGCTTACTGAGGCTAGTTTGAATTATTACTATTTTTCCTATAACCCATGTTCTTATAGAATATCTGATGGATGACGATATGATATTTAGAACATGTTTAGAACCCTTCTTTATAGTATAGATGATGGATGACTTTATACTATGAAGTTGATTTTCAATATATGTATGTTCACTGGTTTTGTACTTACCTAGTGGTCCTTTCCGCTACGGGACGTAGGGATAGATCCGGTCCGTCCCGGGCGACGGTTTGGTGTTGGCATAGGGCCTGAAGTGTGTTTTCCTCTGACTGTCTGCTCAGAGACGGGGAGCCGGCAAGGGGCCTGAAGTGCATTTTCCTCTGACTGTGTGCTCAGAGACGGGGAGCCGGCATGGGGCCTGAAGTGTTATATTGGACATTCACTAGTGATTATTATTGTTTATGAGAATGATGATTTGAGACATTGCACGACATGCTAGGTTTCGGAAAACCTATGTTTATCATTATATTTGTGTTTTCATAAAACCTGGGGGTTAGTATGTTGATAACTGTTTTATTATATATATATATATATATATATATATATATATATATATATATATTAACTTGGTCCACTCATGTTTGTTTTGCGCCCCCTTCAGGACTTAGAATCGAGGCATACAATCCCGACGTCCAGGCACTTCCGCATCGGCATCTTCGAGTTCTCTCGGTGTAGGACCCACTCCTTTGTTTCATTCAATTTTATATTATTTTCTTTTAGTGTTCTAGATTAGAGGTGTGCTCTGAACACGGTCCTTATTTGCACATTCATTATTCTTTTATATTTATAAACCTTATTTATCCCTTGTTTTCAGCATTTGCACTCAATAAATGGCTTTCTTCACCCTCGGGTGTCGGCCAGCACGTGCCTATCCTGGTATTCGGGGAATATCGGGGTCGGGGCGTGTCATAGAGACTTGGGGGACTTCTACTATATGGTTTGTATCGCACTTGACCAAACCCGAAACTACAAGTAAGCTTCAAATGAAAATGATACATTACCTTGTGCGTCAACGCCAACCAAAGATACCACTCCTAGATAAAGTAAAAGTACTTCCAAAAGAAGATGCCACATCTACTTACAAGACAGAGAAGGCAAGTGAAGGTGACACCATACTTCAGTACTTGGAAGTTTCGTGATTACTCAATGGCTTGGATCTTGCAAGTCCCCAACCGAGGAGCTTCCCTCACTCGGGAACTTAGGGGAGCATTATTTGTACCATACTTAACCAATCCCGAAACTACTAAGCACCGGTCAACAACATACCGTCAAGGACCCACAAGACTTTTCCTCCAACCAGGAGGCCAATCACAACACGACACATGTCGGTATCAGAGGCCAATCATAGCGCAACACGTGTCGATATCAGAGACCAATCACAACACGACACGTGTCAATGTCAGAACAAAGCTAGAAACTCTCTTCTATAAAAATGGATCATTCTCCCACAATAATCTCTAATGTCATTTGTACTAAACTATTCACTAGAACTCACTAAAAGAGAGCTTGAACCTATGTATTTGTCTAAACCCTTCACAACTAATGAGAACTCCTCAACTCCGTAGACGTAGCCAATCTGGGTGAACCACGTACATCTTGTGTTATTTGCTTCCCTGTCTCTATTCATTTACATACTTATCCACACTGATGACCAGAGCAACCTAGCGAAGGTCATAAACTTCACACTTTCTGTTGTACCAAAGTCCTCGCCGATTTTGTGCATCAACAAACTAAATGACATGGAAGTTGATGATTGGATTATTACTTAAACGTTGATAAACATGCTCATTTCTTATTGATAACACATCATTTAATTTGCAATTTTAGTATATAAATTTAGTCTCCCTGGCATTACTCTTAAAATGAGCACATGTTATATGCTTGTTCCCTTGTTTTTATTATGTTCCAATACTTCATAATATATGTCATTTTATTTTGTAGTTTATGATGAAATTAAAACTTCATAATATATGTCATTCTATTTTGTAGTTTATGATGAAATTATATATATTTTAAGTATAAATTGACACTTATTTACACGAAATATAATGGATTTACTTAAATCCGCCTAGTCTGTCTAGGCGCCTGCCTAGACCCCACCTAGCTACCTAGCAATAGGCCCCAGCCTACCGCCCGACAAGCGCCTAACGTCTTTTAGAATCTTGGTAAATAATTGTACTGGTTTTGTGCATTGTTTGTTAGATGAAGGATTAGGTCATTGTTTCAAAAACCCAAATTATTAATTTTTTATTTTGGAAGATTAAAACCCTAATTGTTATAGGTATATAAATAAAGGGTAAACGTGTGAAAGCACGAATTCAAAATTAACATAATGGTTGAAACATTAGAACCATTTTATCAATATAAATTACACAGTAGGCACACATAAGTAAAACAATTTCTGTTTCAGTCTGTAGCATGACATAAGATTCTTAAATTATTCTTTCAATTCCCTTACAAGTTATGTCATTGGTGAGAGTTATCCCCTTCTTCTGGCCGGTCAACACGTCTTCAGCTGATACGTTCAGAATCCCATTGGAATCAATATCAAAGACAATATTGAATTTAGGAACGCCCCTCGGAGCTGGAGGAATGTCTTTGAGCCTAAAATCACCCAGAAAGTAATTATTCACTGTTGTTGTACTCTCGCCCTCATAAACCGCAAATCTAACAACTGCTTGGTTGTCATGCCGAGTGGTAACAGTATAATTCCTCTTGACGGGCATTTTAGTGTTTCTTGGTATCACAACAGTCATGTCCCGTTCACGCCCAGTCTCCACCCCGAGTGATAGCGGCGTGACATCCAACAAAGTGAGGTCTTGAATCTTTTCATTTCCCTTCCCATTCAGGACTGCAGCCTGAGCAGCAGCACCGTAAGCCACTGCCTCATCCGGATTAATGCCTTTGCAAAGCTCCTTACCCTTGAAGACATTTTGTAAGAGTTCTTGCACCTTAGGAATTCTCGAAGAGCCACCAACAAGAACAACATCGTGGATGCTGCTTACGTCCATTTTAGCATCCTCCAAACACTTGTTCACCGGTTCCATACACTTGATAAAGAAATCCCTATTGAGTTCTTCAAATTTTGCCCGAGTAATAGTTGTATAAAAATCACTACCTTCATGCAAACAGTCAATTTCAATGTCTGTTGAAGACGTAAATGAAAGTCTCCTCTTTGCTTTCTCACAACTATTTTTTAACCTCCTTAGTGCTTTGGAGTTTCCAGTCACGTCTAAATTATCCTTCCTCTTGAATTGCTCGACACAGTACTTCACCATTCTGTTATCTAGGTCTTCACCTCCAAGGTGAGTATCCCCAGCAGTGGCTTTCACATCAAACACGCCGCAACTAATGGTAACTAGTGACACATCTAAAGTACCGCCACCGAAATCAAACATCATAACATTTCTCTTGCTGTACCAGCCAGCCTTCTTGTCAAGGCCATAAGCAATCGCTGCAGCAGTTGGTTCATTGATGATACGCGACACCTTTAGGCCGGCACTGATAGCTGCATTTTTTGTAGCCTGACGCTGTGAGTCACTGAAGTAAGCAGGGACTGTGATGACCGCATTCTTAAGAGTTGAGCCGAGGAAGGCCTCAGCAATCTCTCGCATCTTTCCCAAAAGCATGGATGAGATTTCTTCAGCAGAAAACTGCTTCTCTTGGCCCTTGTGAGTGACCACAATCGTAGGCTTATCATGAGGACCTTCAATGACCTTGAAAGGCCACAACTTAATATCATCTTGAACACATGCGTCACTAAATCTTCTACCAATTAACCGCTTTGCATCTAAAAATTGGTGCCACAATTAGAAAACAATTAATCTAACAAATTAAAATAATAATAAAAAATTGTGAAAAAAAATTGTATAGAATAACAATAATTTGAATCAGAAAACTGGTGCAAACATTAATACTATCATTGTAGTTCGACTATGACTTCTTAAGCATCAATCTTAAGCCTCCCATTAAGATCACCATAACAAAATTAAGACAAATCTTGCAGCCTCTTTTATTAAAATAACACAATATGTGTAATTATCGATTTTAGAAAAGCTGATTATCAATTTGGAAAGTACGAGTGGGAAGAACCTTACCAAAGATGGAGTTGGAAGGGTTTCTGATGAGTTGGTTAAATGCAGCATCACCAACCAGTATTTCGGCATCAGTGAAGGCAACGTGAGATGGAGTTGTCCTGTAACCCTGATCGTTCACTATGATTTCTACATGGTCATACTGCCACACGGCCACACACGAGTAGGTTGTCCCCAGGTCGATCCCGATTGCATGACCTTCAGCTTTGTCTTTTCCCGCCATTCTAAGCTAAGAAACTGGAAGAAGAATGGTACTAAAGAAGAGAATTGAATGGTAGCAGAGAAAGAAGATAAAAGAGAATATTATGTGCTTGAAAATAGAAGATATTATGGGGAACATAGGACACTTTTGATTCTTTATTCTCTTTCTTTTGGGTACACTTTGGGTTCATTAATTTCCAAATTTAAATTAAGAAGCAATGTACAGTAAGTTGTAATCTTCTTCATGAAGTAATCTTCTTTATTAAGTTCCAAATTTAAAGAAGCAATGTACAGTAAGTATAAAGCAGAAGAAAAACTGTCGCAGAGAGAGTAATAGGGAGATGAATTTGGCTGGGGAATTAATTTATACTTGGGAAATGTGGAATCATTTATCTTTTTTCTGTCTAAATAGTTGTGCAGGGAGCAACAATTTATATTTAGTTCGTTTTATGCCAAATTAAGGTTCATCAATGCCAAAGCACAAAATTTGAATTTGAAGTGCTTAATGCAAATTTGGCGTGAGAGGTTTTGGGTTTGATTCTCATCAAAAGTGAATTTGAACCACATTATTGTTAGCTCATTGTGCGGCTTAGTCCACCCCCTTCTCTTAGGCAGCAGAGTAAGAAGATCAAGATAATCTATGTGCTTGAAGGTAGAAGATATTATGGGGAACATAGAGCGGCCTGAGAGGTTATTCTTTTTCTTTGGACACTTTTGGTTCATTAAGTTCCAAATATAAAGAAGCCATGTATAGTAAGTTGTAACCTTCTTCATTAAGTAATCTTGTAATCTTCTTCATTAAGTAATCTTCTTCATTTATGTTATGCTTGGGAACGAACGATCATTTATGTTATGCTTGTCTAACTTCTTGTGCAAAAAACCTTGGAATCCAATATGTTCCCAAATTTTATTTTCTGTTGGCTGTTTATGCCAAATTAATGGGAAACATTTCAATGTATCCGAAATGCAGGGTGATACACTACATGTCATCATATATGTGGAGAGACATATTATTTTTCAAATGTCTCCACATATATAATGACGTGGTGTACCACCCCCGTAATACAAGCACATTAAAAATCTTACGACTTAAACTAGATAAAAGAAATCTAAAAAGAGGGAGTATTATGAGAGGGAGAAAGATGAGAGAGGAGGAAAGAAAGTAAGAGATGATTGAAGGAAAGGGAAAGAAGAGAGAGGATCAGATGAGATAAAGAGAAAGAAGAGTGGGAGAAAGAACTGAGAGAATGAAAATAGCAGATTGGAAGAGAGACAAAAAAGGTGAAAAAAAAAAAAGAGGAGAAAAAAAGAAACGAGACAGATAGATTTGGAATGAGAGGAGGAGGGAGTGAAAAGAAAGGAGTAAGTTTAAATTTAAAAATTCTAAAAACTCATTTTTTATGTTTTTAGATAATAGATTATATTTTTAAGTTAGTCTTGAATTCAGTTTTTTTAAATAGTTATACCAAACAAGTTTTTAAGACCTAAAACTTGAAAATTGTTTTTGAGTTAAAAAAGTTAGATTCAAGTAGAATACCAAACAGGCCCTTAATATTTCTCTTCAATTTGGTGGATTCCAGACTATTGATTCTTCAAAGAATTACACTTGTATTTCTTCAACTTCGTGTTACGTCACTTTGTCTTTACTACATTTACAACTTTACCTTCTTTACTACCTTTGCTACCTTATAACTTTACCTTCTTTTCATATGAGAAAACTTTACAACTTTATTTAGTTCTACAAAACTGCGACAAATGATAGCTAGTATCCAGAGTTTAACATTTATTTGTGTACTGAACTATGAACAGAAAACAAAACGGCAAATTAGTTACACATACAGAAAGCGGAAGTGGACTTGCACTGTTGCACATAGAAACCTAGCACAGCCCTCAGTAGCTACGTACTCCTCCGAGAATTCTTCTGATTCGATGACTTTTTAAAGCAGCTTTGGAAAATTGGTAGACAGAAAAATAAGCTTTATCGAAGCCAGCAGAGGAACATTATCACCTGCCAGCTGAGAAATGGTAGAACAACTCTGGTTTTATGCCCAGTCACATATATATTTACTAGTTCATTTGTTACACAAACAGCATAGCATGAAGTTGCAATTTCAAAGTTGAAATCAGGAGGATGGATGAGAAGCTCTTGTTAGAATGAAAAATTCTTAACCGTTTGTATCAAATGGATATGTTATCCAATTGGTGCCATCTTATACAAAGTGGCAATACATTGTGTACGGACCTTTTCAAATTGAAAAAATTACTCTACACAGATCAGTGCATTTCCTTAGTAAATGGTGTCGTCTAATAGATGTATGTTTTCATCTCTTCGTCAATCAGCGTCTTAGGTTTTATATAAACCCAAGTCGGTATAGCTGTGAGATATGCATCAAGAGGAGTTTCCGGATTCTGTTTTTCTCATTCTTTCTTTGCCAAATTCCAATCATGTCTTGAGAGTCTGAAAATTGCAGTGCTTCGACTTCGTATTATAGATTCTTGAATCCTAGGAGACGGACGCCTACCAAACTACAAGCACAAGAGCAAAATTTTGTCTTTAGGGCATCACATTTGTGCAAGCCTCAATCTCCAAGTTTGTAGTCATTCTTACTCTCTCTAGTTGTTTACATTAATCTTGTACGCAATTAGCATTGTGATTTCTTTATGATTATCATCATTAGAATTATTTTATTATTCTCATACTTTCTGTTATTGTTCCAACGGCTCTGTCATAACGGAGTAACAGAGAGGTTGGATGAGATCACCAGAGCATGAGTAAGAAGCTCGACCATACAAAAAATTAGAAAGGAACTTTTCTTACACAAGTTATTCTGTCACAGTTGAATGTAATCACCTTCTTTTGGCCGGTGGACATGTCCTCCGCAGAGACACTCAGGGACACCATTTTCATCTATCAAAGCAAAGTTTGAATTTGGCAGCTCTGGCAGGAGCAGGAGGAATGTCATGGATGTGAAATCCACCCAAAAAAGTAATTATTTAAGGTTGATGAACTCTCGCCCTCATAAATTGAAAATCTGGCCACAGCTTGGTTGTCAACCGAAGTAAACAAAGTAACGTTCTCTTTTATCGGAACTCTGGTGTTTCTTGGGATCACAACTAGCATGAAATGTTTATCGTCAGAACCACTTTCCCACCTTGTCTGAGTTGTCTCCACCCCAAGTAATAGAGGGATGACATCCAAGAGTGCCAAGTCTTGAAGCTTCCCATTTTCATTTTTCTCACTCAACATGGCAGCTTGAACAGCTGAACCATATGCCACAGCTTAATCTGGATAAATGCCCTTGCACAGCTCCTTCCCCTCCAACAATGTCAATGTCAGTCTCAAGCATATATCAAAGCCTCCTCTTTGCCTTCCCACATGCATTTTCCATGAATGTCGACTTTATGTTTCCTTTTGTTTGTTCAGCACAATTATTCACTATTTTCTTATCAAAGCCTTCACATCGGAGATGAGTATATCTCCAGCAGTGACCTTTACTTCACAAACGCTATACGCTATGGTTAGTAGTGAAACGGCCAAAGTACCACAACCCAATTCAAATATCATCACATTTCTTTTCCTATATATACCAGCCAGACTTCTTGCCAAGTCCATAAGCAATCGCTGCAGCAGTCGGCTCACTGATGATTACGCATTACATTTAGGCCAGCAGAGGCACCTGCCTTTTTTGTAGCCTGAGCTTGTTTACTTCCTGAGTAATGGTGGCAAGGAGCACGAAAGACGTAACCAGTATGACAAGGATCAGGACCCTCAATACAATAGTAATAATCCGGGCAGTTTTGGAGGAAGCATTAATGTTCCCATCTTTGCTTCCTCAGCACCATCAAGGTCTCTGTGTCTGCGTGCCGGGTCCTGGCCTTTGGAACCAAAGTTTGTTCCGATTTCTTGTCCATAGATGAAATACACTTTTAATTTTTAGAAACAAGACAGATTGATTAGGACCCTGTGTCTGCATTGCCATCGTTTCTGTTTTAAGAGAAATCATGAGTTTAATTTGTTCCCCAAAATAGCATAAAGAATTAGGAGCTGCTACTCATGTACCATATTAGCGGACCCATGACTTTCAACTCTTTTTTTTGGTGTTTATATAAGGGTAGTGATTTTTAGGCTCTTGTTTTGATTTTTTTTTTTTTTTTTTTTTTTTTTGTTTTTTCCTGCACTCATATTCTTATACTTTTGTCTCTTGATTCTCATTTGATTTAGGAGTGCCCATGAAGAAAATAAAACTAGTCAAAAATCACTTTCCTTCCGCATACACGATAATTTTTTTTTTTTTATAGAGTGCCAACAAAATTTTGGTTTAGATTCATTCAAAATTAGAAATAAGATGAATTACAAAAAATTATCTCAATTATGGATCGCATCACAATCACATATCTCATTTTTTTTAATTATTACAATGCCATACATTAACTTACAATTAATTTGCAATGTCAAACTTTCGTCAACTTTTCCATTAATTTTTCTATTAAATGTTGATATAACAGTTATAAAACCCACAAAACAAAAAGTTGAAAAAATCCATTTAAGTAATTAAAAATATTTTTATTTTAGAACTTAAAAAAAATAAAAACAAAAAAAATCGTAGAACTTCATCTGCTTTGTTGAGCAATTTCTGCAATTCATCCCCTACCTCCTTCGGCCCTCCGTCTGTCCCCCCCTCCCTTCACCACCAAAACCACAACCCACTCCCCCACACGGGTGGTTATCTACTCTCCTACTCTCTCCCGAGAAGAAAATAAAATTTTGAAAGAGAAAAAACCCAGAATAAAAGGGGCGGCAATGAGTTCTCCAGTTCGATTCATCATCACCCTCCTTCAGCCCTCCGGCCGTCCCCCCTCCCTTCACCACCAAAACCACAACCCACTCCCTCACACGAGTAGTTCTCCGCTCTACTCCTCTCCCCCAAGGAAAAAAAAAATGGAAAGAAAAAAAACACAGAATTTTTTTTGCAGGCGACCTATTCGATATCGATTCACACCTTCAATCTTCAGACTTCGCCATCAACGGCGTAACCGGCCGGATTCCGCCTTCGCTCCTCCTCGGGCGCCTCAACGTCGCCCCCTCCACCCATTCCGTACGATTCTCTTTCGACCGCCTGAACCCCTGTCCGTCTCGCCGCGCCGTTACAGACATCGGAGGTCCCTTCGATTGATAAGTTGACGTTGCCCACCACTTTCTGCGAGGCCCGGGTGTGTGCAGGTTGTTCAAGCTGCATATTGGGATAGAAATTGTGGCTTCGCAAAGGTAAAAAAGAGAATGGCGATACCGGTCAACAAAAGGTAAAAAAGGGGAAATTTTAATCTTTTCTTATACGTTTTTTAAAATTTATTATTATTATTTTTTATATCCTAATTTTGAATTTATAATTAACAAACATTTATAAATAATACAAATTTTTTATATCATATTTAAACCGTTACAATTAATTCACGTTTATTACTTTTTAACTTGACCTTTACTACCTTTTAACTTTTCCTTCTTTGTTATATTTTTTCTGGGATAACTTTACAACTTTATATTTAAATTAAACTCAGCATTTATCTGTGTACTGAGCTATGAACAGGAAACAAAACGGCAAATTAGTTGCACGTATTGAGAGTGGAAATGGACTTGCACATAGAAACCTAGCACAGATCTCGGTAGCTAAATAAAGTACTCGTCCGAGAATTCTTCAGCTTAGATGACTTCGTAAGGCAGCTTTGGAAGATTGGGAGAATTCTTCTTCTTCTTGACATTCTCAGCGTGAAAACTCAAAGAAGAACAACCGATCGGAATGCAGGTAGGCTTTAAAATGTTTATTTTTAGCAGTTGGATATCCCCCGGCGGAATGCAATCAGTGTCGAGATTTATTGGTTCATTGTTTGTTAAAGGTTCATCCAGTTTTATATGTAAGAGTCAGGAGGATGAATGATGATGAGAAATAACGCATTAACAGAGATCAATGTGAGTGCGCGTATGGAGTAAATAGAGAACATCGTCAAAGAAATTATGTTTCCCCTGGAATCCAATGTTCTATTCATGTCTGATTTAGCCATAATTCAAGTAAAGACCAGTCCTAATTAAAGACAGAGTAATAAAAACTCTCAGAATGAAAAGTCAAGATTAGGACTTAATACAAGATATTTCGGTCTATAGCATGCGAGAAATTAATGTTTCTTACATCAGTCAACTGACTTTTAAATCACTGCCTCGATTCCTTGACAAGTTCTTCTGTCACAGTTGAATCTGAGACCCTTCTTTTGGCCGGTGGACGTATCCTCAGCAGAGACATGCAGGATGCCATTTTCATCAATCTCAAAGCAAACATCAAATTTAGGAACATGCCTGGGAGCTGGAGGAATGTCATTGAGTTCAAATTCTCCCAAATAGTTATTATCTCTTGCCTTTCTACTCTCACCCTCATAAACGGCAACCCTAACATTCCGTTGGTTGTCATGGTAAGTAGTAAAACCTTTTTTGATTATTTTGACCGGTATTCTAGTGTTTCTTGGAATCACAACTGACATGATATGTTCTTGAAGTTCTTCACAAGCCTCCACCCCAAGTGAGAGAGGGGTAACATCCACCAGTGCGAAGTCCCCAAGCTTTCCAGTTAGATTGCCACCACTCAAGACAGTAGCTTGAACAGCGGCACCATAGGCCACTGCCTCATCCGGATTGATGCCCTTGCAAAGCTCCTTTCCCTTGAAAACCTCCTGCAAAAGCTGCTGCACCTTGGGAATTCTAGAAGAGCCACCAGCAAGAACAACATCATGGACGCTGCTTATGTCCATGTTAGCATCTTCCAGACACTTCTTCACAGGCTCCATGCACTTGCTGAAGAAATCCATGTTGAGTTGCTCAAATTTAGCACGGGTAATAGTTAAACAAAAATCAACACCCTGATGCAAACAGTCAATGTCAATGTCAGTCTCGGACATAAATGAAAGCCTCCTCTTTGCCTTCTCACATGCATTTTTTAACCTCCTAAGAGCCTTGAAGTTTCCACCAACGTCCACGTTATACTTCCTCTTGAATTGCTCAGCACAGTGGTTGACCATTCTGTTATCGAAATCTTCACCTCCAAGATGAGTGTCTCCAGCGGTGGCCTTCACTTCAAAGACACTGTCAGCTATGGTAAGTAGCGAAACATCCAAGGTTCCCCCGCCCAAATCAAATATCATCACATTTCTCTTGCTATACCAACCGGCTTTCCAGTCAAGCCCATAAGCAATGGCTGCAGCAGTCGGTTCATTGATGATGCGCATCACATTTAGGCCAGCACTAGCACCTGCCTCTTTCGTAGCCTGTCGCTGTGAATCGGTAAAGTAAGCAGGGACAGTGATAACTGAATTTTTCACAGTTGAACCAAGGTAAGCCTCAGCAATCTCCCGCATTTTCACAAGAATCATAGATGAGATTTCTTCAGCAGCAAATTGTTTCTCTACACCCTTGTATGCGACGACAATCATTGGCTTGTCAGAAGGACCTCCAATGACCTTAAAAGGCCAATGCTTTATATCGTTTTGAACACATTCATCTGTGAACCTCCTACCGATTATCCTTTTCGCGTCTGCAAATTGAGGACAGAATTAGAAACACAACCAAAACTAACAAAGAAATAGGTCATATGATTGAAATAAAAGCATATTGTTAAACAAACGGTGTTGTAACCATCCCAAATTCTTTCACTCTACCGTAAATGTACTACACCTTTTTAATTATCATCAAAATCATTATCTAAATTATAACTTATCATCAACACCCCACATTTTATAACTTCAAATACTGTTATAAATATTCAGAGAAAAAGAAAAACTAATTTGAAAAATAAATTAATGGGAAAATGGTATATATGTAGATGGATACATACAGGAAGAGATGAACATACCGAAGATGGTGTTGGTTGGGTTTTTTATGACCTGGTTGAATGCACCATCACCTATCAATCGCTCAGTATTGGTGAAAGCAACATAAGATGGAGTGGTCCTGTTGCCCTGATCGTTCACTATGATTTCTACATGATCATACCGCCACACCGCCACACACGAGTAGGTTGTCCCCAGGTCGATCCCAATTGCATGACCTGCAGCTTCGTCTTTTCCCGCCATTCTAAATTGAGAAACAGGAAGAAGAATAGTTCTAAGAAGAGAAATGAATGGAAGCAGAGAAAGAAGATCAAGATAATATATATGCTTGAAAGTAGAAGATACTATGGGGAACATAGAGCGGTCTGAGAGGTTATCCTTTTTCTTTTGGACACTTTTTGTTCATTAAGTTCCAAATATAGAGAAGCAATGAATAGTAAGTTGTAATCTTCTTCATTAAGTAATCTTCTTCATTTATGCTCTGCTTGGGAACGAACAATCATTTATGTTTTGCTTGTCTAACTTCTTGTGCAAAAAACCTTGGAATCCAATATGTCCCCAAATTTTATTTTCTGTTGGCTGTTTATGCCAAATTAACTTTTAGTGTGCCCGAAATACAGGGTGATACACCACATATCATCATATATGTGGAAAGACATTTTATTTTTAGTGTTTCCACATAAATAATGACATGTGGTGTACCACCCCGTATTACAAGCACATTAAAAAGTTAAAGTATATCAACCAAAGCACAAATTTTGAAACCTTTTGGCGTGCAATGCCTTTCCAACTTTACTACCTTTACTATGTAAATGATGTTACTTTTATCATATTTTTCATACCACATTTGTATCATCTCTCTAATAGATAGGTGATCCCTTCCTCTATTAGGAAGATGGCACAAATATGTAAGTGTAGCATTACTCTTACTACCTTTACCTTCTTTCTTTCTTTACTACCTTATAGCTTTATGATGTAGAACAAATGATCGAGTGGATTGAAGAGAAAATGGACCGATGGAAGACAAAGAGACGTAGCGGGAATTTGCAATGTTGGCATATGAGCTCCAATTTGGGTGCATGATACCTTTTTGGAAAGAAAAGAACGTCGTAGTTCAAAATTACGTTTTAAGTTCTGTAATAAAAATTGGACTTTTCATTTGTCGTCAATTAAGGTCGTTTGACTTTCGTTTAATTACCTAATTCCTTGAGTTGTCCTAGGAGTGGTAATTAGATTATTTAAGCCATTAGCTGCTTCCATTGTAATCATCTTTAAATCAACTAATCAAACACAACCTTCAGGATTTCCCTCAAATCTGATGGATTCCAGCCTATTGATTCTTCAAAGAATTACAAGTACACTCGTAATTCTTCAATTTACTACATTTCCAACTTTACCTCCTTTACTACCTTTACTACCTTATAACTTTACCTTCTTTTTTATATGAGAAAACTTTATATAGTTCTACAAAACTGCGACAAATAGAGCTAGTATACAGAGTTTAACATTTATTTGTGTGCTGAACTATGAACAGAAAACAAAACGGCAAATTAGTTACACATACAGAAAGTGGAAGTGGACTTGCAGTGTTGCACATAGAAACCTAGCACAGATCTCAGTAGCTACGTACTCCTCCGAGAATTCTTCTTATTCGATGACTGTTTAAAGCAGCTTTGGAAAATTGGTAGACAGAAAAATAAGCTTTACCGGAGCGTGCAGAGGAACATTATAACCTACCAGTTGAGAAATGATAGAACAACTGTGTTTTTATGCCCAGTCACATGTATATTTACTAGTTCATATGTTACACAAACAACATAGCATGAAGTTGCAATTCCCAAGTTGAAATCAGGAGGATGGATGAGAAGCTCTTGTTAGAATGAAAAATTCTTAACCCAAGTCAGTATAGCAGTGAGATATGCATCAAGAGAAGGAGTTTCCCGATTCTGTTTTTCTCATTCTTTCTTTGTCAAATTCCAGTCGTGTCTTGAGAGTCCGAAAATTGCAGTGCTTCGACTCGTATTATAGATTCTTGAATTCTAGGAGCTGGAAGCCTACTGAACTACAAGCACGGGCAAAATTTTGTCTTTAAGACATTGCATTTGTGCAAGCCTCAATCTCCAAGTTTATAGTCATTCTTACTTTCTCTCTAGTTGTTTACATTAATCTTGTACACAATTAGCATTGTGATTTCATCATGATTATCATCATTAAAATTATTTTATTATTCTCATACTTTCTGTTATTGTTCCAACGGCTCTATCATAACGGAATAACAGAGAGGTTGGATGAGATCACCAGAGCATAAGTGCTAAGCTCGACCAAAGAAAATACGCTTCCCCTGTAATCCAATGTCTATTCAGTCTGAAGCATGCTGGGGAAATTAGAAATGAACGTTTCTTACAGCAGTCAACCGACATTTATATCAATGTCTCAATTCCCTCACAAGTTCTTCTGTCACGGTTGAAAGTAATCACCTTCTTTTGGTCGGTGGACATGTCCTCCGCAGAGACACTCAGGGACACCATTTTCATCAATATCAAAGCAAAGTTTGAATTTAGCAGCTCTGGCAGGAGCAGGAGGAATGTCATGGATGTGAAATCCACCCAAAAAGTTATTATTTAAGGTTGATGAACTCTCGCCTCTCATAAATTGAAAATCTGGCCACAGCTTGGTTGTCAACCGAAGTAAACAAAGTAACGTTCTCTTTTATCGGAACTCTGGTGTTTCTTGGGATCACAACTAGCATGAAATGTTTATCGTCAGAACCACTTTCCCACCTTGTCTGAGTTGTCTCCACCCCAAGTAATAGAGGGATGACATCCAAGAGTGCGAAGTCTTGAAGCTTCCCATTTTCATTTTTCTCGCTCAACATGGCAGCTTGAACAGCTGAACCATATGCCACAGCTTCATCTGGATAAATGCCGTTGCACAGCTCCTTCCCCTCCAACAATGTCAATGTCAGTCACAAGCATATATCAAAGCCTCCTCTTTGCCTTCTCACATGCATTTTCCACGAATGTCGACTTTATGTTTCCTTTTGTTTGTTCAGCACAATTATTCACTATTTTCTTATCAAAGCCTTCACATCGGAGATGAGTATTTCTCCAGCAGTGACCTTTACTTCACAAAAGCTATACGCTATGGTTAGTAGTGAAACGGCCAATGTACCACAACCCAATTCAAATATCATCACATTTCTTTTCCTATATATACCAGCCAGACTTCTTGCCAAGTCCATAAGCAATCGCTGCAGCAGTCGGCTCACTGATGATTACGCATTACATTTAGGCCAGCAGAGGCACCTGCCTTTTTTGTAGCCTGTCGCTGTTATAACTGAGTTTTTCACAGTTGAACCAAGGTAGGCCTCAGCAATATCCTGCATTTTTACAAGAACCGTAGATAAATTTTCTTCAGCAAGAAATTGTTTCTCTACACCGTTGTGGTTGACAACGGCTATTGGCTTATCAGAAGGAGACCTTGAATTGCCAATGCTTCATATCATTTTGAACACATTCATCCCTGAAACTCGTACTAATTAACTTTTTCGCATCTGAAGAATATTGATGCAAGATTTGAAAAAAAAAAGACCGATAAGGAAATGTAACAAGGAAATGGTGTTGTAACTTGTAACTATTCCGAATTCTGTCACTATACACCTTTCAGTCACTCTAGCACAGTGGCTCAAGTGTATTACACCTTTTCTAATTGTGCACAAGTGTCATTACCGAAAACCATGCATCTCTCTCTCGCTCTCTCTTTGAGGAATTAGAGGGAATTAGAGGGAATTAGAGAGATTTTGTAGTGTATTTTAAGTATCTACAAATCTCACATATTCCCATGAGATTTCGAAGGAATTGAATCAAAATTTTACATGAAATCTCTACAAATCAGTTAAACTCTATAAAAATCTCTCAAATTCCCAATTGAATACACCCCTAAGTTTGGGGGTATAGTGCGGCTCTAAGGTATGGGTTTGGTTTTTGAGAGAGAAATGGCTCTGGGCTCGAGGATGAGAAAAGAAGAATGGGAGGTATTATTTATTTTTAACATTAACAACATTTTTAGTCTAAAGATTCATTTTTGGTACTATTCATTTACACTTTTATTTTATCATTTTGATTAAACCTAAAGTTTTGAGGACTTTTCGTTAGTTTTCTTAAGAAGAATCTAGAGAGAGAAGCTCTTTGAAGCAGCTAGAGAGAGAAATGAGAAATGGGAGCACGGCGCTAGGGTAATTCTAAATGAGTAATGCTATTCTTACCATCTAAATATACCATAATTTTAGGAAATTATTATTAGCACTCCAAAAATCTCATTTGACACTCCAAATTTTCTATAATTAGAAAGAAAAATACACTTGTGAAACGTATCTAACAGAGAAGTTGAACGGGTAGGGTTTTAGCAAAAATAAAATAAACAAAAATTCCACCTGAATTGACACTTAAACTTCCAACATCATGTGGTATACTAAATGTGGTATAATAAGATAGTAAGAATAACATTATTGAATTCTAAATAGATAAATGAGCATCCAATTAAGCTTAAACAAGCTGGCTGGGACGTTTTGGATTCGGCCTTGGTAATCAAATGGGTTGTTTCATCTTTTGCTAGAATAAGCCACAACATGGCCCACAGTCATCTCAGGCTCAAATTTAGGCCACATTTGCTCCTGGTCCAGCCGTGCAACAGCTTCACTTTCAAGCCCAGCTAGTATCTTTCTTTTTCTTTGGTTTTGTTAATCATTTTCACTTTTATAATTATATTATATTTTAGTTTAAATGGATGCATGTTTGTTTTCAATTATTAATTATCGCGATTAAATTATCTAATTGTCTTAGTGATTCACGACTATTAGGGTATTTAGACAAGTAATTTGATGCAATTTCTATTGAAACATCACCCTAAAATTGAGAGGAAAACTAATAAAAAAAGTTTGAAAACTTTGAGTTTTAACAATAAAGACAAAATAAAGGGTAAAGTGAATAGTACCATGATTGACTTTTTAGTGTGAAAATGTGGTTTTTTGTTAAAGTGAACAGTACCAAAAGCTTTTCGTTAAAGTTCCCGAAATTGAGGAGGGCTTCTTGTGATTAGTAATTGTAAGTTCACTTAAGGCAGACATCACGCTCTTAAGGGTTGTATGGTTTTTCAAAAGGTTTTCACAAAGCTTAATGAGTCTTGCATGTTTATATTTGATTTGAATATCAAAGACATGTTGCATGTTAGATATACGTTTTCACTTTAACATCACAAGGAAAATATGCATTAGGAAAACCTAACCTTCAAACCATGTATGTGGAAATTTATAAGTAATTGGTAAAGTTGTATAGGATTGTTAGTGGTAACGGCAAAACCTTAGTGTTTAAATTGTTTTCCAAAACCGTTTTCTTTTGCTTACCCTACTTTGTTGAATTATTTAAAATTCGTTTTTGTTATTTTAGATTCCAAAATGAACTTTTTTGAAATTTTGTTTCAAATAATTAGCTAAGGATTAGTTTAAATACAAATTATTCATTCAATCCCTGAGAAAAACGACATTGCTTGAGCTGGTATACTACGATAACCTTGTGCTCTTATAAGTATTTTTAAATGTTTTTATCCCTACTTGCACATAAGTACACGTATGAAGTAAATATTCTGTTAATTATGTTTTGTAATCGCGTCTTTACTATATCAACTGCCATGTATTGTAGCAACCCGTCCCGAGATTTACGTAAGAAAATGGGTATTTTTATACTTTCACTAAGTTTGGGGGATACTTCTTTTTTTTTTAAATTGTTTTTGAGTCTTAATTGGTGAGCCCAAGGGGCCCACCCCCTGTTTTGTTCCCGGTTCTTTTCCCTTTCCCTTTTCTTTTTCTTTTTTTTTTTATTTATTTTGGTTTTGTTAATTTAAAGGCTTTTGGGCCGTTTCCTTTAGGGCCTTCGGCCCATTAACCCTAAACCCATTAGACCCAAACCCTTAGGGCCAAACCTGGATCCAACCCAAGTCCAAACCCTTTAACCTAACCCGGATCCAAGCTCAGACCCGTTTGGCCCAGACCCGAACCCGGACCCGGTCAACGGTCAGCGTTGACTTTGACTTTGACCGGTCAACGGTCAACGCTGACTTTGACCGTTGACTTTTTGGGTTTTCGTGCAGGACCCCTTCTAGGCTAATTTCGACGTTCTGAACTCGTTTCCGATGTCCGTTTCCCCAAATTCAATCGTTTGAGTAGAGTTTGACTAAATGTACCATTTATGTGCTTAGGTGCGTTTATCTGTGACGTTTCCTTCTTCGCTAGATGGCGTGGCTTTTCGACGGTGAAGTACTATGAGTGGATCCCTTCTAAAAATGCATGTTTTGATAGTAGAAATGCATACATGAAAGGCATGATTTGATGATTATGTTTTATGAAACGTTTTACGAGATAACATGCTTACTGAGGCTCGTTTGAATTATTACTATTTTTCCTATAACCCATGTTCTTATAGAATATCTGATGGATGACAATATGATATTTAGAACATGTTTAGAACACCTCTTTATAGTATAGATGATGCATGACTTTATACTATGAAGTTGATTTTCAATATATGTATGTTAACTGATTTTGTACTTACCTAGTGGTGTTTTCCGCTACGGAACGTAGGGATAGATCCGGTCCGTCCCGGGTGACGGGTTGGTGTTGGCATAGGGCCTGAAGTGTGTTTTCCTCTGACTGTCTGCTCAAAGACGGAGAGCCGGCATGAGGCCTGAAGTGTATTTTCCTCTGACTGTCTGCTCAAAGACGGGGAGCCGGCATGGGGCCTGAAGAGTTGTATCGGGTTGTCACTAGTGATTATTATATATACAAGTTATGATTTGAGATATTGCACGACATGCTAGGTTTCGGAAAACCTATGTTTATCATTATATTTGTGTTTTCATAAAACCTGGGGGTTAGTACATTGATAACTGTTTTATTATATATATTTATATATATATATCAACTTGGTCCGCTCATGTTTGTTTTGCGCCCCCTTCAGGACTTAGAATCGAAGTATACAATCCCGACGTCCAGGCACTTCCGCATCGGCATCTTCGAGTCCTCTTGGTGTAGGAACCACTCCTTGGTTTCATTCAATTTTATATTATTTTCTTTTAGTGTTCTAGAATAGTGGTGTGCTCTGAACACGGTCCTTATTTGCATATTCATTATTCTTTTATATTTATAAGCCTTATTTATCCTTTGTTTTCAGTATTTACAATCAATAAATGGCTTTCGTCACCCGCGGGTGTCGGCCAGCACGTGCCTATCCTGGTATTCAGGGAATATCGGGGTCGGGGTGTGTCATGTATAGTAAAAACACGATTGCTAAGAAATCATGTTTCCCCCGGAAACCAATGTGCCATTCATGTCTGTGTGGACCATAAATATTCAAGTAAAGAACGTCTTTTTGAAAGACAATAAAAAAAAACTTTGGATTGAAGTCAAGATTAGGACTCAAGCAAACATAATAATATGGCAAACTCAGTGAGAGAGGAAATTTGGTTAATAAAAGATATTACAATATATTTCAGTCTATAGCATGCGAGAAATTAATGATTCTTGCATCAGTCAACTGACTTTAAATCAATGTCTCAATTCCTTCATAAGTTCTTCTGTCACAATTGAATGTGAGCTCCTTCTTTTGGCCGGTGGACATGTCCTCAGCGGAGACGTGCAGGATGCCATTTTCATCAATATCAAAGCAAACTTGGAACTTCGGAACACCCCTGGGAGCTGGAGGAATGTCATTGAGTACAAATCCTCCCAAATAGTTATTATCTCTTGCCATTCTATTCTCACCCTCATAAATGGAAAATTTAACATTACGTACGTTGTCATAGAGCGTAGTAAAATCTTTGACTGTTATTTTGACCGGTATTCTAGTGTTTCTTGGAATCACAACCGACATGATATATTCTTCACGAGCCTCCACCCCAAGTGAGAGAGGGGTGACATCCACTAGTGCGAACTCCCGAAGCTTTCCAGTTAGATTGTCACCACTCAAGACAGTAGCTTGAACAGCGGCACCGTAGGCCACCGCCTCATCCGGATTAATGCCCTTGCAAAGCTCCTTTCCCTTGAAAACCTCCTGCAAAAGCTGCTGCACCTTGGGAATTCTAGAAGAGCCACCCGCAAGAACAACATCATGTACGCTGCTTATGTCCATTTTAGCATCTTCCAGGCACTTCTTCACAGGCTCTATGCACTTGTCGAAGAAATCCATGTTGAGTTGCTCAAATTTAGCACGGGTAATAGTTAAACAAAAATCAACACCGTGATGCAAACAATCAATGTCAATGTCCGTCTCAGACATAAATGAAAGCCTCCTCTTTGCCTTCTCACATGCATTTTTTAACCTCCTAAGAGCCTTGAAGTTTCCACCAACGTCCACGTTATGCTTCCTCTTGAATTGCTCAGCACAGTGGTTGACCATTCTGTTATCGAAATCTTCACCTCCAAGATGAGTATCTCCAGCGGTGGCCTTCACTTCAAAGACACTGTCAGCTATGGTAAGTAGCGAAACATCCAAGGTTCCCCCCCCCCAAATCAAATATCATCACATTTCTCTTGCTATACCAACCGGCCTTCCAGTCAAGCCCATAAGCAATGGCTGCAGCAGTTGGCTCATTCATGATGCGCATCACATTTAGGCCAGCACTAGCACCTGCCTCTTTCGTAGCCTGTCGCTGTGAGTCGGTAAAGTAAGCAGGGACAGTGATAACTGAATTTTTCACAGTTGAACCAAGGTAAGCCTCAGCAATCTCCCGCATTTTCACAAGAATCATAGATGAGATTTCTTCAGCAGCAAATTGTTTCTCTACACCCTTGTATGCGACGACAATCGTTGGCTTGTCAGAAGGACCTCCAATGACCTTAAAAGGCCAATGCTTTATATCGTTTTGAACACATTCATCTGTGAACCTCCTACCGATTATCCTTTTCGCGTCTGCAAATTGAGGACAGAATTAGAAACACAACCAAAACTAACAAAGAAATAGGTCATATGATTGAAATAAAAGCATATTGTTAAACAAACGGTGTTGTAACCATCCCAAATTCTTTCACTCTACCGTAAATGTACTACACCTTTTTAATTATCATCAAAATCATTATCTAAATTATAACTTATCATCAACACCCCACATTTTATAACTTCAAATACTGTTATAAATATTCAGAGAAAAAGAAAAACTAATTTGAAAAATAAATTAATGGGAAAATGGTATATATGTAGATGGATACATACAGGAAGAGATGAACATACCGAAGATGGTGTTGGTTGGGTTTTTTATGACCTGGTTGAATGCACCATCACCTATCAATCGCTCAGTATTGGTGAAAGCAACATAAGATGGAGTGGTCCTGTTACCCTGATCGTTCACTATGATTTCTACATGATCATACCGCCACACCGCCACACACGAGTAGGTTGTCCCCAGGTCGATCCCGATTGCATGACCTGCAGCTTCGTCTTTTCCCGCCATTCTAAGTTGAGAAACTGGAAGAAGAATAGTACTAAGAAGAGAAATGAATGGAAGCAGAGAAAGAAGATCAAGATAATATATATGCTTGAAAGTAGAAGATACTATGGGGAACATAGAGCGGTCTGAGAGGTTATCCTTTTTCTTTTGGACACTTTTTGTTCATTATCCTTTTTCTTTTGGACACTTTTTGTTCATTAAGTTCCAAATATAAAGAAGCAATGAATAGTAAGTTGTAATCTTCTTCATTAAGTAATCTTCTTCATTTATGTTCTGCTTGGGAACGAACAATCATTTATGTTTTGCTTGTCTAACTTGTTGTGCAAAAAACCTTGGAATCCAATATGTCCCCAAATTTTATTTTCTGTTGGCTGTTTATGCCAAATTAATGGGAAATATTTCAGTGTGCCCGAAATACAGGGTGTACACCACATATCATCATATATGTGGAGAGACATTTTATTTTTCAAGTGTCTCCGCATATATAATGACTCTTATTCATACCACATTTATCATCTCTCTAATAGATAGGTGACCCTTTCCTCTATTAGAAAGATGGTACAAATATATAAGTGTAGCATTACTCTTACTACCTTTACCTTCTTTACTACCTTATAACTTTATGATGTAGAACAAATGGTCGAGTGGATTGAAGAAAAAATGGATCGACGGAAGACAAAGAGACATAGCAGGAATTTGCAGTTTTGTCATCTGAGCTCCAATTTGGGCGCATGATACCTTTTTGGAAAGAAAAGAACGTCATAGTTCAAATTTGAGTTATAAGTTTTGTAATAAAAATTGGACTTTTCGTTTGTCGTCTAATTATGGTCATTTGACTTTTTTTTAATTATCTAAGACCTTGAGTTGTCCTAGGAGCTGTAATTAGATTATTTAAGCCATTGGCTACTTCCATTGTAAGCATCTTTCAATCAATTAATCAAACACAACCTTTAGGATATCTCTCAAATCTGGTGGATTCCAGGGTTTTGATTCTTCAAAGAATTACACTTGTAATTATTCAACTTCGTGTTACGTCACTTTATCTTTACTATATTTCCAACTTTACCTTCTTTTTTATATGAGAAAACTTTACAACTTTATTTAGTTCTACAAAACTGCGACAAATGATAGCTAGTATACTGAGTTTAACACTTACTTGTTTACTGAACTATGAACAGAAAACAAAACGGCAAATTAGTTACACATACAGAAAGTCGAAGTGGACTTGCAGTGTTGCACATAGAAACCTAGCACAGATCTCAGTAGCTACGTACTCTTCCGAGAATTCTTCTGATTCGATGACTTTTTAAAGCAGCTTTGTTAAATTGGTAGACAGAAAAATAAGCTTTATCGGAGCGTGCAGAGGAACATTATCACCTACCAGCTGAGAAGTGATAGAACAACTGTGGTTTTATGCCCAATCACATATATATTTACTAGTTCATATGTTAAACACTATAGCATGAAGTTGCAATTTCCAATTGGTGCCATCTTATACAAGGTGGCAGTACATTGTGTATGGACCTTTTCAAATTGAAAAGGTTACTCTACACAGATCAGTGCATTTCCTTGGAAAATGGTGTCGTCTAATAGATGTATGTTTTGATCTCTTCGTCAACCAGTGTCTTAGGTTTTATATAAACCCAAGTCGGTATAGCAGTGAGATATGCATCAAGAGAAGGAGCTTCCCGATTCTGTTTTTCTCATTCTTTCTTTGTAAAATTCCAGTCGTGCCTTGAGAGTCCGAAAATTGCAGTGCTTCAACTTCGTACTATAGATTATTGAATTCTAGGGGCTGGACGTCTACCGAACTACAAGCACGAGCGAAATTTTGTCTTTAGGAAATTGTATTTGTACAAGCCTCAATCTTCAAGTTTGTAGTCATTCTTACTTTCTCTTTAGTTGTTTACATTAATCTTGTAGACAATTAGCATTGTGATTTCTTTATGATTATCATTATTAGAATTATTTTAGAGTAAATTGTAGAAATTGTCTCTTAATTTTAACTGAATTGGAGTAATGGTCCCTCAATTAAAAATCCATTACCATTGGTCTCTCAACTCATCAAAACATGCAACTATAATCCGTCAACCAAAAATCCATTACCCCCTCAACTTTAATCCAACTGGAGAATAGTCTTTCAACCTTAACTCAATTGGAGCAATGATCTCTCAACTTTAACCCAATTGTAGCAATGGTCCTTTCAACATAACTCATTTTGACAAAATTATGACGAAGTTAACGAAAATGACCATAACTTCACGTTTTGATGATTTGAGGGATCCCAATTGTAGCAATGGTTCTTCCAACATAACTCATTTTGACAAAATTTTGATGAAGTTGACGAAAATGACTATAGCTACACATTTTGATGAGTTGAAGGATTAATAGTAATAGATTTTTAATTGAGGGATCATTGCTCCAAGTTGATTAAAGTTGAGTGATCATTTGTAAAAACCCGTCCCAGGATTTACGTAAGAAAATGGGTATTTTTGTATTTTCACTAAGTTTGGGGGATACCTTCCTTTTTAAATTTGTTTTTAAACCTTAATTGGTGAGCCCAAGGGGCCCACCCCCTGTTTTATTCCCCCTGCCTGTCCCTTTTTTCTTCTTTCTTCTTTTTCTTTCTTCTTCTTTTCCTTCTTTTCTTTTGTTGTCTGCACCTTTTTCCTTTCTTTTCGAAAACTCTCTCATTCCTCTCTTCTTCTTCCCCGTGACAACACACACACACACACACACACACACCCACAGCTACACCTACTCGAGGAAATCATCACCATCATCGCCGTTGAACTGCTTCTCTCTCTCTCTCTTTCTTTCCCTTGCTCGCGGCGCCGGGAGGACACGAACACCTTCGGCGAGTTTTGGTTGTTTTCCGGTTGGGTAAGCCCTTTTTCTTCTTCTTTTCTTATGTTAGACTTTGCCTAGAGGTGGTAATTGAGTTTGGGTTCTTGATTTCCAAGGTTTTGGAGTGTTTTTGGCACGGGTGAGTGCACACCCAATTTTCCGGCGAGCACCGCCCCTTTCGAGGCAATTTCCGGCCAAACCACGGCGAGTTTGCCGGCGTGCGAGGTATCAATCTCTTCGTCTCGCTGAGTACTAGAACTTTCCTTTTTGTTTCACCCAATTTCATTGAGTATTGAAGAAGTTATACTCATTTGAATCTTACCCAGTTTCCGGCGACCTCAGTGACTTTCGAGGTGTTTTCCAGCCAAACCACGGCGAGTTAGACGTCGTGTGAGGTACCATTCTCTTCGTCTCTTCGAGAGCTACGATTTTCATTTTTGAATCACTTGATTTCGTTGAGTATTAACAAAGTTATGGACGTTCGAAGTTTGTCTAATTTCCGGCCGAATTCCGGCCTTCTTCTCCGGCGGGAAACCCAGCCCAAAAAACCACCCAGGCCTTCAGGCCGTTTCCTTCCCCCACGGGCCTTAGGCCTGTTTTGGTATTTGGCCTAAAACCCTAACCCTTTCTGTTTTTGTTTTTATTTTTGTTTCATTTTAAAAACCCAAAAGGCCTTAGGGCCTTGGTTGCAGCCCAAACCCATTACCCTTTTATTTAGGCCTTTGGGCCGTATGGTTTCTAACCTAAAACCCAACCCACCTAACACCTAACACCTAACCCAAAACCCTAGCCCAAAACCCTAAAGCCGTGACCCGTGACCCGTTGACCCGGTCAGCGGTCATCGTTGACTTTGACTTTGATCGGTTAACGGTCAACGTTGACTTTGACCGTTGACTTTTTGAGTTTTCGTGCGGGAACTCTCCTAGGCTAATTTCGACGTTCTAAACTCGTTTCCGATGTCCGTTTTTCCAAATTCAGTCGTCTGAGTAGAGTTTGACTAAATGTACCATTTATGTGCTTAGGGGCGATTATCTGTGGCATTTCCTTCTTCGCTAGATGGCGTGGCTTTTCGACGGCGAAGTACTGTGAGTGGACCCCTTCTAAAAATGCATGTTTTGATAGTATAAATGCATACATGAAAAGCATGATTTGATGATTATGTTTTATGAACGTTTTACGAGATAACATGCTTACTGAGGCTAGTTTGAATTATTACTATTTTTCCTATAACCCATGTTCTTATAGAATATCTGATGGATGACGATATGATATTTAGAACATGTTTAGAACACTTCTTTATAGTATAGATGATGGATGACTTTATACTATGAAGTTGATTTTCAATATATGTATGTTCACTGGTTTTATACTTATCTAGTGGTCCTTTCCGCTACGGGACGTAGGGATAGATCCGGTCCGTCCCGGGCGACGGTTTGGTGTTGGCATAGGGCCTGGAGTGTGTTTTCCTCTGACTGTCTGCTCAGAGACGGGGAGCCGGCAAGGGGCCTGAAGTGCATTTTCCTCTGACTGTGTGCTCAGAGACGGGGAGCCGGCATGGGGCCTGAAGTGTTATATTGGACATTCACTAGTGATTATTGTTTTATGCGAACGATGATTTGAGACATTGCACGACATGCTAGGTTTCGGAAAACCTATGTTTATCATTATATATGTGTTTCATAAAACCTGGGGGTTAGTATGTTGATAACTGTTTTATTATATATATCAAATTGGTCCACTCATGTTTGTTTCGCGCCCCCTTCAGGACTTAGAATCGAGGCATACAATCCCGACGTCCAGGCACTTCCGCATCGGCATCTTCGAGTCCTCTCGGTGTAGGACCCACTCCTTGGTTTCATTCAATTTTATATTATTTTCTTTAGTGTTCTAGATTAGAGGTGTGCTCTGAACACGGTCCTTATTTGCATATTCATTATTCTTTTATATTTATAAACCTTATTTATCCCTTGTTTTCAGCATTTGCACTCAATAAATGGCTTTCGTCACCCTCGGGTGTCGGCCAGCACGTGCCTACCTTGGTATTTGGGGAATATCAGGGTCGAGGCGTGTCAGATTGGTATCAGATCGTGGTTTTGTTCAGAGCATACTTAGGACTTTCTGTTATTGTAGTAGTGTGTCTGTCATGACATCATTTGGATGTCATGACTTCCGGATTTGGTGTCATTCGGCGAAGTTGTGCAAACCTTTCTTTGTTTGAATTTTCACCTTCTGGTTGAAATACAGGAATTCGTGTCGAGATTGTGCCTTAATAGTGATGAAGTGGATTGTTGGATGACTTTCGACATCGGATCGATACTCTACATCGTGCATTCCCTGGGAATTTCGGACATAATTGGATTTACCTAGGAGCGTTGGGAAATGGAAAAACCCTAAGTGAGTTGAATTTGGAAGATATGAAGCGGTTTTGTACTCTACGACGTGCATTCTCAGGGAATGGCGGGCACAGTGAGTGTTAGTTGGAAGCGACGTATTCTAGAAATCTTAGTTTAAGGGAGTCTGGTCGAGATCAGCTGTAGATACGAAATGGCGATGCCACTCTGCGACATGCGTTCCCTAGGAATTGCGGGCAGAGTCGGCTCTACATCGAAATCTCGAGAAGCGGAAAAATCTTGATGGTACGAGCTGGTTGAGATCAACTAGATCCCTGAAACGATGACATCACTCTGCGACATGCGTTCCCTAGGAATGGCGGGCAGAGTCATATTGCAGTGGTAACTACTTGAAATATTCGAAGTGTGTTTGAGAAAGCAAGATAGTGCTAGTGGTGACGACGATTAGTAAGTGGTAGTTGGCGGGAGCAAATCAATGTTCTCAGACTCATTACCACTAAAGAAACTCGTGTGAATCGGTAGAATGAATCTTCGATGATTGTTCTATCAGTAACCTCCTTGCTTACCTCAACGGCGAAGTCAAGTTCCTTAACCTTTGATCGTTAGCTCTACACCAAATTCTTCGGGCTTTGACTTCATTTAAATTAGATAATTTCTTAAGTGACTCTTCGGTAACAGACGCTATTCCCACCAATTTTCCAAAAGGAGTTGCAATTCTTTTTGTTGTTGTAGTTGGTTTTGGTTGATGAAGATCCATACTTGTTTGGATAAACAAACTTCTTGAACTTCACCTGGATTTGGCACTAGACGGTAAGTCCTAGCACCTTGTCCACATACTTTCGGTGGAGGTGAACTTAGCCTTTTGCTTGTAAACCAACTGACCAGTGCTCTTATCCACTAACTGTTCAGCCTTGTAACTTTTCAGTGTAATGGCATGAGACTACCATATTCATCATTGTACGAAGATCGAGCTTTACTTTGAACTTCTCTGGACTCGTTGAACTTTGGTTTGCTCAAGGGCATCACTTTAAGTTAGCCAATCGTGTCACTGCATGCTTATGCAGACTGCTTTGTATCTTTCTTCTTCGTCATTCTGTTGGTTCAGAGGTTTTATGTTTAATTTTTGAACTTTGAAACAGCTTTCACAAAGTATTGTGAATTTCGAAATGTCTTTGGCCTCGTCTAATTTTATTAACAGTTCTTGACTATTCTTGAGCTTATACCTATTTCCTTTTGGGCTAAGGAACCAGTCAACCTTACCGTGTTGATTAACCAAATAATCATAAACAGTGATTTCTATTTCTGCATCTTTACCTTCCTTCGCTTGTTTGTTCTTGGCATGATTTCTCACTCATCCAGATATCTTGTACTTTAGTTTTAATAAACTTGTTGTGATCCTCAAATTCTTGAGTGCTCTTTTAGCCTGCTCTACATGGTTTCTCGCTCAATCAGTGAAGAATTCACGATCGATTAATTCGGCGGAAGTATGCGCCCAATTCTTATCTTTTCAGACAGAAAGGTTGGGAGCATAATCTTTTCACAAGCTTACCCTACTTACCAGAAAGAGTTCCACGTGGGTGTGAGGTTGGAGTCATCTTGTGGTAGGAGGTTGGTGAAGATTGTGGTGCAGGTGAGCAGCAGATTGCATCATTATCTTCACGCTGAATTGAATGGTCACCACTCATTATCTTACTACAATTCATAACCATCATATCGTACCTTGGTAGACCTTTTCGATGAAGTGATGTGTTCGCCTCAACGCAGCTTTCCATTACTTGGCACTAAGATCCTTCGGTTTGTGAGCACGTGAGCGTGATGTTTGTGCGATCTTTTAGTAAGAGTTGGATGAAGGTTTGAGTACAGGAGGTCAGCGGATTGTATAATCATCTTACTATAATTCATAGGCATCACATCGGTTCTTTTCCAATGTTATGTGCCGTCTCAACTCATCTTTTCACTATCTCACTCCAAGACTCTTTTGTTGTGAGTACGTGGCGATTGAAACACTTCTAGCAGATCTGTTTAGTGCACTCTGGGTTGGCACCCTAGCGCGGTCGAGGTGAGAATCGGAAAATCTTTACACTTCTCTTGAAAGGTGTGTACTCTCTTTTGTTTTTAGGTTGATCACTTGAGAGTCATTCTTTTTATCAACTTTAACCTTGTTTTACTAGAAATCTGCAACTAAGCAAAATTGGAAAGGTGGTTTGAGCACTACAATGATTTCCAAGAGATACTGCTTGTTGAGGAATACGACTTTTCGTTTCTGCTTGCTTGGCTCGAGCTTTGGAGTCTACTATTAACATGATACCCACTTCCCTTGAATCCCAAGGTACAGTTTTCAAATGGGTTATTTGTTGGCAAAACACTGGAGTAGTTGGTCACGTTTGGAAGAATTGAGGAGGATAAGATGCTTGATACTGGATAGAGTTTTATGACGACACTTTCTATCTTGTTCGATTTGAGTACACCATTTTTGTGACATGGTACGAGAGTTTTCTACTGGCAATACTGGTTAGCTGAGGAGTATTGTGAACTGGTATTCGAAAGATGGAATTTACGACGCGTGAAATTGTGCACCCTCAACATATTATTGCTTGCTTATCGAGACAACAAATGTGTGATCGATATCACGGGCGGCCGACTGTGGTATTGAAAACTTATTCGTTGGATTCGTTGAGCAAGTGGGCAGGAAGATTCGTCTTCAGCAGTTGGTACGGATTTGCTATTGTTAGGACTTGACCTAGAGACGCATCTTTTCTCGGAGTACGTGACGTTCGTATGCTTAGGCGAGACCCACTCTTTTTTTTTCAGCTTTGAGTTTCAGTTTTGATTTTTAGTATAAGTATTTTAACTTCCTTTTCTTTAATTATTTGTTTTCGACGTTACAAATGTTTTGGGGGAAGTATTTACGTTTTCAGTTTTAAGTTAAGCGCGAGTTTTCGACCTATATGTTAGTACATATCTATTTTGACTATTTTGACGCTATAGTATTTTGCGTACTTATTTTTGAACTTAAGTCTATATATGTTTTTAACTTTATATCATATTAAAGTATGTTTCTACTTTTACACTGATGGGGAAGAAAGTAAGAGCTTGGAGGCATGATAGAGGATTTGGCAACCCGCTCGCGACAGTGTGGCATATTCTCTTTGATGCACCCACTCTGACTTGAATTCTCTTTATACATATATTCTTCTTCCTATTTTCGAGCATTTTGGTTTAAGTTGTGATTTTAAATTTCGGGACGAAATTCTTTTAAGGGGGGTAGATTGTAAAAACCCGTCCCGGGATTTACGTAAGAAAATGGGTATTTTTGTATTTTCACTAAGTTTGGGGGATACCTTCATTTTTAAATTTGTTTTTAAACCTTAATTGGTGAGCCCAAGGGGCCCACCCCCTGTTTTATTCCCCCTGCCGTGTCCCTTTTTTCTTCTTTCTTCTTTTTCTTTCTTCTTCTTTTCCTTCTTTTCTTTTGTTGTCTGCACCTTTTTCCTTTCTTTTCGAAAACTCTCTCATTCCTCTCTTCTTCTTCCCCGTGACAACACACACACACACACACACACACACCCACAGCTACACCTACTCGAGGAAATCATCACCATCATCGCCGTTGAACTGCTTCTCTCTCTCTCTCTTTCTTTCCCTTGCTCGCGGCGCCGGGAGGACACGAACACCTTCGGCGAGTTTTGGTTGTTTTCCGGTTGGGTAAGCCCTTTTTCTTCTTCTTTTCTTATGTTAGACTTTGCCTAGAGGTGGTAATTGAGTTTGGGTTCTTGATTTCCAAGGTTTTGGAGTGTTTTTGGCACGGGTGAGTGCACACCCAATTTTCCGGCGAGCACCGCCCCTTTCGAGGCAATTTCCGGCCAAACCACGGCGAGTTTGCCGGCGTGCGAGGTATCAATCTCTTCGTCTCGCTGAGTACTAGAACTTTCCTTTTTGTTTCACCCAATTTCATTGAGTATTGAAGAAGTTATACTCATTTGAATCTTACCCAGTTTCCGGCGACCTCAGTGACTTTCGAGGTGTTTTCCAGCCAAACCACGGCGAGTTAGACGTCGTGTGAGGTACCATTCTCTTCGTCTCTTCGAGAGCTACGATTTTCATTTTTGAATCACTTGATTTCGTTGAGTATTAACAAAGTTATGGACGTTCGAAGTTTGTCTAATTTCCGGCCGAATTCCGGCCTTCTTCTCCGGCGGGAAACCCAGCCCAAAAAACCACCCAGGCCTTCAGGCCGTTTCCTTCCCCCACGGGCCTTAGGCCTGTTTTGGTATTTGGCCTAAAACCCTAACCCTTTCTGTTTTTGTTTTTATTTTTGTTTCATTTTAAAAACCCAAAAGGCCTTAGGGCCTTGGTTGCAGCCCAAACCCATTACCCTTTTATTTAGGCCTTTGGGCCGTATGGTTTCTAACCTAAAACCCAACCCACCTAACACCTAACACCTAACCCAAAACCCTAGCCCAAAACCCTAAAGCCGTGACCCGTGACCCGTTGACCCGGTCAGCGGTCATCGTTGACTTTGACTTTGATCGGTTAACGGTCAACGTTGACTTTGACCGTTGACTTTTTGAGTTTTCGTGCGGGAACTCTCCTAGGCTAATTTCGACGTTCTAAACTCGTTTCCGATGTCCGTTTTTCCAAATTCAGTCGTCTGAGTAGAGTTTGACTAAATGTACCATTTATGTGCTTAGGGGCGATTATCTGTGGCATTTCCTTCTTCGCTAGATGGCGTGGCTTTTCGACGGCGAAGTACTGTGAGTGGACCCCTTCTAAAAATGCATGTTTTGATAGTATAAATGCATACATGAAAAGCATGATTTGATGATTATGTTTTATGAACGTTTTACGAGATAACATGCTTACTGAGGCTAGTTTGAATTATTACTATTTTTCCTATAACCCATGTTCTTATAGAATATCTGATGGATGACGATATGATATTTAGAACATGTTTAGAACACTTCTTTATAGTATAGATGATGGATGACTTTATACTATGAAGTTGATTTTCAATATATGTATGTTCACTGGTTTTATACTTATCTAGTGGTCCTTTCCGCTACGGGACGTAGGGATAGATCCGGTCCGTCCCGGGCGACGGTTTGGTGTTGGCATAGGGCCTGGAGTGTGTTTTCCTCTGACTGTCTGCTCAGAGACGGGGAGCCGGCAAGGGGCCTGAAGTGCATTTTCCTCTGACTGTGTGCTCAGAGACGGGGAGCCGGCATGGGGCCTGAAGTGTTATATTGGACATTCACTAGTGATTATTGTTTTATGCGAACGATGATTTGAGACATTGCACGACATGCTAGGTTTCGGAAAACCTATGTTTATCATTATATATGTGTTTCATAAAACCTGGGGGTTAGTATGTTGATAACTGTTTTATTATATATATCAAATTGGTCCACTCATGTTTGTTTTGCGCCCCCTTCAGGACTTAGAATCGAGGCATACAATCCCGACGTCCAGGCACTTCCGCATCGGCATCTTCGAGTCCTCTCGGTGTAGGACCCACTCCTTGGTTTCATTCAATTTTATATTATTTTCTTTAGTGTTCTAGATTAGAGGTGTGCTCTGAACACGGTCCTTATTTGCATATTCATTATTCTTTTATATTTATAAACCTTATTTATCCCTTGTTTTCAGCATTTGCACTCAATAAATGGCTTTCGTCACCCTCGGGTGTCGGCCAGCACGTGCCTACCTTGGTATTTGGGGAATATCAGGGTCGAGGCGTGTCATCATTGCTACAATTTACTCATTATTTTATTATTCTTATACTTTCTGTTATTGTTCCAACGACTCTATCATAACGGAATAACAGAGAGATTGGATGAGATCACCAGAGCATGAGTGAGAAGCTCGACCATAGAAAATACGCTTCCCCTGTAATCCAATGTCTATTCATCATATCTGTGCAACCCATGATTCGGGTGAGGGTATCAGGACTTGAGCAAAACATAAAAATATAACAAACCCAGATTAGTACAAGATATTTCAGTCCGAAGAAATTAGAAATGAACGTTTCTTACAGCAGTCAAATGAACGTTTCTTCTGTCACAGTTGAATGTAATCACCTTCTTTTGGCCGGTGGACATGTCCTCCGCAGAGACACTCAGGATACCATTTTCATCAATATCAAAGCAAAGTTTGAATTTAGCAGCTCTGGCAGGAGCAGGAGGAATGTCATGGATGCGAAATCCACCCAAAAAGTTATTAAGGTTGATGAACTCTCGCCCTCATAAATTGAAAATCTGGCCACAGCTTGGTTGTCAACCAAAGTAAACAAAGTAGCGTTACAACTAGCATGAAATGTTTGTCGTCAGAACCGCTTTCCCACCTTGTCTGAGTTGTCTCCACCCCAAGTAATAGAGGGATGACATCCAAGAGTGCCAAGTCTTGAAGCTTCCCATTTTCATTATTCTCACTCAAGATGGTGGCTTGAACAGCTGAACCATATGCCACAGCTTCATCTGGATAAATGCCCTTGCACAGCTCCTTCCCCTCCAACAATGTCAATGTCAGTCTCCAGCATATATCAAAGCCTCCTCTTTGCCTTCTCACATGCATTTTCCACGAATGTCGACTTTATGTTTCCTTTTGTTTGTTCAGCACAATTATTCACTATTTTCTTATCAAAGCCTTCACATCGGAGATGAGTATATCTCCAGCAGTGACCTTTACTTCACAAAAGCTATACGCTATGGTTAGTAGTGAAACGGCCAAAGTACCACAACCCAATTCAAATATCATCACATTTCTTTTCCTATATATACCAGCCAGACTTCTTGCCAAGTCCATAAGCAATCGCTGCAGCAGTCGGCTCATTGATGATTACGCATTACATTTAGGCCAGCAGAGGCACCTGCCTTTTTTGTAGCCTGTCGCTGTTATAACTGAGTTTTTCAAAGTTGAACCAAGGTAGGCCTCAGCAATATCCTGCATTTTTACAAGAACCGTAGATAAATTTTCTTCAGCAACAAATTGTTTCTCTACACCGTTGTGGTTGACAACAGCTATTGGCTTATCAGAAGGAGACCTTGAATTGCCAATGCTTCATATCATTTTGAACACATTCATCCCTGAAACTCGTACTAATTAACTTTTTCGCATCTGAAGAGTATTGATGGAAGATTTGAAAAAAAAGACCGATAAGGAAATGTAACAAGGAAATGGTGTTGTAACTTGTAACTATTCCGAATTCTGTCACTATACACCTTTCAGTCACTCTAGCACAGTGGCTAAAGTGTATTACACCTTTTCTAATTGTGCACAAGTGTCATTACCGAAAACTATGCATCTCTCTCTCGCTCTCTCTCTGAATCATGTTCATCCTCCACAAAGCCGTTCCTCCAATCAATCCCTTACACTCAGCCGTCAATGTCACCTTAGATTTGAGCCACGCCAAGGGGTTCCTCTGCACACTGGCCAAGGGCATTGCCATGGCTCAGAAGAATTACAACATGGAGTTTGAATTACAACATATTAAAAAAGAGTAATGCAGATCTTATAAAGGAACGAGCATTTTCATGAGTTGGAGCAAACAGGACAGAAAGAACAATTTTATCTCTGTCAAAATAACCAGCATATCATATCAATGTCATAAAGCACGACCAGCTAGCAAACATTTTCCTATCAACGGCCTCCTTCCCCCAATTTTGATTCAGCTCAAAGCAATACAACCTGCGGATGATGGAGGCTTCGGCTCACCTGGCATTAGTAACTTTCAAATTGGTTAGAAACTATCTGATACTTCCGCCCTAGTATAACACAAGTTATCATTTCTTACCTCAGCTTCTCAATTCCTTCAAAAGTTCTTCTGTCACTATTGATTGTAATCCCTTAGTTTCTTTTTTGGCCAGTGGGCGTGTCCAAAGCAGAAACAGCCAGGACACCATTTGCATCAATTTCAAAGCAAACGTCAAGTTTAGGAACATCCTTGGGGGCTGGAGGAATGTCATGGAGTTTAAATTCATCCAAGTAGTTATTATCAAAGTTGTTTTGCTCTCGCCCTCATAAATGGGGAAGGTGATGGTACGTTGGTTATCACAGATAGTAACTAAAGTCGTCTTCTTCTCCATGGGAACTCTCGTGCTTCTTGGAATAACAACTCCCATGACATGTTTTCCTAAAGTCTCCACCCCAAATGTTAAAGGGGTGGCATCCAATAGAGTGAAGTCTTGAAGCTTCCCAGTTCCATTCCCACACAAGACAGCGGCAAGAACACCGGCACCATAGGCCACCGCTTCATCTGGATTGATGCCCTTGCAAAGCTCCTTTCCCTTGAAAACCTCCTGTAAAAGCTGCTGCATTTGGGAATTCTAGAAGAGCCACCAGAAACAACAACGTCATGGACACTGGTTATGTCCATTTTAGCATCCCTCAAACACTTCTCCACAGGATCTGTACTCTTCAAGATATCCATGTTCAGTCGTTAAAATTTGGCACGGGTGATATTTATATAGAAATCCGTAGCTTGATACAAACAATCAATTTCATCTTCTACAAAAGACGTAAATGAGTCTCCTCTTTGCCTTCTCACAAGAATTTTTTAACCTCTCAAGTGCTCTCGAGTTTCCACTGATGCCAAACCATGTTTCCTCGTAAACTCCTCAACAGAGTAAATCACCATTATATTATCAATGTCTTCACCTCCAAGGGTGAGTGTCTTCAGCGGTGGCCTTCACTTCAAACACCCCATTCCCTATAGGAAGTAGAGACATATCTAAAGTACCACCACCCCAATCAAATATCATGACGTTTCTCTTGCTATACCAGCCGGCCTTCTTGTCATGTCCAAACAGTTGGTTCTTTGATGATCGGATGACATTTAGGCCAACCGTGGTATCAGCATCTTTTGTAGCCTGACGCTGCGAGTCAGTGAAGTAAGCAGAAACTTTGATCACAGCATTCTTCACATTTGAGTCGAGACCTCAGCAATCTCCCGCATCTTTCCCATAACCATGGATGATATTTCTTCAGGAAGAAACTGTTTCTTGTTGACCTTCATGTGTAACCACAAACATGAGCTTCTCAGCAGGACCTTCAGTGACCTTGAATGGCCACAGCTTCATATAATTCTGAACAGAAGGATCACTATATATCCGTTCTATTAAATATTTTGTATCTGAAAATTGATGCGGAATTAGAAAACACATATCATAGGTCCTATGTTAGGGCAGCATAAACTCGTCATCATATCAAATACTGTATGCTACCGAAAAACGATGAGATAGGTTACACATTCTATATTGAAAAAAATGTAATTGTCTATACTTTCCTCCCCAGTATTTGAACAAGACGGAGTAGAGCACGAGCTGCAGGACTAAGAAGTTATGCGTGTGCAGCATAAACATCTAATAAAATGCTACGTCGCTTCCATCTAACCTACTGAGCTTATTATAATTGGCCTCTAGTTTTGTCTGCAATTACAACCGTTGCACCCGCGTGTCTGCAATTAATAAATTAAAACTGATTAGTTTTGTCTATGAAATTAAGAAGGGATATGATCTCCGCATACTTCTTCATTTTTTTTAGCTATTAAATTGAACAAATTTAAAGAGAATCAACGTTCAGAATTAAGAGAGGTGTGCAGAATGTGAAGAATAATGTGCAAAAATGGCTTCCCGTTAAGAATAATGTATGCATGATATTATAAGTTGCTCATCATGAAAGATAAAGGTGATTGAATAAAAGAGTACTCCAAACATACCGATAAGGAACTACATGATAACAGCGCATCGTCCAAGTTCCCTGAACCTCTCTGTGAATGTTGAGCTTGTATACTTCCTGAGTAATGGTGGCTAGGAGCACGAAGGACGTAACCAGTATGACAAGGGTCAGGACCCTGAATACAAGAGTAATAATCCGGGCAGTTTTGGAGGAAAGCATTAATGTTCCCATCGTTGCTCCCTCAGCACCATCAAGGTCTCTGTGCCTGCGTGCCGGGTCCTGGCCTTTGGAACCAAAGTTTGTTCCGATTTCTTGGCCATAGATGAAATACACTTTTAATTTTTAGAAACAAGACAGATTGATTAGGCCCCTGTGTCTGCATTGCAATCGTTTCTGTTTTAAAAGAAATCATGGGTTTAATTTGTTCCCCAATATAGCATAAAGAATTAGGAGCTGCTACTCATCTACCATATTAGCGGACCCAAGACTTTCAACTTTTTTTTTTCTTCTTTGTGTTTATATAAGGGTAGTGATTTTTAGGCTCTTGTTTTTTTTTTTTTTTTTTTTTTTTTTTTTTTTTTTCCTGCACTCGTATTCTCTTTCTTTTGTCTTTTAATTCTCATTTATTTAGAAGTGCACACAGAGAAAATAGAATTAGTCGAAAATCACTTCCCTTTTGTATAACACAGAGAGTGCACAACAATTTTTTTTTTAAAGTGCCAATAAAATATCCATTTAGATTAATTCAAAATTAGAAATAATACAAAAGAATGTCAAAGTTCTTCGGTCCTTGTCTTTTGGATTAAGTTAATTGGTGACTTACAAATTAATAAAAGGTAATGTTAGAGTGATTAAATTTTTAAATTATATTTTGTAAACCAAATAATAGGGGGGCCAAAATTTTAAACAAAATGTTAAGGAGACCAAATTTTTAAACCATTTGGTTTCCTCAGCATTACCCTTATATGACAGTGTTGGTTAATGTTTTTATTTCATGCTGATAACATATCATTTGGTTTACAAATTTAAATCTCTAGTATTATCCATTAATAAATATAGTAGTACCACAAAATAAAGATATATATATAACTTACCAATCCTCACATTTAGTTACTCACACTTAATAACTATTAGTTACTCACACTTAACATTTTTCATTAACCTTACCCGCTAACCATATTTCCATTTATGATATTTCATCTCCCTCTTCTCGATTTCAGTTTTCACTCAGTTGCATCTTTTCTCTCACACTCTCTCTCTTTCTCTTGGTCGTTCCGCCACCAACACTCGACTCACCACCTCTCTCCTCTCCTTTCACTCACCTCTCTCTCGACTCTCCTTTCAGCCACATGGTAATGCTTTATGCAGGTTCTCTCATGCCTTCCAGTTCCCAATTGTTCTAACAATTTAAAAAGTAAGTCATATTCTATTCCCTTAAAGAGTTGGAATTTGTGGTGCAACTGCTGCAGACTGGGGATTTGGAGGAAGCTTAAGGACTAAGGGTATCTTGTTTTTGAATTAGGGCTCGAATTAGGGATTTACAAATTGGGGATTTGGGGATCTATCTTTGTTTTGCTTTGATTTGGGATCCCAAAACGTACCGAAATACCGAAAATTTTTCGGGAATATACCGATATTTCGGCTCGGTTTTGGTTTTTAGAATCTTGTTCTGAAAGAAGTCAGTTTGGGAATCAATTTGTGCTTTTCGGTTCGGGATCCTGTCCCGAACCACCTATCCCTTCAAATTTTTCATGTGATGAAAGCTAACTCTTTGAGAAACTAACATCACTTTTAATTAATTAGCTGGATCATGATTTACACATACAAGTGGGAGAACATAAAATAAAAGGCAAGACTTAAAAATAGCAAATTTATAACCATACTATAATTAATTATAATGTTATAATTTTGATTATATATTAAATTATTAAATTATACGGTTTGTAATATTGGACAGCTGTTGATGATGGTGCTGCAAAATCTAATTCTAGTAAACCTTCTTCGGGAGTGCATAGGAAGAGAGGATGGATAACATGAAAGTGCAGACGAAGGCAAGCAAGACAAGTCCATCTGCTGCATGTGACCTTTTGATATATTTGTCGTAAGCGTCAATACCTACTAACTCGCTCCAGTCTTTCTGTACTTGTGCGGTCATAACAAATCCTGCAACAGCTCCAGTCGCTACTACATTTGATATAACCTGCACAAGTTAGTTTGATTTATTTTTTATCACATTCAAAGAGCTTCCATTCACTATTAGTAGCAGCAATTAATGATTTATATACAAGGACAGAACAATTTCAAAAGGTTGAACAAATTAATACTTTTTATACGAAAGTATAAAAAATTTGATCGTCAAGGGCGCCAATACAACTAAATTGGAATTTCCGTGCGCGTTTTCCGTTATATGTACCTTGTCACCGTAGAAGTCCAGTAAGATGCTCCTATGATTTTCTCTTCTCATGCGGATAACTGTAACTGCTGTTTGGAAGAGTGAATATGCAATTCCAATAACAATTGCTGCAGCCATGTATCTGCAATTAATCACAGAACAAATGAGAAGAAAAAGTACGATTAGTTTGAAAACTAAATACTAATATAAAGAGAGAGAAATTTACAGAAGTTGTCAAAGACTCAAAATGGGATTTTCAATAGTAGTTACTAATCCCTGTCCTTTTCAGAAGGGCTAAAAGGGCTTTCTGATAACGTAAACCGGTTTTGACAATTTGGGAGAAAAAAATTTAAAAGTGGTTATCAATAGCAAGCATTTTCCAGTGTTTTATGGGAAAACAACTATCTTCAAAAAACACTTTCAACGAAAACGCCTATGAACAGAATTGCTTCCTACAAAAACATTCTCAAACTGGCCCTAAAATATACCAACTTGTATCATACATTGGACTATGAACTAAATTAATTAATAGAAATGCATGCATACCGGTATGGCACGAAATCATAAAAGTGTACTTTGTGATCTCGATCTCCAGACAAAACATTGGAGAGGAGGATGGCGAGTGACACAACTAGAAAAATGGAGGTGAGGACCCTCAGCCCAAGAATGACAAACTGGGAAGCTCTGACAGAAAGGAGTGCTGGCGCTGGTGTTTGTGATTCCATCTTTAATTTGCTACTAAAGCAAGCACAACTATAATTAGTAAAGTAATTTAATTAGTATCTTAGTTAATCTCTACCGGTGCTGGCCTTTTATAGTCAGCTACTTAACAACTCAAGCCTGCATGCCCATATTGTCCTTTTCATTTCGTCAATGTCAAAGTAAATCAAAATAATATTTGGTTTTGTTTCTTTTTTTTCGGCATTACCGTATTGATTCACCTGAGTTTCATGGTAGCTAGCGTCGGACAAAAGTAAAATGACAGCAGAAAAGATAGAACTGTAATCTTCCTGCGTCATTAGTTTAATTAACCTTCTTGTGGGGGTGACTCGAACAAAGTTTTGCCATCTGTTGTGGATGTGGACTGCCTAGTATTTTAACATAACTTGTTGAATATTTACAGTATTTCTGGTAAATTATCACATGGTGGCAGCTACTGATTGGTGGTTATGGTATGATCCATGCGTGACGTTTCAGCTGAGTCGTGTAAATTATATATAAACTACACATTGAAATTAATTAGGTTGCAAAATCCAAAAGTTGGAGTGTTGTTTTAAGTAATTAATTTCTACTACCAGTGTCTTTTGGCTCACGACAGCTTTTCAAATCCATGCATGCAACACTTGGAGAACGGCTATTTTCATTCTCAATCAAGTGGACTCACGTGGTTTCTAATGGGCTCCACGTACCAAATCGAACCGTTGGAGAAAACATTAACCCACAGTGAGGAAGGACGGCACCTACAAAAGAATCTCTAATTAAGAAAAACTTAATGCACTGTCGATGGACGTATTTTTTAGGGTTCAATTTACTACTCTAAAGTTTTTTAGTTTTCAATATTTTATACATTAATGTTTTTTTCGTCCTAGTTTGGTATCTAAGGTTATAATTTGGGAACACTTTTATACACTCGTTAAATTTTCCGTCAAAACCTCTGTTAAATGATGATGTGACACCCACGTGAACAATAAGCCGTGAACAATGAGTAAGAGTCACGTGTCAATATGGGCCAATAAAATATTTAAAAATTAAAAATTAATAAAAATTATTTTGTCCTCCCCCTCCCTCTTTCCGGCACCCTCTTCCCCCGTCCTCTTCAATATCCTCCCTCTTCCCCCTCCTTCCCCGAACCAGAGCATCAAGCTTCATATCCAATGCCTTTACACTGAAATCCAACCCGTTTTTGACCGAACTAGGATAACCAAAGTATTTTTAAAAAATATGTACATGCGTGTATAATACAGAATTTACTAACTATGATATCAATAGGACAAAATGTTTATTGTTTGCTATACGTAATAATATCAATAACCAGTGAAGTCATTTCGTAATTTCTTGTCTCTCTATGCACTCATCTCATTTTAATTTCTTAATCATTGGATTGAATAAGTTAAAGAAAACAAAAACAAACAAAAAAAGTGTAGAAGGAAAAAACAGAAGTATGAAAATCACGTTAGAATAGATTCATTGAGCTTAAACCTAAACAGTGTGATGTAATTTACCTTGAGATTCATTATCTTCTCTACAAGACTACTACACACCTATTCTCTCTACGCCTAACAGAGACTCATCATGCATACACGCCACCGTCTATGCATATATAGACACGTGTTCATAGAGAACCCATCGCCTTTACGCCCTGTCATAGACTAATCGTCACAAATGATTCACAATGTATTGCACATCACACCACTCTTTCTTATAACTACACCAGTGGTTTAATTCTCTCCTGGAGATATGTAGGCAAACCTATCCGGATTCAAACAGACCCGCCAATCAACCCCATTCTCCCCTTGCCATAGATCATGGAGAATTCCGACCAAGTTTTACCTCCATCTGCTGGTATGCTCGAATTTGGTTCCAACATATACCAATTGTTTTTAAGTGTAAAGTGTATCCATTTTTTTATGTAAAATTCATTCAATTCTTTTATAATCCATCTTTTAAACTTATAGGTGTACATTTTTTTTTCATTGATTTGAGAATGTATCCATATCAGGTGCATTCGAAAAACTTTACTAATGTTATTAAGCTTAGATTATTAATTTTTTGTTGTGTGGTTTAGAAGACTAAACCCATGTTTTGAGTATGAAGAATCTACAAAATGTTTTATGGTACAATTAATAATTTTAATTAATATTGATGTACAATAATATTTTTAATTAATATTGATGTATGTGCCCACGTTTATATGTATGTATGTATGTATGTATGCATGCATGCATGTATGTATAAAATATGTTTATATATATGTATTTATTTTTATGGAAAAACATGATTTTCTATCAATTTTGAATTTTTATTAACGAGCTGAGGAGTATAATTTCTCTTTTAATCTTTTCAATCCGACAATAATGAATTTATTTAAAATCATTAACATAGGCAACTAGAAATTTTAAATTTTAAGTTAAAAATATAATAATTGACATGCAAATACATTAATATCAAATTCTTCGATAAAAAATTAAAAATCAATAAGGTTTCAAAGAGCATTGGTAAACTACATTAAAAGTTTTTTTTTATTTTATTAAATTTCTATTGTATAGATGATGTAATGATCAAAGTAAAATGCAAGGAGTAAGACATCAATCAATCAATCACCAATTTACTAACAAAATAATTGTGCTCTGTGTCATCCTGCACATTGGTTCATTCCTCTTGACTCATGATAATTGGCAAAAGAAACTGCTCTCGAACTTCTCTTAGGATTACCTTATCAACAAGGTTATTTGCGTGTTTTCCAAATCCTTTATTTCTCTCTATTATCAATCATGAATCCAATAATACTTGCAATAAACTTTAGAGTCATTTACATTATATCAAGATTTCAAAAGCTGAATTTTTTTACAAAGCGTAGCTGTGGATGTAAGTTTCTGCCTTCTTCTTCTTTGACGAAAATGTACTTTTAAAATAATAACACCTAATATTAAGACCAAGAGTCTCACGCGCCCACAAGCCTCACGCGCCCACGATGAATGGGGGGCTTTGGCCTAAGAATCTTCGATGCCAGAGTTAGAATTTTAGAGAAAGTGTTTAGGGATTTTTAGGGAGATAATGAACTTAGCTTTTGGAGAAAAAATGGGACTATATGTAGGGGTGTGGCTAGCCCGATTTGGAGAATAGGGACTGACCACTTATGGTGGTTTTATGAGGTTAATTGCAAAATATTATGTGACATAATATCTTGCAACTAACTTGGTAATCAATCCCAATTTAAATAGAATAATTGGGAGTTACCTTGTGGGTGAGGATTTGATGAGGAGTGATGAGAGGGTTTTGAATAAATACCATTTTGATCACCTTTGACTCTTCCTTGATTGAGCTGTTATCGTTTGTTGCATGCGCGTAGGAATCATGGTTTGCCTCGAGGGCAATTTTGTCTTTTTCACCCAAAAGTCCACATATCAGCTCCATAATTTTCTTGATTATTTTTGGCTCCACAGCAGCTATAAGATTGGATTTTGTTTTTTTTTTCTTTACCAAAGACGATGATACCATCCCCACCAAGAGATGTGTATGAATATAAGTTTTACATTAGGTTTGAGAAAATAAAATGCAATATAAATGTATGGTTTCACTCTTAATAACAACGAGATTTTTTGTGATAAAACTCAATATCTAGCAATAAGTGATTAAGTTGAGACAATATTGATATGGATAGGAGTAGGTGAGTGACCCATCTCTAAGAATATCTAATAGTGTCACTGATAACTTCTAATAAGTGTGTTATGTATTATAGACATACATTAAATGCCATATAAAAAATCTGCAGTAACGTGCATACGTGTATGATGTACTTGACGAACCAAATTCAACATATAATATAACAGAAATTTAAAGAAGAAACATCTTGAAGGATGATCTAACACTAATACTTATTTTATAGGACTAAGAATAATGTTTGTTCGATCCATGCAAATTGTGTAATATATTTACTATTGAGATTCTATCTAGAACTGAACAGGAATCTAACACATATATATGATTGAGCACATGTGGGAGAACGTGAGGTTTGTATTGTATCCAAGAATTTTAAGGTTTGTATTGTATCCAAGAATTTTAGGAAGCATATATGGATTGGAGTCTGAGTTTCTGCCTAGGCGTCGGTCCGTATAAGAGAGAGAGAGAGAGAGGAAAAGGGCGTAAAAAAAGGGAAGGCTGCCATGGAAACAGAGAGAACATCTTCACGCCTATCACTGTATCACATGTGATGTGGCCATCACCATTTTTACATAGTAATAGCTTGGATTTCCGAGCCACGCACCCGTCTTTCTCCCTTTCTCTTTCTTCTTCTTCTGCTCTCGTCTCCTTCTTACTCCGATCGATTATAAACAATGAGGATACTCCTTTCCTAGCTTGTTAGCTTGTTAGTTGTTACAGTATACCCTATCCATTAATAACTAATAACTAATATGCATGAGACCTAGGATATAATTTTCATCGGTTGTTTAAGAGTTTTTTTTCTTGCACCCGAAGTCTTTAGTTTGAATCTCCCAACTTCCATCAATAATATCTAGAATGAGTGTATAGCCTAATGACTGTCAATTAATGGACAACAAGTAACCAATTGAATGAGAAATTAGAACAAGACAAGTTCTAAACTAAAGCTTGAAAATAATTTGAAAATTAAGTTACCTGTTAGTTTTCCAAATAAAATTCAAACATCACTGTCCTGCCGACCAAAAATACAATCTTGACTGTTGCACTCTAGTGAGAAAGACAGATGGAGTAGCTTTTTTTAGGAGTTTATTTGCTTCACCTTGGTTAGTGCAAAAGTAAATCCCAAACCCAGCTAATTGCACTCTCTTAAAAATAGTAATCACTATTTGTTTTACTTTGTTTTGGTAAAGGGACGAACTGATACTGATACAAAGTGTTAAAGAGGCTCTCCAATTTTTCATCTTTTTTGGTTCCTTCGTATGCTTTTAAGTGATATGAGTATAATAGTATGGTCCTAGAGCCTCTTTAGGTTAGCATTTTCCAACAAAATTCCAAGGACTCATTGCTCTCTTTTATACATGCATGGTTTTGAGTGGGAATTTGGCGTTTCTCTTATTTTCTTTGTAACCGCATCCAACAAAATAGTACGTCTCGTTTTGGACAATTTCTTATAATTGCATAATCACAGGCGGAGCCACATTAAGGGCTACCCTGGGCTGTAGCACAGGTAGCTTTCAGTAGGAAACAAAATTTTACATGTAATTTTTATTAATTTTCGAATGTAGTTCATCATATATTTAGTCACTGATTCGAATTCTTTTGGTTTAATTATATAATACAGTTCACAAACTATCTCTTTTTCTCACATCTTTTTTCTCATCGCTTCTTGTACATGTACAAGTTTGAATTTGTTTGAATAACAAAAGTTCTTGGCTCACCTTGTGAAAATTTTCTTAAGCCAGTTCGAACTCCGCCGTTGTGCATAATCATTTTAGTCATCGCACTAGATACAAGTAAGTACGTCGATCTTCTGATTACACTAAACCCTTCTATCTCTCTCTCTCTCTCTCTCTCTCTCTCTCTCTCTCTCTCTCTCTCTCTCTCTCTCTCTCTCTCTCTCTCTCTCTCTCTCTCTCTCTCTCTCTCCTTCTCTATTTCTCTCTCTCTACATATATGTTGGTCAAAATTTAAAACAAGGCCATGAACTAGCTTTAGGGCAATAACTAGCAAGAGGTAAAGATCCCCAAAAGTATGCTGTCCAAATATATGCAGTTAATGCTATGAATAAAAGAAACTTGATCAAGTTGATAGTGGGGAGATATGGTGAACATTCTTTCCTGTCCTGAAATATCAAACAACAATGACCCAACAATTGAGATAATATGATAACAAGACACAAGAATGTCTGCTTGCAATATTGCCTAGAATTGAAATGATAGTATTGCTTCTTCCGTTCAACTCTAGTACATGATAGTCTAACTCTTGTTACCAATTCATCACGTGACAATCTTCTATCAGATTGATAGTATACTTTTTGAGCACATGTGGCAAGCATGTATTGGACAGTAACATCACTCTGAGACTAAATCTTAGTTTCATACAGAGAGTGTTGGAGCTGACAACTAATCTTCTAATATAACTTTCCAACCTTTTCACTGGAATTAATTAATAATGAGTAAGAGTAAAGATTGAACAAAACTTATAAAATTAGTGAAGGAAACTTGGTACACATAGCATTCAGTTGAAGAATGATAACAATTAGGCCCTTCAAAATGTCAGATACAAAACGACTCCAAGTCTCCATGAAACATAATTAAGCATATAGCTAAGCTACATAAACTCTCCCAAAAACTAAAGCAATAAAAAACAACAAACGATTCCAAACTAAAATCCTACCATTTCATCTAATTAAGCTTCTTTTGACAAAATATGATGAGATTGTTCCACCTTCCCATTTCATCTCACACATACTTTTGGACTTGAACCTTCAAAACCCTTGAGAAGTCAGCATTGGTCGATCGATTGGTTGAAATTTTATTACCTTCGAGAGTACTTGATCATTTCTCTCTTGAACCTGTAATAATTCAATGAAACACAAGTGACAATGATCAAATATCACAAGAGATGGGTCGTAGAAGAAGAAGATGTGAAACCAGAAAGATCGGTCCAAGCATTGCCACCAGTACCAGCAGTACTAATACCCCAGTATTGGTGATCATTTCCCAGACTTCCCAAAAAATTCCTTGACAAATTCAGTGCTTGATGACTGTGTTCCATTTTCACATTAACCATCTGAGTAGTAGTAACTCCGTTACCCACCGAATGATCTAAAGGCTTAGATATCGGAAGCTGGCCAACATTTTGATGATCTCCACCGTCAAATTGGTACATCCCATGAGTAGTACTAGGTGGTGGTTCCAAATTAGCCAAGAAATTAGGAAATTGTTGCTGAAGTAGTGATGATCTCCAATGCTCAGAAATACCCATATTATTCATGCCTAAAATATTTGGTCTGGCACTCAACCGATCCGAACCATACTGATCGTGTTGGAATTCAACATCACCGGGTTGATTAATACCCCCAAAATTATTCAACCCTATCATGTCCCCGGAACCATAATCAGTAAGATGGTGTAAGGAGGGCAAAAAGGGCAATTGATGTGGTGGTGGTGGTGGTGGTGGATGTGTCAAACGGCCTATGATATTATCACTAGTGCTGCAGCTGTTGGAAGAATTGACCGTACTTGAGCTTGAATTACCAGCTGCGCCTGGTGATTTTGACCTGCTGCTGTTGCCCCCTTTGCTTCTTTTGTTTCGCCGGCAGCCTCCTCCCACCGGCACGCTTCTCAAGGCTCCTCCTCTGGTCCAGTAGCGCCGGCACGTTTTGCAAAAGTGGCGAGGCTGGGAAAGGCTGTAATTGTTGAAGTAGCAAAACTTTGTGTTTGTGGATTCACATCGAGGGCATTTCAGTGCCGTCTCTGGCTGTGGTATCTTGGCCAGCCGGGCTTGATCAGACATGGACCCAGGTTTGATCGAGCCCAAACTGCCGCTGCCATCTCTTGAAGTACACCTAGGTTCTGAAGACGGCTGCTGCGGAAGCTGAGGATTATTCTGATCACATCCACCTCCTTGTTGATGATGATTTGTTTGCTATGAAATCATAAGGAAAAAAAAAAGTTAAAATAAATCAATAACTGGTATATTCAAGAGAAGAGATATAGATTGAAAAAGGGTAGGAATATATTTATCTTTAAATCAACTTTTTTGGTGAAGAAGCTAGCTATGGAAGGAACAAAATACAAGTTTGAAGAAATTAAACCCTTACCTGTTGTTGCCAGTTGGGTGGATCCAGATAGACGGGAACGGATGAGAAAACCATGGCTAGCTTTCTCCTTTGTAAAAGTTTGATGTGCGTTTTTAGAGGATGTAATATTATTGGAGAATCACATCCACAAGAGATAGTTGCTGTTGCAGAGAGAAAGGGAGGAAAAAAAGATCAGAATTGGAGATGGAAAGATAAAGAGGTGGGTGTTTATTTATTTTGTTCTTTTTTCCTCTCATCCCATCGATCCGCCCACTACTTCTTTTGCTTTTTGTTTTATTAAATTTTTAGGGTTCGAAGGTGAGGAACCATTTTTCTTAGTCTTTAAGCTTCTTTTTGACGCTGCTTAACCAAAAAAGATTAGTGACCAATGGCCATGCAGAGAGAGAGAAACCCTAATTAGTAGAACTTTAATAATATGAATATAATATTGAGTACACAGTTATATAATATTGATATGGAATTAATAATGAAAAGGTGGGTGATTGTTGGGGTGTCTTGGGTGGAAGCATCACCATCGAATGTACCTTTGTTTCTCCTATCCGTTCCTTGCAGTTGCAGCGTTTTTATTTTTGCATGGAAATGTATAGTATACTACTATATTATTATCATTTTTTCTCTGGGTACCTTTACGTAGATTATTATAAAAGAAAGAATCAATGTATCCTTCTGTATAAACCTTTTTTATTGGATGATTATTATAATTAATTAGGGTTTTGAAATTTGCATCGTATTACTAATTACTCGTCCAAAGTAAACTCTTCAAGATATACGGGATGCTACAAGCTTATGCCTATCCCACAAATAAATAAAAAGAAAAGAAAAGCTTATGCCTGCATAGAAACAGCGTCTTGCCAAATGTGTGAAAAAGAGTTTGAAGTATTATTGCAGGTAGTGGCATCCACATACTTATTTTTTTTAACATTTTTCTAATTTTTGGCCATTGGATCAAATGAATATTTAAAGAAGATCCATAGCAAAATTTAACAATGATGTGTCAAAGGTAAAAATGAGTGTATAAATACAAACAGTACTAATTAATATAGATTCAATTCAATATATATGCTTCCCTTCTTGCTCTTCACAATGTTTCATATACCAAAAGCTTGAAGTGAAATTGATGGGAAGTGTACAAAACTTGCCAAAATTCAATATGCTTGTGGAAACCTTTAGGATATTTAATTCTGTTCAAAATTATTTATCAGAAATTAGTACTATTCTAGCTGTAGATTCTTCATCAATCTAATTAATTTGACGTAATTTTATGGCTTTAAATTCATATGAGTTGTGCCAACTATTTTATGAAAATAATGTACTAATAAGGCTCTTTTGAAATTTTCTGTATGATTAATCATTAACCAGGTAACTTTGAGACTAGAGGCAAACTTGTTTCACAGGTTTATTAAAAACAAACTAGAACTTAGATTTAAATAAATGGCAATCTGACATATTATTTGATGAATGAAATTGATGCACTGGTGTTTGCAAGAATAAAAATAAATTTTATAAAATGAAAAGAGTTTTGCGGGAAATTTTTAACAATATAATTATATTTCCCTTGTAAATGTATTTCTTCGAATAAACATTTTTTTCAACTGAAAAAACAATTCCATTTTGAATTTCACCTCCTCATTAACAAAAGTATTGTGAAGGTTGCTAATTAGATTATCACTTATCTGTTGATTAACATATTTATTTTATATTGATGACACATCATTTAATTTACAAATTTAATTTAAAATTTTAACCTCGTTAGCATTACCCTATCCCTAAGTAAATCAACAAAGACTAGGGTTGGTGCCATGGGGGTGGCCTAGCTAGCCGCGTTTGTGGGGTGGATATAGTCTGGTCTTCGTCAGATGCTCACGGTCGGAGGATTCTTACTTTATATTACCAATTTGCCACGTCAGATATCAGTGGGTCCCATACCCACCTTGTTGTCTAATTCTCTAGAGTTTTCTTTTCTCCATCGGCTGGGTCGCTAGAAAAGCAAGCTCATCATATAATTTTTAGAGTCCCCACCGGTTGATTTTCACGTAACCAATAAATATTATTGATCATGTAATGAGTATCAAATCTTCATCTTGAGAACTAGATTATGACCGTCCGATCGGCACTAATTTGTTGAATGTACCCAACCAATACTATTGGTGACCGTGTATACATTTGGCCCTAATTAGGTACGGATCTATTTTTAGATATGAATGCAGATTCTTGACGATTTGCGTGATATTTATGTCTTGATGGTGATTTTAATTTATTTTTTTCTTTTCTTTTGCTTAAGGGTAATGTTAAGGAGATCAAATTTCTAAACGAAATTGTGTAAACCAAATTATGTGGCTGTTGATGATTGGATTATTAATTAAGTAACAATTAACATGCTTATTTCTATTAGTGACGCATCATTTAGTTTGCAAAATAAAGAGGATCATATGTGTATTTGTTGTGCAAATTGTGTTGTCCATTTAATTTAGTTGATGTATTTTTAACTCTATAAAATGCTATAACCGACTTTTTTTTTTTTTTTTAAGTTCAATCAAATGGTGTTATTAGTCTTTTATATGTATCAAAAAAATTAATGGACAGTTCATTATAAGAATGTTAATATACATATATACGACTAAACAATCTCGTCTTTTATTGAAGCCTAGCTTCTTTCTTTCTTGCCTCTGACAAAACCAATAGGAATTGGAGCTCTTTCTTAGTAGAATGAGGAGAGTGCAGACACTTTTACAGGTGCCCGATATCATACGAAGATGTATCTTTACACACTAAGTAAGCTTTGGTTGGCTCTATTAACTCAAGATATACATCATCTCGCGCTAAAAATAAATTATGGCATAAAAATACAATAGAAATTATCTTTCGGAGATGGATCGAATACTTCCACTTTAGGAATAGGTTTAGTTGTTTAATGTGAAAGCTAAGGAAGAGATGAAATCCTTTCCGGAAAGCCGGGGAAGTAAGGTTATGAAAGGTAGTTTGCTCTCGACCAAAAAAGAAAGATTGAAACAGCCAAGAACAACAAAAAATTTAAACCCAGATATTCCACCGAATCCAATCCTTCAAGAGCAGGAGATAACAACCAAATGAAATCGTTCACAAGGCTAGCCGGTTAAATCAATAAGTCGTGTAACAAACGATCCTTGTTCCTTTTGCCTGGACATAGAGGTAGACTCGTCACCTATGGAATAGTCACCCCAAATATTTGATTTTACAGGGAAATCTACTAAGAAGCTGGCTAGTGTTTGACCTTTTTCTGTTGTTTGGAGTTCGTATTGAATGACAAACTCGCCTAGCTGAACTTGTTAGACATTGGACCATAATCCAACAGTTAATAGGTCTACACAGTTAGTTTAAGGATTGCTTGTACCCCTCAAGTAAAGTTAATATATTTCGAATTTCCTTGGGGAATTAAGGCTCCTGATTCTATCCTATTTAGAATGAGATTTGGTGTATCAATTATCCTTGGACTGCAAGGAATCCTAATGACATTATTATGTGAAGATTCATTAGGGTTAAGTCCATATAAATACAAGGCTAAGGTCCCTGCTCACATTACACAAAAACTCTTATGAATGCCCCATTAGTTCGAGTATAAAGGAGTGTTGGGTGTGCAGAAGACTTTGGTCAACTAACATATCATTCCACAGGATTCCAATACGATTTCCACTGAAGGAGAAGTCCATGGTTGAGCATATTTCGCATAGTTCTGTCAAAGAGGGTTCATCTTTCCTACATGCCATGTTGACTTCGAGTGCTTTATCAATTAAGCATAATTTATGAATTCTTTCAAGTTAGTGTTTTTAGTTGTTTATTAAATATATAAGGTCTAACAAAACTGCCAACTTTGCTACTCTTCCAGGTAGGTCAATCTTGTAGAAGATGCTCATTAGTGGATATTTTGCGATTGGTCTTATTACATGCATCAGTGACGGTACATAAATCCTTGTATGGCTAGTTGCCCCATTGAGACTACTTGCTCTGTCCTTTAATGTTTAAATGAGAAGAACAAAATTAGATTCTCTTTGGGCAGCTAAACTTACGATTTAAGGGTCTTTAAGTTTTGAAGCATACAAGATGAAGGAGGGTCGCTTTGTAATATTATAAAGCAGTCTTAAAAAGTAGTTTTTTTCAAACCATACAACATTATCATTTACACTTAAAGGCGGGAGATATAGTCTACACCACACAATTGGTCAACCATAATAACGTGGTCTGAGTTCGCCCTTCAAAAGTTGAACCTAAGACTTCACACTAATACCCTTTTGCAGTGAGGTGGAGTTTCACGTCTTGATTTCCCTTGAGATAGTTTATTCCAGATACCTCCGAAGCAGCAAAATCAATCTTAGCGACATTCGACATTCTGTACATGACCAAAACGTGAATTATTGCTTTGAATAAAATTCACAAGCATCATAGCTAGAACCATAATTTCCTGGGACATAGTTTGGTTTAACAAATTTACATCATGGAGAACAAAAGTTCTCAACATGGTTGGTGTGCTTCTTTAGGAAAACCTTCAGTTTTTTTGATGGCATGCTCTAAACTTTCGGTTCGAGATTGGAATGAGCTTCAGGGTCACTGCACATGTATTTATAACAACCATACACGAACACACACATATAAATATGTAACATAAACATATATAACATTGCAATAGCATATGAAAGCACATAAACTAAACAATTTCAAACTCTTATACGTGGGGAGTCTTTCAGACTTATCGTTAGGTATGTATGAGACTCATGCCCACTGCCCAGGTATCGGAACACGGGTATGAGTGGACTTTAAGATCATTCCAAAACAAAAGAAAGAGGGTACATACCTAAAGACGAGTTTGGAAATTGCCGAAACGGTGAGGGATTTGTTCAGTACCCTTATGTTGAAAGTTAGGCGTGTGATTCGGAAGACTATACTGAATTCAAGCAATTTGATCGGTATATCCCTAGCACAGTAAGTCATTTTGTAAATCACAGCCGAAGTTGTCAGTGGTCATTCAGTTAACTTCTGCCACAAAAAAATTTATATCGTAGGTACCTTTCAGCCAAATCTTTGGGATAACCTCTATTTTGCTGGAATAACCAGGTCGGTCATTCTATGCATCGTCTAGGGTTTCTGGGGTCGAGTCAGAGGCTCTAGACCTTACCATCAACCTCAATTATATCGAGTGACGCGGTTTCCAGGTCAGGTACAAGTTTTGGGGTTTCTAGGGTAACAAGTAGTCTAGGGGTGGGTTCAAAAAACCAAAAATAAAAAAAAATAAAAAACCGAACCAAATCTGGCTGGTTCAGTTTATGTTTTTGAAGTCCGGAAACCAAACTGGACCGAATCGAACTGAAAAAAAAAATCATATATAAATTCTCAAAAACATGTTGGCGTGAGTGAGGGTTTGAACCCTTTTCCTCCATGTTGGTGATAAATGCATCAAGCCAACTTGACTATAGGCTTTGTGTTGTTATTGTTGTATCAGTAAAATATTTATAGGTTTCTAATATTTAATGCTTTATAAAATTTCTTAAGTTTACAAACCCTAGTCGTCACTCACTCCCATTTCAATTTTCATGTTTTCTCAAACACTCTCTCTCCCCTCCGCTGCTTTCTTCCTCTCTCTGCTTCCTCAGTCTCTCTCTGTCATATTCCTCTATTTCTCCAAGTCACTCTCTCTTTAGTCTTCTCTTGTCCTCCTCACGGATTCTTTCTTCCAAACCATAATTTTCCCTCGCCCCTTTCGAATCGGAAGCAGAGGAGGAAGGTGGAGGGAGTTCAATGACTTCAACTTGGCCCTGTAATGGCCTGGCACTAGCGCAAAGCGAGTTCGATCTCTTCCTTATTTTAACTATTAATTTTTTTTAATTTTAAAAGATTGATTTTTTACATATTGGTTGATTTTAATTTGGTAAATTAGGTTGAGTTTTCTATTTTTGGTTTCTAAATTAGTTTTTCTACTGTTGGGTTTTTCTTGTTTCAGCTCAAATGCTCCAACCATGTTTACTACTGTTGGTTTATGAAATTGTTTTGGTTGATTTTTTTCATTTTGGTTGATTTTAATTTGGTAAGTATTAAGCTTTTGTATAATATTGTGTAATGCAAAGATGAAAATTGAAAAGCATGAGTTAACTTCTCAGTTAATGTTCAAACATGTTGATTAAGGCATGTTGCAGGTTGATTTCTCATTAAGGAATGAGGATGCTCAAGGTAGGGAAGCATGTGCTTCAAGCTCCAAATATAAAAAAATAAAAATAATTAAAAAATGCATAAAAAAACCAACCGGACCGAAACCGAACCAAAAAAAAATTTGAACTAAATTGAAATTTTGGTTCGATTTTGGTTTTGGCAAAAAACCGAACCGTTTCGAACCAAACCTAGCCCTAAAGTAGTCCATGGTCTACCTTTTTAGGGTCTATAAACCTATCCGCGATGTTGTCATCATCTATGACAGACGAGGTTAGTGGTTGGATAGAAGTTGGATCGGAGGTTTCGACAAGATTCTTGAGGAATCTTCTTGATTCCGTCATCAGGGTGATCCCCCATCAAAACCTCAACGACTACATGTGTAAGAGATAGACATCATCATGATTAACGACGACAAAAGTCATCAGTTGTGGCCTAAGATCGCAATCCTCATGACTACACAAGGCAATGAGGCAGTGACCAAGTTGGAAAGAAGAATACATGTCAATGATATGTCATCTGGATTTGGGCTAGGGAGTGAAGCGCTTTAGTGCTCGTGTGGCTCAACTCGAAATGCAGGCGCAACTCCAGGCACAATTTCTGCGATTTAGTATTTTAAAATCTTTTCGTTTTTTTCTTTCTTTCTCGATGTACCATCACATATTCATCAAAATATAACTTGCATACACATAGAACAATAATCATAAATAGTAACCATGGCATGAATTAAATTGAAATCAAATATATTAGGTTTAGGATTACTTGGATGTTGATGAAGATGGTGAAAAAGATTTCGAAGGGTTTCCTTCAGGATCTTCTCCTTCTTGCAGAGACTTGTCGTGCTATAACGTGTTGTGAAACTAATTATAAAAGTGGGTAAACGGATAGGGGACGGCAGAAAGATGACTCAGGCGTATAAGAATTATGTCCTCCATCTTGACCTTGTATATAACAATCCGTCCCGGTTTTGATGAATCGAAAAAGGGGAACTTTGTAATTTCACTTTGGGTGGGATCTTTTTATTGTTGGCTTTGTTTTTGGGCCTTAAAGGGTGAGCCAAGTGGGACCCATTTTCTCTTTTTGTTCCCCGGTTCCCTCCCATCTTGTCTGTGGTTGCCACGTGGCATCCCTTAAACTCTCGGATCCTTCTCTTCTCTCCCAACTTACTGCCAGTTCTCTCTCTTGCTCTCTTTCCTTCGTTGCAACCTCCATCTTCCCTCGAGCATCATACACCCACGCATACACTCATCTCCCTTCGAAGAACATTATCATCTATCACCGTCGTTGGGCTTTCCTACCTCCCTCCCTCTCTATGAAGCACAGAGACCACTTAAATGGGTTAAGCACACCCACACCCCGGCAAGATCCTACTTTGCCGACTAGGTGAGGCTCTATTCTTCTCGAACCTTCCTTCTTTCAATGTTTTGGATTGTTTTTAAAGAGAATGAGTGTGTTTTGGGGACGTTTATAACAAAAAACTACTCGGGAAGAATTCCTCAATTTCCGGCGAGGGAACCTGAGACTTGCCTACCTTTTTTCCGCCAATCCAGAGGTGACAGGCAGCGAGATAGGTATGGTTCGATTCCTTGCTTCACGGGCTTCATTTTGGTATTTTATATGTTGATTTTTAGTTGAGTTTTGAGCTCTGTCGAAGCTCAAGAAATTCCAGCCGAAACCCAACCTTCTCCTTTGGTGGGTCCTGCAACCCATGAGTTGAGTTGGGCCAACCCAACCTACTTAACCACAAGCCCAAGTCCCTTTGAGCCTAGGCCCTTATGTTGCATCAACTAGGGCCCTCGGCCATTTTAACTTAAACCCAAACCCTATTTACCCAGGCCCAAACTCGTGTCCATTTAATCCAAAAACCCTAACTCGGGCCTTTGGACCATAGAACAAGCCCATTTGGCAAACCCAAAACCCTAGTTTAACCAAGCCCTCGGGTCGTGCATCAGGCCTTAGGCCCGTTTACCAAATACCCAAACCCTTAAGCCCAGTTTGTCGAGCCCAACCCGGTGGAATATTCTCATGTTGACTTTTTGTTGACTTTTTCGAAATTTACCTGAGACCCTTCTTAGGGTAATTCGACGTCTTGAATCCGTTTTTTACGTCTGTTTTCCCAAATTCAATCGTTTTAGTAGAGTTTTCTTAATTGAACCCTTTGTGTGATTAGGGGCAATTATTTATGGTGTTTTCATCTTCGCTAGTTTGCGTGGTTCTTCGGCAGCAAAGTATATGTGAGTAGACCCCTTCTAAAATGCATGTTTAATAGTAGAAATGCATACATGAAAAGCATAATTTAATGGTTACGTTTTATGAAACATTTTATGAGTAAATTAGATTTACACTTATGTTATATCATGCTTTACTGCGAATATTTTGGAATACCATATTTTACCGAACTTATGTTCTTTGTAGTATATATGATGGATGACTATATACTATTTATGAACATGTTTTTACATACTTTGTTATAGTATATATGATGGATGACTATATGCTATGAAGATGTTTTTGAGATATATGTACCTATGTTTGGAAAGAGTATATTCAATGTTTTGTGCTTATCTAGTGGTCACTGTTCTGCCTACGGGCGAGAGACATAGTTGTTGGCTTCAGGCCGGGAGAAATAATCTCTGGCTTCGGGCCGAGAGACATAGTTGTTGGCGAATGACCGGGAGTAATAATCTCTAGCTTCGGGCCGAGAGACATAGTTGTTGGCTGCGGACCGGGAGATATAATTATTGAACACCACGGGTGACTAGGATACCACTAGTTAGCACACTATACATGAGATATGTTTTATGAAGGTTTTATGGCATGCTAGAGCTTTCGGAAAACCTATTATATATTATGCTATTGAGTTTTCATACAACTTTGAGGGTTAGTATGTTGATAAATGTTTCAATATTATATATATATATATATGCATATCAACTTGGTACACTCATGTTTGTTTTGCGCCTCTTCAGGACTTAGAATCGAGGTGTACAATCCCTGCGTCAAGGCACTTCCGCATCGGCATCTTCGAGTCCTCCCGATGTAGGATCCATTCTTTGTTCATTCAATTTTATATCATTTCTTTTCTAGTGTATAGAATTAGTTGTATACTCTTAACACGTTATTGTATCTTTATTTATATTATATTATTCATGATGGATTTTCTTTCCTTGCAAGTAATACAAACCTATTAGGATTTGATCTCCAAATTCTATTAAGATTCTACTTTTAAGTTTACACAATCACATCTCTAATTAATAATTTCATCCACAACCGATACAAGTAGGAACCAGGAAGGGGTGGCCAAGATTTAATCGAGAACATAAATATGAGGACAAGGAAAAGAGAATTGACGAGGAAACGTGGAACAGCTGGAGTGACAGAAACACATTATCATTAATCAGGACTCTTAAATATATAAATCAAGTCACCTGGCTAGCTAGCTAGCAATGCTGATACGCTCAGCTAAACCCATCAGTATCAATGGCGACTGAACTGATGGTGATCATGAGATGGAACACGTGCATAATTATGGAAAGAAAGAGACACTTGATAATTTGATTTCCATTAAAAATGAAGGATTCAGATGCACTCTAACAATATTTACCTATCACTTAATTACGCGTTTACACAAACGGTAATATTCTCACTATATATATCACACTTAAAATTACACCAAAAGATAAAACACTTTAAACGCAATACTTTTTAATAAAAATAAAAATAAAAATAAAAAAAGGTAAACCAGATGATGGGAGAACGATTCACAACTAAAATCAATTAGAACTACGGGGTTTTTTCATTAATTGGGTGGGTCTAGTGGCTCAATTAATTTTTTACTAGTATTTGCCTACACACTTTGTGTGTAAGAATACTTTTTTAAAAAGAAAAATGGGAGATTTTTTTTTTTTTTTTTTTAACATTAAATATATCTTAACATCACTTGTAGATGAGGATTTCATAAAATTTAAATTAAATTTTGGATTTATGAAATTACAATTTTGCCCATCATTTTTTTGGTGTGATAGAAGACTAAATAGTCTTTTCACTCTATTTTGGTTGACAAAGATGATTCTATTAATATGTAGTTTAGATAATAGTTATCAGACTTTTCTTTTACAATTTAATCAAATAGTTTTGCTCACTTTAATGCCCTCAATTAGCTATTAATCATCTAATTAATGAAAATTTTCTTCCCTAATCTTAAAGGTGTCCCAAATTTGTCTCCACCACCAAGTTCTCGTCATCTTCCAAACAGAAATAAGATTTTTCGAATCCATTTTATTATTAAATTAATAATTAATAATTAATAATCACAACCCTAGCTACCACATCAAAATTAAGTGCAATAAAATTATTAAACATATATGTGTAAATTCCATAATAAAATCTCTCTTCTATTTTATATATGTCGGCTGAGATGCAAGAGACGTGGTTAAGTTGATGGACTAGCTAGCTGGGGTATGTGTTCTCATTTTAAAAACATCGACTTGGGCCATGTGTTAACTTCAAATATAGAAAAAAAATAGCACTCTCTCACACACACATTTTTGGGAAAAAAAAAATTGATTTATTAATTAATTGTTACATTTATGGATACATGTATATCATGATAAGTCTGAAAATGAGACAATGCTGTCCCAGTTTCTTTGATTGACAAAGAAGCTACATAGCTCATATGGTCCAAACAACAACTGCAACATCAACTTGAAGAGGAAAGGGATCCTTATTTTTTTATTAAAATGAAGATTAGTTGTGGGGTCCATACCATATCGAATTTTAATGATTCAAACATTCTATTTTTCAAGTTGCACCTCATAGATCATCCTTACAAAATATTAGTCAAATAAAAAATATTTAAGACATCTGATTAGGTTCAAAGAAATTAACGAATACTTTATTGTATAAAAAACAAAGAAATTTTATTTTGATAATTAAATAGGCAAATAATTTCAGATTGGATTGAATTTTTGCAATGATGATCTATGAATCGAGACTTACAAAATAGATAATTTGAATCGTTGAAGTTCGATGTGAAGTGGGGCCACACGTAATCTCCATTTTTTTTTTCAAAAAATAGGGATCTCTTTGCATATATATAAGGCATAAGTGCATACGGTTAATCAAAATTTCAATTATATAATACCAAGAAAAAGAAAAGTATAGTCAATAAACCATATTCCTAGTTAGAGCTTATTGTAGTAATGGTCAAGATACTCGAGTCTCACTTTAGTCCTTACCGTCAATTCCACACATAAAACCGTCAATGTCACACATGAAATTAGTATTAATCTCACATGAAGCCAATTGGCAATATGGAAAGTAACTCAATTACTTATAAGCACATGCAAGGTCTCTCATTTTCCCGTTGTGGGATTCATACTCTCAACAAGCCCCCTCATGTGTGGCAAATTTTCAAGCCTAATATGCGAATAACACAAATCAGGTTACGTGGAGCGCGTGTATTCATTGGGCTTCACACGTGGAACAATCTGCTCTAATATTATGAAAGAAGTTGAGGTTTCACCATAAAATCAATTGGCAATATGAGGAATATCTCAATTACTTATAAGCACATACAAGATCTATATCCCCGATATGAATTTCATACTCTCAACAAATTCCTCGCATAAAACCGTCAATGTCACACATGAACTTAGTATTAATCTCAGATGTCGTGGTTCACCATCTAGCATTATAGCCATTGATATCTATGTGTGATGGGATACGAATTATGAGTGAACTAATTTGCATCCTTAATTACAAAAATTAGCTGGGGTCTTATATATACAAGCTACAGGCCTACTGACTATATGCTGGAAATCCATATGTACACATGTATTCATGGTTTTCCTGCATTACATGATTAAGGTGCAGCATCTTATGTTCTCAGGCTGCACAATGGACCCCAAGTCATGTGCTCTTATGAAAAGGATCAGGGCATGGGGCAGTTTGCTTTCTTAGCTTTTTAGCAATGTTCATCAGTCTCAAACCCATATTTTCAATTCAATCTTAAGAAATTAAACTTACTGATTTTGGGACCTCCATAAATTTCAGTAGTGGTCAGATATTGTATGTGAACATGAAAATATTGTTAAGCACTTTAATTAATATAATTTGGTTCCTCACCCTAGCCAGACTCGAACTTATTGTTTGTGAAATTAAAGCATGATGTTGACACATTTTATCTCTCTTTTCTCTCTGGGATTTCCATTTTTTTTAATGATATTATCTGCTAGCTAGGGCAAGAAGGGCAGAAGGTGCCCACCACCTCTGTGATTACTAGCGATCGATCTTGACATTCCGCTTATACATATTCTTAATTTTTCAGTCATAATATTTAGGGCAACAAGTTTATAGAGTACTCATCATTGTTCTCATTCACTCTCATTACTGTTCTTACCTAGGGCTTTCAAGGCTAGCTAGATTCTTGCACAACCCTCACTCCATAGTTCCACATGGCGGTACCTTGGTTCCTTTGCAATATGGGCACCCTTTCCCCTAAGGTACATGGTTTGGAGAAATGTAAGCCAATGTTGTAAGAATAAGTTATTCTCATGAACTTAACATAGTATCAGAACAAGTGTACTAAGATGAGCGAGAGATGAATGTTGTAAGTTTGAAACATGTAGAGTGTATTATACACATATATATGTATATATGTATGAGCACATGAGCATCCTTTTCTTGCACCCACAGGCTTAACAACCTAGTCTCTAGCTAGTCATTAGGGCTTTGCTAATTGGAGCTCAATATAAAGTGTTACTTTTGCTAAAGGTTAAAAGGGGACATGCATGCCAAGTACTAATTACTTTAATTTTAGTCTAAATAGAATGTTGTGGAAAATGGGGTATCGCAGATTAGAGTAACATGGAAAGAACACTTAAGATATAACAGCTTCTTTTCCTTTGTTTACACGGCTACAAAAATTGACCCCTGAAAGATATGCCTTTCAAACCTACGTTCATTGTCTAAGCTCTGTCACAAATTCATCCACATATGGAATTGTCATATTCATCAAGTCATAAATTAGGTTTTCTATTTTAATTGCACTGTTAACCAAAAAAAGGCTGAGCGAATACAAAAACTCAATGCATAAGTTTAAGCACCTAAACTGCAATTTTTAGCCTTAGCTAGTCACCGTTCAAGCTTAACTAAACTTTGGTAGATGTTTGAATGCATACATAGGTTAATATTTTTAACTACTTAAACCACAATTTACAGCCCCAAACCAGTCACAAATCAAGCTTTAACTGCTGAAACTTGTTGATGGATTGTGACAACGACAATTTGAATGCGTCTCCAAATACCCTGAATTTAACCCTTATGTTAAAACGATCGCCCGCGCCTCACTTCAAATTCGCAGCAAATTCCAGACTGTATATGCAGAAAAAAGTTCAAGAGTACCTGCTTTATTTTTTTAAATTCTGTTTATTTTAGTTTTGTATTTTTCTTTTATGCATGCAACATTCCAATTATATTATATATGGATCAGATCTCATTGACTTTTATTTATCATCCATCTCTTGCACGAGAGCATGTGACAGAAATAGGAAATTAGTACAATTTTAAGGTTGGTGGTGGTGTAGGAATCTAGTTCCCCTATCTAATCAATCTTTGCAGAATATTTCTTTAAATCATATCATGCAGAAAAAGCAGGTGGTACTCACTGTAACAGTTATGCAAAGGAAAGCTTATAGCGTTGCAGCTTTTGCCTCCATTACTTGTTCACTTGCTGTCACCTCTTCCTCCCACATTTACCCATTAAAATTACATGGGGTTTTGTAATTTCGTATTTTAATTTGTATAATAATTATGCTTATCATGTCCTTATTTTTATACAAATTATATAATATGGGTTTTGTCAGAATGAGAGGGATTTGAGCACCAGTAAATCTGAGATTAATAAGCAGACAAACCCCAACCTTGATCTGCTAACGTGCCTTAGCTTTTTCGGCTTAAAGATAGTGGTCCAATATATTCTGCATTGCAATCTACATGGCTTCCTAATTTTGATTAAAGTTGACGTAAGATTAGACGCAGCAAATCCCAACATGAACAGTAATCCAGCGTGAAGAGTTTTTTTTTTTAAGTTTTTGGTGTCCAATTTGGCCCAACGATACATTTTTAAAAACAGAACAATGAGACGATTCAAACTCATCACATTGTCATGATGTGTGATGGATTTCCGGCATTTGGGGATGTTTGGAGGGTCAAAAGAAATGTTAATTCATTTCTAGTTGTTTTGTTATTTTCGGATATTAAGTTATTTCTTGTTTATTTCTTTTTGTTGTTAGGGTTTTGTGAAACTATTTAAGTGTCCTAAAGGTTGTATTTTGGTTTATCTTTTCATTCAAAAAAATTTAGAAAACAAGAGTTTCTCTTAGTATTTCTGCTTTGTCAAAAGTGAATGTGGCGTGGTGCAAATGAATGTATTTGCATAGTTTTAGGGCCACAAATTTGGGGCACCATCTGGTCTTACAAGAGCTACTTGAGGAACTAGGGGTTTTTCAACAAGCCTAGCAGATAACTGCTCTGTTCATAGGCTCATACCTTGAAACGGCCCATTAGCTTTAAAGTCCAATAAGAAACTTTCGTTGGTGTTGGATGTGCTGAAACGTAATGTAGTGTGTAGAGAAATATTAAGAAGATTTTTTCAAAAGTGAGACTTTCTACGAATTTTCTTTCATCTCATGTTTTTTGCATGGGAATTGACCTTAAATTGTAAGATGATAGATGATTCATAAAAAGTCGTGATTTTAAGAGTTTCTTTAGCATTTCTCTAGTGCGTAAGATAACTACACGAAACAACACGAATAACAAAAAACAATGTCATAATCATGACTTATCAACACAGTTGAACAATGACACAACAACAATCTACGATCTTGATCTCAACATATAACAGTGGGAGTAAAGATGAAAAGGAAACGGGTTTGGTATGTTATTAGTCATTAACAAACTTGGCCAGGGATTCAATTCCCTCCATCCACTATAACAAAATGGGAAGGAAAAAATCATTTGGCGTTGAGTGCCTTTTTGTTTTAAGAATCATGATGAACATAATAACCCCTTAATGAGAGATGTCTTTGTTTGGAATGTATGTGCATTCCCCTCTCAATCGTTTTATTGTGCAAGTAATGCATGATCAATTAATGTGGGAGACAAATATTTTACGACCATCACATACAAGGATCTATGCCTCTTAGCGAAATGATAGAAATATTTAAATTAACAAGACTAGCATTAATCACCTAACATGTTCGGAATTGTTTCTAGAATCGATAAAAGTGTTTTCTTCTAAACAAAAGCACTTTGACAAAAACTTGAAAGTGCTTTAGGGTTCATAGAAGCAATTTATGCTTATTTGCACTTTCAAGTGAATTTCTAGGAATAATTGAATTTTTTTTATATTTTTTATATTCATCTATTAATGCACTTCTAAGAACACTCATGAGCAAAATTACAAGTGTGTTTGGAAGTTCTTTTAAAATAATTGAAAGTGTTTTTTATTAAAGTGTTTTTGAAACCAATCATTAGTAAAAATGCAAGTGAATCTTGGAAAAGCACTTGAAGTGCTCTTTGGAAGAAACAAGCACATAACCGGTGTTTATTCAAAAATGCACTAATGCTTTTGGTACCCAAAAAGACTTTCACCAAAAACGCTTCCCTTCAATTTATATGCATGTAGCTAGTTCTAAACCAACCTATTGCATATTTGCACAAACCTTTTGGTATCCAAAAACACTTTCACCAAAAACACTTTCATTCAATTGGGTTTTTATCACAAAATGGTCCCTGAGATAGACCAAACTTTTCATTTTGGTCCCTCACTTTCAAAATCAATTAATGTCGTCCCTGACATTCACTACCTCAAATCAATTTGGTCCTTCCGTTAAGATTCCATCAACTATTCTGTTAGTTTGTTTGTGAGAACCACAAATCCAATCAAATGGTGACACGTGAATTACACAAAATAAGGTTTTTATCTCAAATGGTCCTTGACATTGATCCAACTCCTCATATTGGTTCTTGAGTTTCAAAAATTGATAAATTTGGTCCCTAAATTTCACTACCGTACATCAATTTATGCCCTTCGTTAATGTGGTTCCACTAATCCAATTATATGGCTCAAAGTGGATTGACTAAGATTCTAAAAGATGCTAGACGCTAGTCGGGCGGCGGGCTGGGGCCTAGCACCTAGACGGCTAGCCGGGTGCCTAACTAGGCGTATTTAAGTAAATCTGTTATATTTTGTGTAAATAAGTGTCTATTTATACTTAAAATATATATGTTTACATCATAAATTACAAAATAGAATGACATATATATATTATGAAGTATTGAAACATAATGAAAACACAGGGACACAAGCATATAATGTGTGTTCATTTAAGTATTCAACAAGTATCTTACAATTTATTAAAAAAATAATGCAAAATGAAAGTTATCTATTTTATGTCTAAGTAAGTCGCAACCTAAGCGGATGTCTAGGTGGGTCTAGATGGGCTAGGCGTCCTTTCTAAATTTTCAAACGCTTAGGCATTAATTAGGGCGGCTCTGGGCGAGGATTTTTAGAACAATGAGATTAACTATAAGAAACTATTTTTTTTTTTTTAAGAGAACCAAAAGAAGAGTATTCCGCACTGGCATTTTTCTCACATCCCACAACCCTAATTGGAAAAAAAAAATCAATCTAAATTCGATAAAATCGAATCTAAATTCAATTCAAATTTGATAGGATTTAGGATTATACCCAACTAGAGAGAATGAGGAGTGGGTTCAAGAGGTCAAGTGCTTTAGCGGTGTCATGGTGCCTTCCTTTTCCTTTTAAGCATACCCTGATGAAGACGACGATGACTTTTTTTTTCTTTTAGTTTTGATTTTTAGTTTCTTATTTTACTTTTAGTTTTAAATCTTAAAAAAATAGTTTCTTATAGTTAATTCATGTGGTGTCATATAATTGGATTAGTGGGACAAAAAGTATTAACAAAACTTTAACTGAAGGATTAAATTGATGTGCGGTATTGAAAGTCAGGGATCAAATTTATCAATTTTTGAAACTCAAGGACCAAAATGAGGAGTTGGATCAATGTCAAGGACCATTTGCAATAAAAACCCTTATTTTGTATAATCCATGTGTCATCATTTCATTGGATTTGTGAATCCCACATACAAATTAACAGAATAGTTGACGAAATCTTAAAGGAATGACCAAATTGATATGCGGTAGTAAATATCAGGGACAACATTGATTGATTTTGAAAGTAAAAAATCAAAACGATAAGTTTGATCAATCTCAACTACCATTTGTGATAAAAATCCCATTCAATTTATATGCATGTAACCAGTTCTAAACCAACCAATATGAATTTCAGTCGTGTTTGAATTAAAAACCTTTTCAGAAGCCCAAAGTTGAAGTCAAAGCCCAATATCACAAAACGCCATCGTCGTTTTGAGACGAAATTCAACAATGAAAAGGACCAAAGGGAAATTTCCAACGACCAACGAGTATACCAAAAGGCCCAATCAGATAACGCAAGAAACCGCCACCATCAGCACCGTCCACTATACTCAAATCCAACGGCCCTAATTAAACCGAACATTCTCGACACCCTCCCACCAAAATTCGTAAGTTCCCGATACGAACATTCTAGACAAGCCCTCCATCCGTCCTACTATATAAACCCCCATTCACCACTCTTGCTTCACCACCTGTGACTCCAAAAACCTTATCACCTCAAAAGTATCTCAAAAGCTCTTCAATTTTCTCTGCGGTTCTTTGCTTGTTTGATTGATTCTCTGCGGTTGCAATGGCGGGAAAGGGAGAAGGTCCGGCGATCGGGATCGATCTCGGAACGACTTACTCGTGCGTCGGTGTTTGGCAGCACGATCGCGTGGAGATCATCGCCAACGATCAGGGCAACAGGACGACGCCGTCTTATGTGGCTTTTACTGACACCGAGAGGTTGATCGGCGATGCGGCCAAGAACCAGGTCGCGATGAACCCCGTCAACACCGTCTTCGGTAAGAATCGAAGTCCTTTCTTTACTTGCGAATTTTTAAATGTTATGATCTCTTTTTGCTTTGCATGTTAGGGTTTTTACTTCAATTTTGCTGTGTACTGCTTGATCTCTGCTTCAAGGGCTGATTTTATTAATTTCACTGGCAAAATTTGCCGCTTGTCTAAATTTTGCTGTTTTTAGATTTCTATTTCTTGAATTTATGAGAAGAAATGAAAGAAAGTTCATTTTCTTTTAGAATTATTATCTTTTTGTATGATACCATACGGCGCACCATTCGTGTTTCGGCACAAATCTCTTCATGTTATGGTTGTTTAATTTGTGTGCCTTTAATCTTTTATATAGCGAATTAAAGAAAAGATGGATTTTTAATGTAAAAAGAAAATAAAAGAATAATTTTTATTGTTATTTTCAGGATTTGTTTAGTTAATACTAATAGACTATGACATATTATCATTGGTGGTCAGGGCCTTGTATTTTAATTACTGTGTTCAAAATTATACTTGGGTTTGTTTAATTGTTTATTCTGATTAGCCTTAATAATTTGAGCTTGATATTATACTTTGTTTCGTGTTGTGCATTTTTAATGAATTAGTGTTACTAAGCGAGCTTTGTTAATTTTTCAGATGCCAAGCGGTTGATTGGTAGGAGATTCTCTGACCCTTCTGTCCAGAGTGACATGAAGCTCTGGCCTTTCAAGGTCATTCCAGGACCCGGTGACAAGCCGATGATTGTTGTCACATACAAGGGCGAAGAAAAGCAGTTCGCTGCTGAAGAAATTTCCTCCATGGTTCTCATTAAGATGCGTGAGATTGCGGAGGCCTATCTGGGTTCATCTGTGAAGAACGCCGTTGTTACTGTTCCGGCTTACTTCAATGACTCTCAGCGTCAGGCTACCAAGGATGCCGGGGTCATTGCCGGCCTTAACGTGATGCGTATTATCAATGAGCCCACTGCTGCCGCTATTGCATATGGTCTTGACAAGAAGGCAACCAGTGTTGGTGAAAAAAATGTGTTGATTTTCGATCTTGGTGGAGGCACCTTTGATGTCTCTCTTCTCACCATTGAGGAGGGTATCTTTGAAGTGAAGGCAACTGCCGGAGACACCCACTTGGGAGGAGAAGATTTCGACAACAGAATGGTGAACCATTTTGTTCAAGAGTTCAAGAGGAAGCACAAGAAGGACATCACTGGAAACCCAAGAGCTCTTAGGAGGTTGAGAACTGCTTGTGAGAGGGCAAAGAGGACTCTCTCATCCACTGCTCAGACCACCATAGAGATTGATTCTTTGTACGAGGGTGTCGACTTCTACACGACCATTACCCGTGCTAGGTTCGAAGAGCTTAACATGGATCTCTTCAGGAAATGTATGGAGCCAGTTGAGAAGTGTTTAAGAGACGCAAAGATGGACAAGAGCTCTGTCCATGATGTTGTGCTTGTGGGCGGTTCTACTAGGATTCCGAAGGTGCAGCAGTTGTTGCAGGACTTCTTCAATGGAAAGGAGCTCTGCAAGAGTATCAACCCAGATGAGGCCGTTGCTTATGGTGCCTCTGTGCAGGCTGCGATCCTGAGCGGTGAGGGTAACGAGAAGGTTCAGGATTTGTTGCTTCTTGATGTCACTCCTCTGTCTCTCGGTTTGGAGACCGCTGGAGGTGTGATGACTGTTTTGATTCCGAGGAACACTACCATTCCAACCAAGAAGGAGCAAATCTTCTCTACCTACTCGGACAATCAGCCTGGTGTCTTGATCCAAGTATACGAGGGTGAAAGGACAAGAACCCGTGATAACAACTTGTTGGGCAAATTCGAGCTTTCCGGCATTCCTCCTGCTCCAAGGGGCGTTCCACAAATCACCGTCTGCTTTGACATTGATGCCAATGGTATTTTGAATGTCTCTGCCGAGGACAAGACTACAGGGCAGAAGAACAAGATTACCATCACCAATGACAAAGGAAGATTGTCCAAGGAGGAAATAGAGAAGATGGTTCAAGAGGCTGAGAAGTACAAGTCGGAAGATGAGGAGCATAAGAAGAAAGTGGACGCCAAGAATGCTCTGGAGAACTACGCCTACAACATGAGGAACACGATTAAGGATGACAAGATTGCCTCCAAGCTCGATGCAGCTGACAAGAAAAAGATAGAGGATACGATTGACCAGGCCATTCAGTGGCTTGACGGAAACCAGCTTGCTGAGGCCGACGAGTTTGAGGACAAGATGAAGGAGCTTGAGGGCATCTGCAACCCGATCATTGCCAAGATGTACCAAGGTGCTGGTGGTCCTGATGTCGGTGGCGGCATGGATGATGATGTTCCTCCTGCTAGTGGCAGCGGTGCTGGTCCCAAGATTGAAGAAGTCGATTAAGCTGGTTTTTGTCGATCCAAGTTGTGTGTTTTGAAGAAAGCGGTGGAGGTGAAGCTAGTTAAGTGTTGTTTTGTTTGTAGTAGTATGATTTGGGATTCAAGTTAAAAATCCAAGATCTCGGAAGTTTGGTGATCTTGGTCGTTTTGTTGAACATCGGATTGCTGTATTTGGCCAATGAAGCCTATTTTCTTTCTAATTTCTCTCATGGTTATATTGGTTGTCATGAGTTTCATCTGTTCGCTTCACTTTTGACTCCAGCTAGTACATTCACCGGGCGCCCGTTACAAGTTTATTCTGTTTCCCGGCGAGATAAGTCGGTCGCAGAACTCCTCGAACTATAGGATTCATTAGAGAAACAAGTAATGCATAAATGATTTGGAACAGCCGAGAAATCTTTCTGCTATGCCTAGAAACATGTTTGTGCTAAACCACTGTGGCCGGAAACCTCCTTTGTAGCCTCCTCTTCCATTTCCTTCAAAGATGTATGCATCCTTCCATGATAACGGTATACAACTGAGTTCAGAATGTTTCTGGTCCGACCTTTGCTCTTGTCAAAAAATTACAAGTTAATAAAAGATGGTCTACCTTTGCATTAGTATTTCAACTAAGCATGGCTGAAAAGGAAGAGTTTTGAGGAAAATGGGTTACCTTCCTTTAGCAGCAGCTTTGATGGTATTGAGTTGCCCTTGCCAATTGGAAGACAGTATACTCAGCAATTGATTCTAGGCCATGAGATTCTTGTGCCAACAAAACCATGAAAAGTAAAATGGATTGAGAAAAACAGAGGGGATATCAATACCTTGCATTTCTCGGAAAATGTCGAGATGGTTGCCTTGTTGGCCTTGAGGCTTCAAGGGTTCCGCAGTTTGTTCCCTAGAATTCGATTTGGTTTATTTTGCCTTTTGAAACTTGAAACTCATATCATTTAGTTTATAAAATTTAGCGTACAAATTTAATCTTTTTAGCATTACCCTTCTATAAAATTCAAAATTCACTTGACATTGTTTTAGGTCTGTTAATTTTTTATATGAGTTTGATTTGGGTCACTCAGGCTAATCAATTCCTTTTTATTTTATATATTTTTCTTTTAAATTTAATATTTTAATTATAAAATATTGACACATAATGGAGATTTATTATACAATAGCATAATTTTATTGAGTATGTTGTCTTACATATATTTCACGAGGTGACCTATAAATTTTAGAGTAAAGAAAAATTCTATGAGTTAAATGAAACAAATTTTGAATTTCAGAACTTTACAAGAGTAAAATGAAATCAAATAGAGTTATAGGAGCCGTAGCTAAAAAGTAAGGCTGAGATTTTCATTCCGGGTAGACGACGACATCCGAAAACGCTTTAAAAACTGGCAACGTATCTCAGCCGTCGAATTCGTACGTCGTACTCCTCCGCAAGTAAAAGCCAAAAGCTGATTAGAGAAGCCCAAATACCAGTAGGATCTCCGAACTCCATCTCCTCGGTCTCCTACCGATAAGATCGGGCCATGGCTTCGGAGATATTCGAGCGTGACCGGCACTTGACGTTTCTGCAGATGATGTACCAGCTGCTGCCCTCCCCCTACCAGTCCCAAGAAATCAACCGCCTCACTCTCGCCTACTTCGTCATCTCCGGCCTCGACCTCCTCGCCGCCCCCGATCGCCTCGTACGTCATCGTTTAGTCAATTTTCCTTGTTGAAGTTCCAATTTGAAATAAATGATTGAGAAAGTTGCGATCTTTGATTTGGTAGCTTGACAAGGAAGCAGTTGCCAATTGGGTTCTGTCACTGCAAGCTCACCCGAGAAGCAAATCCGAATTGAACAATGGTAAAGGCGAAAATTTGATTTTGAGTTAGAATTCGGTAGGATCGATTCGAATTGGATTGAATTTTCTTTCGGTTAAGTGTGAATTCTAGTTTAAATCAATAAAAAAAATTGATCTTTTGATTTGTTGTAGGACAATTTTATGGTTTTTATGGTTCCAGAGCTGCTCAATTTCCTCAAGAGGTTAATGACAATGGGGTATGAAGCAACGAACTAGTTTATGTATTGTATTAGCTGAACTGTATTTTGGGTTTTAACCGGTTCCGGTAATTTAAGCATATATGATTTACTTTTTCCTGTTTCCTGTTAGTAATTGTTTAGTATGATCTTCGTGTAGGCTTTGAGTTGCAGTGTCAGTAACTTGGCCAGCACGTATTGTGCCGTGGCTATACTTAAAATCATCGGCTATGACTTGTCCAGAATTGACTCCGAGTCGATACTGATGTCAATGAGAAATCTTCAACAGCCTGATGGAAGGTATTGTGGTTTACATGAAAACTTACAGCCATTTCTTAGGGGATATTATGAGGTAGCTGGACCAATTTCCTGATATTTTCGACTGATTTTGGCAGTTTTATGCCTATACATACAGGGGCCGAGACTGATCTTAGATTCATCTATTGTGCTGGTAAGATGGTGAAACCTTTTATTTACGTACCTTTTATGCCGTTTAATTCAATATACTTGAAAATGTAGCATCAATTTAGCTGATTGATGTACCAGCGGCTATTTGTCATATGTTGGGAAATTGGAGTAGCATGGACAAGGAGAAAGCCAAGGAGTACATATTAAATTGCCAGGTCTGTATGGCAAATGAAATCATCCTTGCAGAATTATATTTTCCATTTGACCAGTAAATCTTCAAATTCTAGACATCACTGCATGGATATATAACCAAATTTTGTAAACCAAATGGTATGGACGTTGATGATTGGATTATTACTTAAATGTTGATTAATGTGCTTATTTCCTATGGGACACATCATTTTGTTTTGCAAATTTAGTTTAGAAATTTTGTCTCCCTAGCATTACCCATATACTTATACAGAAGTGACCTTGTTCTTTCAGTCATACGACGGAGGTTTTGGGTTGACTCCTGGTTCAGAATCTCATGGTGAGTTCTTTTTACAGTCAATGTGATCCATTTTGTAAGAATGTGTTAGTTGTACTTATTTAACAATTATGAAGTGTCCCAATTTTTTTCCGATTTCCTGACCGGTTGCGTGCTTGTTCATATTTTATTGTATTTTGTATTTTCTTTTCGGTACAAAAAAGTTTAGGGGGAGGGAAGGAGGCTACCCCATCCATACCAGTTGCTTGTTTGTTAATATGTTACTCGGTTTTTATTTTGTATTTACTAAGGAGGAAAAAAGTGTAATTTCTTCTTGCACTGGATCATATGTTGTAAATTCAAAAGGTTTGAAATTCTTTTTCTCCAATGATACAATATCCACTTTGGTGACACAGGCGGTGCAACATATTGTGGTGTTATATCTCTCCGGTTAATGGGATTCATTGAAGATGATATTCTCTCTAAAGATGCAGCGTCTTCCATAATAAATGTGCCATTGCTGCTGGATTGGTGCTTGCAGGTTTATTTCCTCACCTAATCTCTTCAAGCATGACCAGTTCCCGAACTTTGCATCTGAAACAATGGTCCCGAACTTTGCATTCTGATAAGCAATTTTAGGTTCTCATCCCATAATAAAGATTTCTCTCATTTTTTTGTACGACTGCAGCGGCAGGCAGCTGATGGTGGATTTCAGGGTAGACCCAACAAGCATAGTGATACATGTTACGCGTTCTGGTAGGTGGACGAACGTCCTTTGGCAGTTTCACACCGTGTTTGAAATTTCGTACCTTGACAATGGACATTTGCTTGTGCAGGATTGCATCAGTTTTGAAGGTTTTAGGGGGCCACAAATTCATTGACAAGAAAGCCTTACATGGTTTTTTACTGACTTGTCAGTCCGAGGTGCCTTACCTCATCTTTCCTCATATTAACGTATGATACGATAGGGGAGAATGTGAAGTTTCCTTCAGATTTGTCATGGAAAATCTGTTATTACTTTAGTCATGCATGCAAATTTATGATTTTATTTGATTAATCTCCATAAACATAGATCCTTTGGCTATGATGATAGAAACTAGGAACACATTTGGATATAAGTGCAAGTCCTTGTTCTTAGGAAAAAGAACGGACCAATAAAGTGCAGACAGTATAAATTTCTTTGTGCTTAATTTCTTCGGCAACAGCATCTTTTGTAAACGTGAGGAATGCCAGTATTGCTCCTGACTCCTGACTTCGATGTTTTGTCTTCGTGCTTTCATCAGTACGGTGGTTTCAGCAAGTTTCCGGGGGATTATCCAGATCTCTATCACTCCTACTACGGGTTCACCGCATTCAGCCTCTTGGAAGAACCCGGCCTGAAACCACTCTCTGTTGAGCTGGGAATGTCTGCCATTGCTGCCATTGGAATCTGAGCTGATAATTTTTCATATACGTTGGCTCTGTATTTGTTTATTTATTTTTGGGTGCTTTTCCATGTATTCATTCGTGTTCTTCATAAATATAATTAAATTTCCCCCCATTCATTATACTGCAAGTTCTATACAAATCAATGTTTTAAAAGACGAAGGCGTAGGCGGGGCATTTTATGGATAGCCCCGCCTATGCGAAAGTCTTGAGGCATGAGGCAAAGCCTTATTGGAACTAAATTTTTAGTATATATTGTATATTGTATATAATATAAAACTTTGTGAAACAAATTAATCAACAATCATACGAGCAATCAAACTGAGTAGTACTAAAATTAGAATACTGAAACCTACTTAAATTTTGAAACAAATTGTGATGGTGTGAATAGTTTTGAAACAGATTGAGGGATGAGATTGGGGTAAAATTGAAATATGGCATGGGGAGAATTTAGGATTTGAGGAATTGGGAAATTGGGAAATTGGGGATTGAATTGGGGAATTGGGGATTGGGTGAAGACTTAGCCAAAACGGGTCTTTTTGGGCCAAAGTCCCAAAAAAAAAAAAAAAAAACCTATCTTTTTTCTTCTTTGTGAAAACGTCATCGCAACACAACATTGAGCCATACCAACCTTCAACTTCGAGGGTCCTAGAAAATTTCAAGCAAGAATTCGAATCAATGAAGAGATCTGGGAACGCCCAGCAAAACGCCTCAGGCACGCCTCGACCATGTCTAGGTGAGTTTAAGTCTTTTTTCATTGATAGAGGCATTTCTATCACCTCCACCGCCTCATCTCCAACGGCGCCTAGGTGCATTTTTAAGGGTAGTATTATCCACATACTTATTTTTACCTCCAACACACCCCTTTCAATTTTCAACATGCAGTGGGTGGTAAATTTATTTTTCGAAGTGACTTGGTCTTTAGCATGTGATTAGCATTTCTATCAATCATCATCTCACGTTTTTAACTTTCTATCGACTAAGTCCTTATGTTCATTAGTTTCATTAGTTGAACCATAAAGTTGTGAAATAAAAATTCACTGCTCTACTTGTTTTCCCTCCATTCGTCTTTGCTTTGTCTTATTCGAATACCTAATAAAAAGAGAGTAGTATATGAAATGACAAAAAAAAAAAAAAAAAAAGGGTAAATTTTTTTCTTGATCTCTGTGATGAGAATCGATCCCTGTGGTGAAGTTTGTTATCAATCATAATCCATCCAAATTGAAATTTCTGTCAAATTCTCATCCACATGCAGGGGTAAAAAGGTCATTCCATTCTTTTTTCTTTTCTTTTTGGTAATTCCACTTTTTTATGATTAATAAAAAAAAGAAGGATTTAGATCTTGAATTTGGACGCTTGACTCTCTTGAAATAAGGAAGTCTGATAATATGAACCTTGTAATTTTATTGTTTATTTATTCTTTTATTGTAGTTCTAAAAGTTTTTAAAATAAAAAAAATGTATGACCATATGGCGCTTTACGATTGGTTGATGGAACAATAATAACGAAAATAACAATTTTGCCCCTACAAATGACAGAAGAATAAGGAAAAATCCAATTTGAACTATATTTGATAATGAATTTCATCACAGGATTACAATTAATAGATTTTTAACCACAGGGGGTCTATTTAAAAGTAGGATATTACCACAAGGATCACAAAAAAAAATTGGCCAAAAAAAGAAAAAGAAAAAGTATAGTGCAAAAGATTAATTTCTTATAAAAAATAAATAAAAGGGTGATGGCGGAGAGATTAATAATTTGGTCTAGTTTTATACATCTTGTGTTGGGTGATTAAAAAGATAGATATAATAAAATATAGAACTGCTTCCAAGGCAGATTATTTCTAAGGTAAGATTTTCTTGTAAAGATAATGATTGTAGCAATGAATTAAGATTATGTCATTTAAGGAAGGGGTGTGCTATCCACACACCCCATTTTACTTCTTACACATCCTTTGTTAATTTATGTCCTTTGATTTTTTTTCAAATCATCTGATCAGACGGTTGAAAATTAGAAGGGTGTTTGAGAAGTAAAAAAAGGTGTGTGGATATCACGTTTTTAAGGAAATGAGAAAGTGAATGAATCAACATAAAAGTAGAAGAAGGGGAAACTCATACTTTTTCGATTTCATGTGTTAGTAAGCACGCATGAAAATTAAAAATAAATAATTCTCCTAATCATATTTTAGTAAACGTAAAAAGTTTGAGAACCAAACGATGAATAAATACGTGTGATTTTTTTCTTCGTATTTGAGTACGTATACATTGGAGGGTCATGATTTAAGCCACGAATATGTCAGCACAGAAGATTACAAAGGGGTCAGTAAAAAAGCAAGAGTTGCACCTTTCGGCAAATTCCCACAAGTAACCTTCACGGGGCAATTTGCTTCTCTTTGTTGTTTGGGAAAATGCCCAAAGACATCACCTCACAGGTGGTAAGGTAATGCTTTCTTAATCGGTTACTTGTCAACTTGCTAATTCTATGTTTTTTTAGCTGAAAAAGGGTAAATCCGTGTGTAATCTTATCCACATTTGTAGTAAGATATTGAACTAGACCTCGAAATTGAGACTGACCAAAACAAGTGGCATAAACATGCCAGAAAACATTGGATGGCAACAATGAGTGTTCAAAGGGTGGGAATGACTTCTATGAAACGAGATATTTCTGCGACAGGGAATGGTTTACATACAATTTTTAGGCCTTTTACTGTAGGCTAGAAAAAGTGATGGTGATATCAATATATTGAATTCATATAGGAATCACACTTTTACAGTGGGTCGGAAAATTTGAGTGTGATACTAATTCATTGAACTCATGAATTCAATATATTAGACTCAGAGTCCAATATATCAAACTTAAGAGTGTAGTACTAATATATTGAACTCACACTAATGTAGCAGTCATGTTTAGAAATTAAACGCAAAATACCTAATTTCTATATATAAGTATCACACTCACTTAGATCACTGTGGACGACCTTACCGTGTATATTTTTGGGTAAAAATACAATGTTAGGTGTTCAAAGTTTCTCACATTCATTATATTATTGGTCCAAACCACTAAAGTGGTGTCTTAGAGGTGCATGTAGATCTCACTCCATTGTAGCGGCATACTAAGCAACCGTGTGTTGCGAAGTCTATCATTTTATTGCGATGATATTTCAAGTAATTACATATTAGCATATCGTATAATTAGCTTGAAATACTAACACATTTTTACGTGGAGGAAGACAAGAACACCAATTCTGTAGCATCATCACTCACAAGAATATTACAGGTATGAGACAACTCAGGGAAGGAGTAGGATTCTCCCCCCACTTTTTTTTTTTTTTTTTTTTTTTTTCCTCCCATTTGAGCGGTCATGGTTAAATTACATTAACATCAAATTACATTAACATTTTATATTAATTTTTTATATAAAAATAAAGACAAAATAGAGAATGTAAGAAGAGTTAAAAGAATCATAATCCTCGTCAAATATGAAGACTAAATAAAACAAAAGAACTTCACAGTCAGAGGTACCCCACTTACAGAAAACCCCATCTCTCACCATCATGTTCCTGAAAATATGTCCCCCCCCCCCCCCCACCCCACTAAAACTCATTACATTCCAGGGTTTTCTACATTAATCTCTATTACTAATCAAATTTAACAAACTATCCAAAAATATAATTAAAAAAAACAAAAAAATTCATAAAAAGATTGGTTCAGGAAAACTCTAATGTAAATTGGGTTTCCTCCCAATTGTTGATCTGGGAAGAACCTGTGAAGTGCTTGACGAATGGCACTCTTCTTTGTTCTTGTCAATAATTATTGTGATAAAAGAACCATCTTCCTCAACATTTCCATCAGTTTTCTGAGCTTCTTCCTTCAACTTTGCTCTAAGTTTCTCCTCAGCCATCTGCAAGAACTTGAATTTTGGAGGAGGAGAGGACCTCAGCCTGTTGAATTCTGCATCAGTTTTTGACTCAAAGTGTGGGTTGAATCCCTGCTGAGGAGTGAGAGGAGGTGTGAAAAGTGTTGGAGAACCAAGAGGTGTCAGATATGGAGTCTCAAAATCCACAAGCAAATCACTCAGACTCTTACTCCTAGAACCCTTCTGGCTCCTCCCCCTACCATCCTCTGACTGTTGCTCCAAATCCTCCCTTGTTTCCTCCACAATTGTGAATAGATGCCTTGGGGGGGCCCCACCAGCATTCTGCAGCCTCATGAGCTCAGCATCCAAATCATCCTCCTCATACGATTTGCGCACCAGATTGTTGCTGTTGCATGGCTCATGGACAAGGGTTTCTGACATTCTCAATGAGGCACAGATATCTGTGGGGTTTTGTGAGGAAGTGCAAGTGCTTCTTCTCCAGCAGAACATGTAGAAGATTTCCTTCTGTGGGCTGCTGCTGTAGCCATTGTCAATCTCTCTGTTGGTAAACCTCTTCTTCCACCACAGTAAATAGTAAAGCTCTGCAATCAGAGCTAAGAAAAGGCATCCAAAAACCACACTTAACCCAAGTCCCACACTGCTCAAAGATTTCATCTTTGTCATCAAATCTCATCAGAAAGCTACTGATTTCACATCAATACTACCCAAAAAAATAAAAATAAAAAGCAAGCTCAAATTAACCACAGTTAATTTTGGGAATTGCCCAATTCACCAGAAACTCATGAAACTAAAGGGAAAGGTTAATTTTCTGGGAATTTCTGAAAAAGTTCCAAACGTTTCCATGAACACGGGAAACCCAAAAACCCAGATAGTGGGAACTCAGTAACTAAACACTCCTTACCTTGCTTGCTACTTTAGGGGAAAATAAAATTGCCCAAATGCCCAATGGCTAAAAATTCTCTCAAAGGCTTTATCTTTCTGAGAAAATCACCCTTTAAATCATGAAGCATGATGACAAAAGTGCTTTTGAAACCCACTAATACAATTTGCCCACCCGGACGTGGATAATCACAGAAAATTGGCAAATTGCAGAGGATTAAAACAAAGAAATTACAAACAAAATAACTGGGAAGCTCTGCAAAAACAGCAGTAAAAATGCAGAGGAAGAGAGTCGGAAAATAGGCAAATATGGGCCGAGAGGAGAGGAGAGGAGTGGCGTTGTTCGAGGGAAATTTCACATGGTAACACAAAGACAAAGAAAGTGACTTGTCGTTTTTTGTTAGATGCTAAATCTGCTCACGGGAAAAGCAGCTTTTTTCATATCTCAATTTGCAAAATTGGGGGAAAACACTGAAATATTATTTATATAGAGCAAAACTGGCTGTGCGATTGATTCTGTCTTTGACTCTGACTCCAAGGCCAAGTGGTTGTGATTAAATCAGAACTTGGTTAACGGTTCAATAATTAGCGGGGCTTGCAGAGATTAATCTTCTGACAAATGCATATACCCTTTCCTCTTTTCAAGAACATAAATTATTCTCAGGTCCAACTCCATATGCGTCCTATGAAAAGAAGCCTCTACGTTGCGTTGTATTATTAAATTAGTACGTTACATGTGAATTTGTTTCATATAAGTTATTTTTATATTAAAGAGTATTAAAATATGGGTTTGATTCAATTAGACTATATTGTGTTTATCTTCTACAATTGTCACTGTCACTTAGAAATGTTGTTTTGCACTCTTTCATACGTATTGCTTCTAATCTGTTATGAAAAAGAATTACATGCGATCTTTTTAGAGTGCTAGTGCTAATAATACCAGCATCTTAACTGATGGTCATGGACTAATGCTTGTCGAGATTCGTCATGCAGGTAGTTTCGTCACGGCAGTTTCTCTCTTAGGGGAAAGACTCACAGAGACATTTCAGCATTTTTCTAGTCACCATCATGTGATTCACCAACGTAATAAATCAACCATTATTTTTAGTGGTTTTTTTTTTTTTTTGGGGGTGGGGGGGTGTTTCTATAAGTAGACACGTTATTTTCAGTATTTAATGGAGGTAAAAAAACTCATGAATATATGTAACCTTCCAAAATACTTACATGTGATGTAACAGTTATATAAAGGATGATATTAGGGAAACTAAATTTTTAGAACATTTTCTAGAGATCACACGATGTGATGATTGATAGTTAGGCTATTTTTAAATGCTTTAAAGAAGAAGTAAAACCATTAACAGGTACATATTATGTGGTTTACAATTACAAAACAAGGTCTAAAAATTTACTCTCAAACATTTTTGTTATATGAATTGGGGACTAACTACATCTTTTAACCAATTATGGCACCCTGGAAGCTGGATTTACCAGGACTCTTGTTTTAACCATTTTTTCATGTTTTGGGTTGATGACCTACAAATTGGGGGGCCGTTTTATTGCAGCATCCTATTCAAACCCATAGAAACAGCCCAACATAAAGCTCAATTGAGCATTCACCAATTTAGAGGAGGATTCTCTATCCTTCTATTCTCATTCTTTTCCATCCCCTCATCTCATATATTGTTTTTTGTCTTATTATTTCTATAAAAAAAATCAATATAAAATGTTGACGTGGCTTAACCGTGACCATTCAAATAGGGCATGGAAGGGTAGAGAGTTTAGGAGGGTAGATAATCTTCCTCCTACCAATTTTCCTGGCTCTATCATTACATCAATAATAAGACAACCTCACTATCACATCCTATAGCTTAGATCGCATAACTACAATGATGGGATGGTCCAGTAGTTGGGAATCAATTTTAAGCCCGTATTTCATGCGATACGCCATGAGTTTGATTCTTGTCGCTGGTGAATCGTACAACGACGGCCAGAGAGAAGCTGAAATGCTTAAAAAGAAAAAACTATTGGCTCTTAAGGGCTCAGAAAAACTTGAATAATGGTGTCCAACTACGTCATCTATTAGGGCATCCTCACATCCTATATTTTGTTTCTATTTAACTATACATCATGCTAAACCATGTAATTTTTTTTAACAAACGATATTATCTACAACTGTGCCTTTTTTTTTGTTGTTGCAAAATTCTTGACCATCATAAGACCATTCCGGCTCACCGAACCCCGAAACTCTACAAATGTTGAACGACTACCGTCTACGGCGTTGCACTGGCCCGACAAACCGGGCAAGTCGGATGAGAATAGAGCCACATGTTAATGCATGGAACGTGAAACGAGTGGTTGCACTCCGGCAAGGTACGATAATTTTCGCCTTCTTCGTACTTGCCTAGGCACAAGGCACACGTGCCATCTCGGACCAACTCTAGGCCCACAACCTTTCGACACTTCTGTTGGGCCAAATTGGTTTGGGCTTCCAAGCTGCTTACTGCCGGGGCCTCATGCTGTCATGCATTACAGGACCCGCACGACGCCGTGTCAGTTCTTCTTGGGGGATTTTCCGGCCACTGAAACATACACCAATGCAGATCATCGCAAGCCCACACAGGCCGAAAGCAAGTAGAAAATCCAAGGGTTCAGACGTTAACAAGAAATTCATGGTAAAAATTGGAGCTTCAACTTTGACGCGGGCTATGAAATGGCTAAAATGGCCATTGGAATTATATAGAGTAGGCGATTATAACAAGGGTACCATTGTCTTATTCTGTGCCTAATTTGGTCGCTAAGCACAAAAAATTAATGTCGAGTCCTATGCAGAAAATTGTATTAAGGAAGTTCATCCATCTAACACTAGCTGTTTTCACTTCCTGGGTTATTCACTTTTTAATTTTTATACATTATGAATACAATGATATATTTACACAGAGAGGTGATAGATTTGAAGTACGTCACACATAATGAGTAACCGTAATCATTTGGTTAGAAATTTTATTGATGAGAATCAAACATAAGGCATTCTACTTAAAAGTAAAATATATATATATATATATATATATATATATATATATATATATATCATGATTTGTGTGTTAAGTGAAATTTTCAATTAAGTATTAATCAGTTAATAAGACATTACCTGCTTGTTTGGACTTACCTCACAATGTTTTTAAGGGAAGTTGAGGTTCTACTATGAAATTAGTTGACAGCAAGTAGTTTAATTTCTTATAAGTCAATTCAAGGGGCATCCTCCTATCAATGTGAAATTCATTTTCAGTATAGCCTTTCATGTGGGGCGAACTTTTTTGTATTTTGTATTAATATTTTATTTATTTTTTATTAGTGGTTGACATCAGCCTTGCGTCACTGCACTTGAGCCTGTGGATTTCTGCCTGATGGAGAGCCCGAGCTCGCCTAGAGCCCAACCGATTGGACTGGGCTAGAGCCAATTGTTGGGGGATTGGGGCATTAAACAGCTCATCACCAAGTGGATTGCTCAACGCTGGAAGTTCTCTAATACCATGAACAAGTTGAAGTTTCACTATAAAATCAATTGGTAATATAGAGAGTAGGTAAATTTCTCATAAGCCCATGAAATGTCTCTCATCTCACCAATGCAGGATTCATTCTCAATAGTTTCTCATAATCTGAATCGATTATTTTTTTAGTCATCATCGAAAACTTATTCCTGTAATATTTCAGTCAAACCAAAATTTTAGTCATCTCTTGTGACAACTAAACAGACGAACATTTTACTAAACATAATATTGTTGATAAACAGTAAAAGTTTAGAACAATAATTAAGTGGCTTAATGAATTTTTATAAGTATAATATTTGAACGAGTCTATTAACGACTCAAACGAAATCAAAGTGTGAAGTGAGCTCAATTAACTAGTTAATGCTGTATTAACACACCAAATTTGTTAGGGTTTATCCTAATATCGAACTCCAAATTCCCCCTGTATCAACCACTCTTATCTCCTTTTAGTCAATGATTATTGATAAGATTCTCAATTAAATAACATCCATTGGTGTCAATTCAATAATTACACACCCAATGTGGATTAAACAAGGGCCGAGATACGGCCTCCACAGAAAAAACGTATCGACTGATGGGAAGGTGTTATCCATGACAAAAATGACAGCTTCTTTCTTTCTTTTCCTTTGGTAACATGGAGCATAAACAATCATATTTCTTCTTGGCCGGATGTTTGAGTGCTTGTAATTAGGCTCTTTAGTGGAGGGTTAATGAACCTTACAACCCCAGTTCGAATATAATATAATATTAAACAATTGATTAATGATATTCTAATTTGTTCAGTGTTGTTTAATCTTTTACTGAGTGAACTTCTGGAGATTAGATTAATACAACGACGAATGTGTCAACTACATCTAGAGCTACAATCACAATGAATTTAGATCTGCTGCATAAAGTGAAAAGACTTGGCTAAACCAAAAACCATCAACATCATTAAACACAGTTTAGACTACATATTCTCACAACAAGAGAGATTAAAAACTCGCACAACAAACATATTGAGTGGCTACCGTTGAATATATCTCTTACATTGAAAGTTGGGAAACAATATCGGTGTGGTTAGTACCCGTCTCTTTGAATATTTGACATGGTATTATAGCAAGTTTGATTGTGAATCTTTGTTGTGCCATGACCGATTTACCACATTTAATGTAAGACCATGCTTCTACGCTTCATGATCGAGGAGGGATTGATTTCTTGTGTAGCCCATTATATAGTGTTCCCACATGGGAGTGTGTCGAATATGTCGCACATGGAAAAATTAGAAAAATAAAATACAATATATAAGTGTATAATTTCACTCTTAATACAACTAAAGCCTTTGGTGTAAAACCCCCGCACGTACCATCTTATGCAAGGATTGTAGGTGGCAAGATGCTGAATATATGACAGCTACAACTTATTTCGATCGAAGGTTTGTTCAAAGTGCAAGCTATTTGTTTCCTATGAATATGAGCGACTTTTAAACTCACTAAAATAATCAGGCAAGACTCAAGAGTATAATTAAGAGTAGACGAGTGGATGTCTCTTTGAAAATTATTTGAAAATTTGACAACCACAACTTATTTCGATCAAAGATTGGTTCAAAGTGCAAGCTCCAAGATGAATGGTTTTAAAGGCACAAGTAATCAGATGGTGATGAGAGCCAACAAGTGATATCAGGTACCGTTTGGTACGTGAGATGAGACGGAACGTAATGGGACGAGGCGTTCCGTCCCACGTTTGGTGTGCCAATTTGACTGGGACGAGTCGTCCCGTGGAACAAATTTTAATCATTTTTTGGTTCCATCTTACCTCCCTGGAACGACTTGTTCCAGCCCATGGGACACAATTTTATAATTTTTTTGGACAACAATACCCCTCCTCTTTTTCATTAATTCCACTGTCTACCCTCCCTCTCTCTCGTAGCCTCCCTCTCTTCAAACTCAATCCCAGCAAACCCATTCGATGTTGATTATTGGCTCAAACAATAAACAATTGATAAATATCTGGTTTCTGCTACTTTTGCAGTGGCATGGGTTGGCATGGGTTGGCATACAGCATGTGGGAGAATAACAAAAACAGATGTTCTTTTGTGGTGGCATGCGTTGCCATCTGCTGCATGTGGTAGACAAACAAAAGCAGATGCTCAATGCGTTGGCATCTGAAGACCTTTGGCCTTTGGTTCTCTTGAGAAGTCATCTTATTCGGTTCTATAAGAAGAAGCTGGAGCAGCCCAGATAGATACGCAGAAGAGAAACAGCAAGAAACCATTCGGTAGAGAGAAAGAAAAAAAATCCTCTCAAATTGTTTTGCTTTGTATTCGATATTTTCCCTTCCTATTGTAAGTGTGTGAGCTTGGGTTATTCGGGTCTTTGGGAAATTGAGTGAAACACCATTGTATGTTCTCATTGATTATAGTAGAATACTCCGTCGTCTCCAAACTGGATGTAGGCATTGCCGAACCAGTATAAATCTTGGTGTTCTTGTTGGTATTGTTTCATTTATCTGTTATCAGTTTCTAGGGTTTATTATTTTTCAATCACACTTGTTGAAGCTTCCGCACAACAAGTGGTATCAGAGCCCAGTTTTTCGACTAGGGCTTTGTTTTTTTTCGTGGGAGTGAAGAAAAAAAAAAAAGGGAAAATTTCTTGGCGCTGCATTCCCGTGAATAGTGTCGAAGAAGATGGCTGGAGATGAAGGTGAACCTGTGAAGAAGAAGGAGTCGGCAACTACATCCAACAGACACCAAATTGCTACTACAAGGTTAGAGGTTGATAAATTCAATGGCTCTAATAATTTTGGTATGTGGCAATGTGAAGTTATGGATGTCTTGTATCAACAAGAGTTGGATATGGTTCTAGAAGAGAAACCAGAAGATATTGAGGACAAGCAGTGGACGCGAATTAATCTTCATGCTTGTGCTGCTATTCGATCATTTCTTGACAAGGAGTTGAAATACCCGTATATGAAGGAAACTTCTGCCAAGGAGTTATGGACAAAATTGGAGGAAAAGTATATGACCAAGAGCGCAGAAAATCGGCTCTTCCTGAAGAAACGACTCTTCCGTTTTCAGTATAGTCCAGGTATTTCTATGCATGAACACCTCAATGATTATAATAAAATACTTGCTGATTTAGCAAACCTTGATGTGAAAATTCCTGACGAGGACAAGGCATTATGTTTGTTAAATTCATTGCCTGATGATTATGATCATTTGACAACTACTTTGTTGTATGGAAAAACCGAGGTGAAACTTGATGAGGTGTCTGCGGCATTGGTGAATCATGAGTGTCGAAAGAAGGAACTAAAGACTCACAATTCACAAACCGAGGCACTTGTTGCAAGGGGTCGAACAGTGGAAAGAAAATATGTGAAACGGGGAAAATCTCGTTCAAAGTCACGAGGGAAGTTTCCTGCTAAAGATGAATGTGCCTTTTGCCGCCAAAAGGGTCATTGGAAGAGAGACTGCCCCAAATTGAAGAACAAAGAGAAGGAGAAAGCGAGTCCTGAAGCAAATATTGTAAACCAATGAGATAATGATCTCGAGTTTGCTTTGGCTAGTTCATCTACTAATGGTCACTCCAAGGAGTGGATTTTGGATTCAGGTTGCACCTATCATATATGTCCCATTCGAGAATGGTTTTCTAGCTTCGAGGAGCTGGATGGTGGAGTTGTTTTGATGGGTAATGATAATGCCTGCAAAACACAAGGGATAGGCAAAATCTGTTTGAAGATGCATGATGGAACAGTCAGAGAATTAAGTGATGTTCGGTATATACCGGATATGAAGAAAAACCTTATCTCTCTGGGAGCTTTGGAATCCAAGGGTCTTAAGATCACCATGAAGAGTGGAGTTCTTAAAGCTGTGTACGGGGCACTGGTGGTGATGAAAGGTATAAGACGAAATAACTTGTATTTCTTGCAGGGAAGTACAATTATTGGTGGAGCAGCCATAACCGAAGCTATTGACGATAGCACAGACACCACAAGGTTATGGCATATGCGTCTAGGGCATGCTGGTGAAAAAGCGTTGCAAGGATTGGTGAAGCAAGGCTTGTTGAAAGGTGCAAAGGCATGCAAATTGGAATTCTGTGAGCATTGTGTGTTTGGTAAGCAAACTAGGGTAAAATTTGGCACTGCTATTCACCACACTAAAAACATTCTTGATTATGTTCATACTGATGTTTGGGGACCTTCCAAGAATGCATCTTGGGGAGGTAGCCATTATTTTGTCTCCTTTGTTGATGACTTTTCTAGAAGAATATGGGTGTACACCATGAAGCGTAAAGATGAAGTCTTGAAAATATTCCTGAAGTGGAAAAAGATGATTGAAACTCAAAGCAATCGAAAGATCAAGACTCTCAGATCAGACAATGGGGGTGAATATAAGTCTGATCCTTTCTTGAAAGTCTGTCAAGATGAGGGTATCGTGAGGCACTTTACGGTTAAGGAGACACCACAACAAAATGGAGTGGCGGAGTGCATGAACCGTACGTTGCTTGAGAAAGTCTGGTGCATGTTATCTAATACTGGTTTAAGCAAGGCATTTTGGGCTGAGGCAATCACTTATGCAAGCCATATCATTAATCGATTGCCAGCTACTGCAAACGAGGGCAAAACGCCCATGGAGGTATGGTCTAATAAACCTTGTACTGATTACAAGTTCTTACACATATTTGGTTGTTCTGCTTACTATCATGTCAGAGAAAGCAAGTTGGATCCTAGAGCAAAGAAAGCTCTATTTATGGGCTTTAGCACTGGCGTGAAGGGATACCGACTCTGGTGTCCAGATGAGAAGAAATTTGTTGTAAGCAGAGATGTGACCTTTGATGAGGCTGCTATGGTTAATCAGAACAAGCATGAAGGTGAAACTGAAACAACCGAGACCATGAGTAGCTCAAAGCAGGTGGAGTTACTGAAGACTCCAGTTGTTCTAGTAAGGTCTAATGTTACAAACACTAGTCCTACAGTTAATCATGATGATGAGGACGAGGATGATGAAAAGGAGGCACCTACCCAAGAGCCTCCACAGCAACAAGACTATATTGCAACCAGAAGATCGAGAAGGGAAATTCGAAAGCCTGCTCGATTTACTGATATTGTGGCATATGCACTTCCCGTTATTGAAGATGATATTCCATCCACCTACAAAGAAGCTGTCATGAGTTCAGAGTACGAGTTGTGGAAGAAATCTATGGATGAGGAGATGAAATCTCTTCATAAAAATAAGACTTGGAAGCTGGTTCAGTTACCAAAGGGGAAGAAAGAAATTGGTTGTAAATGGGTGTATGCCAAAAAGATGGAATCTTTGGGAAAAGATAATGTAAGATTCAAAGCCAGATTGGTGGCTAAAGGTTACTCTCAGAAAGAAGGCATTGACTACAATGAGGTATTTTCTCCTGTAGTAAAACATTCTTCTATTCGTATTCTGTTGGCTTTGGTTGTGCAGTTTGACCTTGAGTTAGCCCAACTTGATGTCAAGACTGCGTTCTTACATGGTGATTTGGAGGAAGAGATTTACATGTCCCAGCCAGAAGGTTTTAAAGTTGCTGGAAAGGAAAATTGGGTTTGCAAATTAAGAAAAACATTGTACGGCTTGAAGCAGTCTCCAAGGCAATGGTACAAGCGATTTGATCGATTTATGATTGGGCAAAAGTACACAAGAAGTCACTATGACCATTGTGTATACTTTCGCAAACTACAAGATGGAACCTTCATTTATCTACTTTTATATGTTGATGATATGCTTATAGCATGTAAGAGCAAAGTGGAGATTGAAAGGTTGAAAACTCAACTGAGCAATGAATTTGAGATGAAGGACTTGGGAGAAGCTTGGAAGATACTAGGTATGGAAATTGAAAGAGATAGAGCAAAGGGCAAGATTAGTTTGTGTCAAAAGCAATACTTGAAGAAGGTACTACATCGTTTCAGGATGAATGAAAATTCAAAACCGGTTAGTATACCTCTTGCCCTTCATTTCAAACTTAGTGCTTCTATGTCTCCTAAAACTGTTGAGGAGAGAGTACATGGCTCAAATTCCTTATGCAAATGCTGTTGGTAGTTTGATGTATGCTATGGTGTGTACTAGGCCTGATATTTCACAAGCTGTTAGTATTGTCAGTAGATATATGCATAATCCAGGAAAAGGGCATTGGCAAGCTGTGAAATGGATTCTACGGTATATTCTAGGTACTGTGGATGTTGGTTTATTATTCCAGCAGGATAAAATTACTGGTAAATGTGTTGTTGGATATGTGGATTCTGATTACGCAGGTGATTTAGACAAGCGTAGGTCTACTACTGGTTTTGTATTCACTATTGCTGGAGGTCCGGTAAGTTGGAGGTCGAGTCTGCAATCTACAGTTGCATTTTCGACTACTGAGGCGGAGTACATGGCTGTAACAGAAGCTATAAAGGAAGCCATCTGGCTTCAAGGGTTGCTTGATGACTTAGGGGTTCAACAAGACTATGTGGATGTCCATTGCGACAGTCAGAGTGCTATTCATTTAGCAAAGAATCAAGTTCATCATGCACGTACAAAACACATTGACGTGAGGTTCCATTTTGTTCGTGAGATCATAGACGAGGGAGATATTCTTCTTCAGAAGATTGGGACCGCTAACAATCCTGCGGATATGTTAACAAAGCCAATTTCGTTGCTCAAGTTTAAGCACTGCTTAGACTTGGTTGGCATTTGTAAAATTTGTTGATTGCCCCATGGGGGAGTGGGAGACGACTAATTTGGAGTTCTACTTAGAGGGTTTGAGCCAAGGTGGAGATTATTGATTATTGGCTCAAACAATAAACAATTGATAAATATCTGGTTTCTGCTACTTTTGCAGTGGCATGGGTTGGCATACAGCATGTGGGAGAATAACAAAAGCAGATGTTCTTTTGTGGTGGCATGCGTTGCCATCTGTTGCATGTGGTAGACAAACAAAAGCAGATGCTCAATGCGTTGGCATCTGAAGACCTTTGGCCTTTGGTTCTCTTGAGAAGTCATCTTATTCGGTTCTATAAGAAGAAGCTGGAGCAGCCCAGATAGATACACAGAAGAGAAACAGCAAGAAACCATTCGGTAGAGAGAAAGAAAAAAAATCCTCTCAAATTGTTTTGCTTTGTATTCGATATTTTCCCTTCCTATTGTAAGTGTGTGAGCTTGGGTTATTCGGGTCTTTGGGAAATTGAGTGAAACACCATTGTATGTTCTCATTGATTATAGTAGAATACTCTGTCGTCTCCAAACTGGATGTAGGCATTGCCGAACCAGTATAAATCTTGGTGTTCTTGTTGATATTGTTTCATTTATCTGTTATCAGTTTCTAGGGTTTATTATTTTTCACTCACACTTGTTGAAGCTTCCGCACAACATTCGAACCCAAACCCAGCTTGATGAGATGCTCTCACGGCGGCGCTCTCCTGAAAGCCCTCAAACCACTCCATTTGAATGTCCTCAAATACTCCATTGGAGCCAAATTCAAACAACCCATTTTCTAATTCTCCACAGGTGTAACTGCAACTCTATCTGAAATCAAGCAAGGTTTCAGAAGAGCTTTTTCTGCTCCTTGGCCTGAGAAGCTTCGTTACCCTCCCTCTCTCATGTAGCCTCTTCCTTCACCACAAACCTAGGAACCCAACTATGGCTAACCCAAACCCGGTTAAATCGCATAGCAAAGAGGAGACCATGGCTGCCAGTTCAATCCCTTCGTGCTCCACCTTCTTCTCCGGCACCGTCACCTCCGCGCTCCACCTTCTTCTCCGATGCTTCGACGAAGCCTCTGTAAATTGAAAAAAAAAAACAATTTGGGATTTTTCTGTGTTTGGTTTGAAGAGAAAGAAATTAAAAGAAGAGAAATATGGGTTTGAATTGAAGAGAAAGAAAATGAAATGAAGAGAAAGTATGAGTTTGATTTTTACTGGGATCAATTTGGGCATGCAAAGAACAAGAAACATATGGAAAAATAGACTGCAGAGAAACGGGAGGGAGAGAGTCAAATAAAAAGGGTAAGTTAGTCATTTAATCCCGTTCTGTTCTGTTACATCTTGCCAGTACCAAACATGACACGAAATCTTTATTTCGTCTCGTCCCATTACATCCTGTTTCGTCCCATATGCGTACCAAATGGTATCTTAAATAAGAGGTTGGGGTTTGATAGTAAGTAAACTTGAGACTCGTTGCTCATTGAGACCAAGCGAGAGAAGCATGTTGCTTTCAACCCACCACACACATCTCCAACACCCCTCCCCCCCCCCCCCCCCCCCAAAAAAAAAAAAGAATGTGAGAGAAGCATCGTCTTGTGCATACACGTGCATGAAACTCTCTTTTTGTTGCAATCTTTCGGTGTATTCAAAGCATTAGACGAATTTCAGGCTTCTATTCTATACGACGTGTTTTGCGTTCGATTTCTGATGCTGGTGAATAACATGATGGTGAAAAGAAGAGACTGAAATATTTTCAATCCTAAAAAGATGAATTGTCCCAACAAAACCACCAATTGATTTTTTTTTTTAAAATAAAAAAAACATAATCGCTTGATATTATTTTTCATTTAAATAGATAAATGTAATTTTATTTTGATTTATGTACTCTAAATGTTAAACATATCAATCCAGACGTGTACTCTTATCAATATTATACTATTAAGAAAGAAAAAAAAACATGAAATGGCTTATCAATATATCCGCTTTTTCTATAATTGCTTTGGCGTTGGCTCCAAGAAGAAGCACCGAGCCATCCTTGACAATTATATATGATACGTGCGAAATGGAAAGCCAATAAGCGTAACGTGTGAATGGTGATAATTTGACAAGTTTATAAATTTCCCAATTTTCATGTGCGAGATAAGGACATTGGGGGTTCACACTGACTCACACACCGTCTATTTCCGGAACGGCAATGTTGTTGACTGGTAGTCGTACGTATAAATACGTCAAACATGAAACTCCCACCCCTTTTTTGGATGCCAAATTCCATTTCCCACCTAACCTTATCATTTCTTAACAATACCTCTAGAGCTATAACATAGTTTTTTGTCATTCAGTACATCAGTCTCGTAAGATTTATTTTCACTTGTAAATAAGGTGTTTAAGGTTCAAATTTTTTGAATGACGAATTCAATATCAAATTAAATTATCCTTTGTGTGGCTTAACCGAACTTCTCATCCCTTTAGCTAACTCCCCCTTCTTTCTTTTAGCATAAAATATATCGTTGTACTAAAAGAAAACACAGTTTTTCTATTTTTTCTTCATCAAGTTAGAATTTCTCTCTTAACTAATAGAGAAGGGGTTTGAATTTTCATCCACCTCCTAACATTCTTTGGGGTAAATTAAAAAAAAAAAAAAAAATCATGAAAACAACTAAATTTTAATCGGTAAGACAAAAGTAGGTATAAAACTACTAAGCCTATAAGACCATTCCAAAGGAGATGTCAAATCCTAAGTAGAAAATCATGTAATCAAATTTGAAGATAGAAGCAAGCTCCAACTGATATGTCAATTTTAAATGGATTGACATATGAGAAAAGGTGATGTCAAATCATTTTTAATTATTTTATTGTGTGCGTCCCATTAATGCACCAATTATAGATCTTGAAAATTTATTTTAATTGATTTCTTTTTAAAATGGGTCCAACAAATATCATTTATAAAAATAAAAATAAAAACATATCGGTTAAAAAAAAAGAAAATATGACATTGTCATGTCAGCCATCAAATTAACAATTAACAATTATTTTTTGACATCTGCATTAGAGATGCTAACGAATTTAGGGGGCGTTTGTTTCACCTTCTTAAGTGGGATTGGACTGGCTAGGATTATTGTCCCATGTTTGGTAAGCTTGGGGACTAACTTAAATGAGACTAGCCCGGACTCGTGTGGACTATCTCCCTCACTAGGTCGTCTTAGTGAAACCCCCCGAAAACCACGGGACTGCTAAGACCTGCTTCGTCTCCTTTGTGTAGCTTGGCGTCCTCCCTTTGCGAAGACTTTGCTTCGTCTGCGTTGCGCCCTCTCTCCAACGAGATCACAGCACCACACCAAGACGGGTACGCCGCGCAGGTGGAGACGTTTCCGACGGACTCGCAGGTCAAGAGCAAGCTCTGCCAGGTTATTCTGGTGGTGCAGAGGGCGCAGGGCGATCCATTTTCGAGAGACTAGTTGCAGGCGGAGGCACCCAGCAGGACTCGGAGGCGTTGGGTGGGGGGAGGAAGTTGCCGGTGCGGCGGAGGTACTCGAGGTCGACGAGGCGAAGGCCCTGGATGAAGTACTGGCATCTGGTGTTGAGATCGTAACGGCGGCAGTTATGGGAGACCATTCCCTCATCTCAAATCCGAGAGAACTACGACAATATTCTCGGCGGCCCAACCAAATTGCAGCTGCATAGAGCTCCAACAATGACTTTTGTGCTGCAAACCTTTGAGGAAGGTCCCGCTCTTGCCGTCGTCCGATTCCTCTGATATGTAATTGTAGGAAGTTGGTTTTGATTTGATCTCAAAGTATGGAACTGGGTTTCGAAGAAGAGGAAGAGCTTTCAGAAAAAAAGAATTGGGTTTCGAAGAAGAGGAAGAGCTTTCAGAGCTTTCAGAAAAAAGAATTGGGTTTCGAAGAAGATGAAGAGCTTTCAGAAAAAGAAGGAAAAAAATGAGAGAAGTAAGAATAAAATATTAAAAGAGATATAGATAAATTAATATAATATTAGAATTTATTAATTATCCTGCTTATTAGTCCGACACTGCACCAAACGCTTCACTAAGTTAGTCTAGCTTAGTCTAGTCTAAGCCAATCCAACTTAGTCCCTGCAGCTAGTCCAGTCCGAGACAGTCCGGTGCAACAAACGCACCCTTAGTTCACACATCATCAACAAAAAACTTCTCGAGCACGTGATGAATACACTTGAACTCGTTAAATGGAAGGAAAAAGAAGGAAAAGCTAGAGCAACAAATTATTAAGAATATCAAAGTTCTAATTTGGAAGTGCTTGTGAGAATCAATACCCTTGTTAATTTTTTCAATCAGTCCAAAACAATTTATTAAATAATTATGGTCAAATTATGATTTTAGTCTTTGTGACTTCAATTATCGTGATGTAATTCTCATAATTGTTGCTTTTCAAAGACAATCGTTTATAAATTTTTGACAATATAATTTTTAGCTAATATACGTATCAATAAATTGGACTGTTTGAAGAAGTAAAAACCCCGAAATCAAGTAACTACAAATGTTAAATCGCATTTATTAAAAGTATAATGACCACAATTGAACTTCGCCGAGACTACATGGACTAAAAGTTTAGGTTTAATAATTTTAAGGTAAAAACTAAAAAGGAAGCAAACAATTCTACTCAAAAGATAAAGAATAAATTGTAGCAGTAATAACTTAACTTTAACTTAATTGGAACAATGATCATTTAGCTAAAAATTTATTATCATGGTCGCCCAACTCATCAAAACGTGCAGCTATGGTTTATCAACTAAAAATCCATTACCATTGGTCCCTTAAATTTAATCCAACTGGAGAAATGGTCCCTCAACTTTAACCCAATTGCAGTAACGGTCCTTCCAACATAACTTATTTTGACAAAATTCTGATGAAGTTGACGAAAATGATCATAGCTACACGTTTTGATGAGTTGAGGGACCCCAATTTTAGCAAAGGTCTTTCCAACATAACTTATTTTGACAAAATTCTGACGAAGTTGAAAAAAATGATCATAGCTACATATTTTGATGAGTTAAGGGACCAATGGTAATGAATTTTTAGTGGAGGACTATTGTTCCAATATGATTAAAATTGAGGGACCATTGCTACAATTTACTCATAGATAAAAAGCAATCAATCAATTTGTAAAATCAATATCTGATGTGGCACCATCAGAACCGTTGAACCATGATTCAACGGTCAAGATCGGCTTAAACAAAGTAGGGCGTTACCCGGTTCAAGATTATCCGGGTCCGGGTCAAATGCACAATCGTCCATCACATATCAGAGGACCAACTCCAATAGACGCCTGTTTTGACCCAAGTCGGTCCTCGGAAACATAATTCACAGCTACCGTTAACAAACGCCGTTTGGTTAACACTGTGTGATGTTAACTGGTGGAGGTCTTTTCTCATTAACTCCGTCTCTTTAAACAGACTCCGTTATCTCCCCCCTTCTCTTTCTCTCCCCCCCTTTCCTTCTCTATTTCTCTCTTTTCTCAAAATTGGGGCTCTGATTGCAGTTCTCTCTGTAGCTGTTGTTTTGAAGCCTTCCTTTATAGGTAAACTAACGAATCCTCTATTTAATTTTTGTCTTTTTATTTTGGGAATAATTTTTCATTGGGCTAGGGTTTTTTTTTTTTTTTTTTTTGTTTGTGCCTGATTTTATCCGTTGGGATATTTTATACCGATTGACATTTTTGGTACATTTTATGAGATTCTAGGGTTTTTTTCTGATTCTGGGTTGTCTTGTTTGGTGGCTGAGAAAGTGTAGGAAAATAAAATATGCTAAAAATTGGATCTTGGGAAAATATTGATTCGGGTATTGGGGATTCTGAATAAATTTGAGCTCTGATGCAGCTCGGATGTGTGGTTTTGTGAAAGTAATGGAATTTATTGAGCAGGGATTAGAGGACTTTTTTTAAGCTTAAATCATGTTTAATTTTATTTTCCTCTTAGTTTTCCTAATTCTCAAAAACCAAACAAGGGATAAGCTGTTCTGAAGTTAATTTCTTGCATATAATGGTATTAATTTTGTGAGTAATAGTCCTGATTGATTTCAACTGTTATGATATGGCTTTCAGGTTGTTTTTGTTTTGAGAAAAATAATTGTAGTTCAATGTGACATGGATTGATTGATGGGCCTGCAAAAATTTGGAAGATTTATTTGTGGATGCCAATCTTAAGGATTAGTTTAATTTGTGGAATTTGTGATGGATCTGCGATCTTTATTGGCTCATTTCGATATGCTGAGATGTTTGTGAGGTGATTCTATTGGAAAGCGGGTTTAGAGATTGAAACCCGGAAGCAGGAGAGAAGGGAAAGGTTGTGGGAAATCATGGGGGAAGCTCTTCTGACTACCCTGTCCATAGAGAATTCTCATTTGTCTACATTATTGTCTATGGATTCGGGTTCTGTTTCGCATGATGAATTGGAAAGAGAGATGAATAGGACTTTCATACTTTCTCGTCCTCCTGATATCAATCTTCCGCTACTGTCTGAGCCTAGCCCACCTCCTCAAACTTGGAATGATTCATGTGACATCTTAGATGTAGGCCTTGGGTCTCAAGTTTATGAGGCCGAGGCGACAATCACTCTCCCCAAAGTTGCAAGGAAATGCAACAAGAGGCTTGATAGCATTTGGGGTGCATGGTTCTTCTTCAGCTTCTACTTCAAGCCTGTTTTGAATGAGAAGTCCAAGTGTAAGATCATTCGGGACAGTAATGGGGTGTCTGGGTACAACAAGACAGACTTACTGTTAGATGCTTTCTTGGTTCAGCATGATATGGAGAACATGTATATGTGGGTTTTCAAGGATAGGCCTGAAAATGCATTGGGGAAGATGCAGCTGAGGAGCTACATGAATGGGCATTCTCGCCAAGGAGAACGCCCATTCCCATTTAGTGCGGACAGGGGCTTTGTTCGGTCTCATCGTATGCAGAGGAAGCACTACAGGGGTCTTTCTAACCCGCAGTGTGTTCACGGGATAGAAGTTGTTCGGTCACCCAACCTCATGTGTCTTGATGATGAAGAGAGGAAGAGGTGGGCAGAGCTTACAGGCCGAGATATAAATTTCTCAATCCCACCTGAAGCAAGTGACTTTGGTACCTGGAGGAACCTTCAGAACACAGATTTGGAGCTTGAACGGCCTGCCCCTCCAAAGAACAATATAAATTCACAACCAAGAAAATTGCTTGATGGTACGGGTTTGAATTTGTCAACTCAGCCATCAGAGCATGTCAACAACGAGGGGATGGACCTGTCACCGGTCTCCAATAAGCGGAAGAAGGACCTTTTCCCCCATGGGAATGACAATGACTGTTTGCCTAATAACCCACATTTCGACAGATCGGGCAAAGACCACCCAGTTGAGTCACATTGGTTTAATGAGTTCAGTGGGGTGATGAAGAAAGCATCCGGCCCTGTTACAGCCGCAAAAACAATTTATGAGGATGAGGAAGGGTTTTTGATCATTGTCAGCTTGCCATTTGTAGATCTTCAGAGGGTAAAAGTTACTTGGAGGAATACTCCCTCACGTGGGATAGTAAAGATATCTTGTGTGAGTACAGCTTGTTTGCCATCCATTAAGAGACGCGATAGAACATTTCAGCTAACAGATCCAACGCCGGAGCACTGCCCTCGTGGGGAGTTCGTGAGGGAAATTGAGCTTCCTACCCACATTCCAGAAGATGCTAAACTGGAAGCCTACTGCGATGAGACAGGAACAGTGCTCGAGATTATGGTGCCCAAACGTCGAGTGGGACCAGAAGAACACGAGGTCCGTGTGTGCCTTCGCCCCTCTCCCTGGAACGAAAGGGAGCATCTGTTGACCTGAAGCAGGCATTCAGATGACAGATGCAAGAAACATTTTTTACTGTCTCATTGTTTTTCTTTAACTTGAATCCGCCGATGAAATCTATTGAATTAAATCTAATTTTTTTCTTCTTCCCCCTCCCCCTTTAGGTATTTAAACCCCCTCCCTAAGAAAAAAAAATGGAAAAAAGATAGCAGCCTTCCTTCTTCTTTTCTTTTCATACAATTTATCAGATTGATATGTTGATTTATAGATGTATGTCAAGACTGCTGTGATCTTATGCTTTATTTGGCCATATGCCCTTTGCTCGTTCTAGCTCTGCGCTAAAAATCGCCGTGCATAGCGGTTTCGGGAGTTCGACGTTATTATAAAGTTTGCATTCCCATGTTATGTTTCGGATTGAAGGTTCTTTGTATAAAGGAAATTACTTATGTAACCTATTTTCTTCTGTATGAAATTTTATTGTTTTCACTCGGAGTTCGGTTTGAGTATTTATCAAATATAGCCAAAAATTAACCCTTAATTTAAAAAATGTTACTTTTTTTTTATAAAATCTTTCAAAAATATCCAAAATTTCATCTAAATAGACACAAATACCTTCAAATTTAACAATCAAATAAATTAAAGGCTTTTTAGCCAAAATGATTCATGATATTGACATAAATCCTTAATCTGGTTCTTAACAATTAATGATAATCAATAGTAGTGTTCTTGAATTTTTCTATCGTTAATCATTTTAGTCTTTCTTTGAATTTGTCCATCGTGATCATTTTAGTTTTTTCATGAAAAATCTGTCAATTGCTATGTTAGTGTGATGATGTGGCACCACATGGATCTCACAAATACAATCATATAATGACATGTGGATTAACTTTAAAAATTATTTTTATATTTAAAACTAAAAATGATATTAGTAAGAAATAGGACGTTGAAGGCATGATTGAAATTCTGCCGCTCCCACTTACAGTAACCGCGGCGGCGCTCAATGTCGGTGATGAGGGGGTCGAAGGGGATAGGGTTGTGGGGGTGGAGTGTAGAAGCGGAGGTGAAGTTGGATTGGAGCTTGAGGCGATAGTAGCTAAAAAGAATTTAATTTATTTAATTGTTAAACTTGAGGGTATTTGTGTTTATTTAAGTGAAATGTTTTATATATTTGAAAGTTTTTATATAAAGTGACATTTTTGAAATTAAGAGTTAATTTTTTGCTATATTTGATGAATACTCGTTCGGTTTTTCGATTAGATTTTACGAGCAGATTGGATTCGATTTAAAGATAAAACACCGGAATTCATTCATTGTTGCTTCTTTATGGCTGCTCTGAAACCAGATTCAGCAGCAAATTAGGAAACATTAACATTAAACTCGGATCCCGAAAATTCATCAAACTGATTACTGATCTAATCTCAAAACTGCATCTTCTGCAGCTTGCTAATTAGAGCTCGCCCGCGTGCTCCGCCGACATCTCAATCGTGCCTGGGTGGCGGTTTCTGATTTCCGATAGGGTTTGGCCCTGACGGCCTTTTGTGAACACCTTGAGGTTTGACCAGCTTTCTGGATTTGAGCTGTTAATCACAGAAACAAGAAAGTTCCTTCATCACCGAACGAACAACGATTACATTTGGCAGACCAAAATTTAAACGACAAGAAAATAGAAGCAGCAGCAGCAGCAGTACCAGGGCTTACCCAAGTTGCCAACATGAATCTTGTGGCCACCAAACTCCGCCTTGCCGGAGAAGTTTCGAAATCAAGCCCTGCAGAAAGCATTGAAAGGAAACAGATCATGAGCATGCATTAATCCGATTCAGAATCGACGTATCGGATTACAAAACAATGTTTTAGTTACAAGTTGAGGACTTGCCTAACTCTGCATCTGCATCTTGAGCTCTAAGCATGAGCAGTGCAAAAACAAGGTACACAGCAGCTTGTTCTCTCTTCATCCTTGGAATGTGATTGGTTTTTTGCATGGGAGGATTGAGAGTGTGTGGGGGTCTCGTAAGCATGCATGATTAGATTTATAATTGGGTTTACTTGTTCGTTAATCATAACCCAGTTTGAAAATTATGGAATGCCCTCCAATACATGTCTGGGAATCCAATGCCACGTCTTTAGAGTTAATGAGCACCTTGTCATTGTATGTTGACTTCTCATCCACTGTGCAACATTGACGCTAATAAGCAAAAGGTTTACAGAATTTTTTTTCCAAAAAACGTTCTTTTAACAGACTGTGAATTTGAATCATTTATTAGGTCGAAATCTTCTAGTTGTGAGGTTCAGATTTACGATTTGGAAACATGGCAATACCATCAAGTCTCTAAAAACATAAGTCTGACAAGAAAACACTGCTTGATTTATATTCCAAATCAGAGACGGTTGTTACAAGAAGTTGAATAGTATTTGCAAGTGAATTAATTAGGGAATTTTCCACAAGGGACAAGATTTTTCTCAAGAGAAATGATGTTTCATGCCTCCGTTGACTTCATCATTAGATTCCGATGTAGCTTTATTTCATAGGCTATTCCTGTTATGCTTGTGATTATAAACCAGAAAGGAACGGAATTGGATCCTCTGCTGAGCTCAGGATGAGGATCCTCATGAGCAGTTAATCCGGACCGTTTAAATTTGATTCAACGTTGTAAATATTATAATTTTTAGAGGAATCTCCTATTTAAAACCGTTAGATCAAAATTTAACGGTCTAGATAGGATACTCAGAAAGATCGTCGTCCTGAGCTCAAAAGAGAATCCAGTTCCGAAAAGAACAAGGTTGAGTACAATTCAGGTGCTCCACACTTCGGTCTTTTATATGGACCCTAACGAGTGCAAACTAATTATTTACAGGATTACATGTAACTGACTTAGATGACGTGTACTGTAATCATGACATTATGTTTTATGTTACAAAGTAATGTGTAAGTTTCTCTTTTGACGCACTCAATCATTCACATTGCTACTCAGCCACACAAACTTTGGCAATTGGCTTAGTGGACTATGATGGAATATCGTACAAATGGCTAGTTTGTTGCTGTTGTACTTTAAAAAAAAAGAAAAAAAAAATACTTATATTGTCCTGTGAAAATCATCAATTGTGAAATAAAGTAATTAAGTGTTTGGTAAATTGGATTTGCAAAAGTGCTTTGAGTCCAAAAAGCAGTATCAAAGTGTTTAATAAATTTTTATATAAAAGTGTTGTGAATATGTATAATGACTGAAAAACCAAAGATATACAGTAATGGTACGGTAATTGTCCCAACCTGAAGATATTTGATATGGTGTTGGTATCCAAAATCAATATCAATGGTATCAAAAACTTGGTATGGTAATGGTACTAAATTACCAACAGTTTGATATGATAAATAATACAGTAAGATTTGGTTTGGTACTGAAGTGATTCTGAAAAAAGCTGCTATAAAAAAAAGCTGGGAGTTGTTTTTGTGTTTGGTAAACACTCAGCTTCAGCTTTTTTTCACAGTTTTGGGTGAAAAAAAAGCCAAAAACAAGAAGCTGCAAAACCCAGCTTTGAAAAACCGGCTTTTTTCACATCTTTTTTACATAAAAGTTTACCAAACACTCTAATAGTGCTTTTTTTTCTTTCAAAAGCACTTTTACAAAAAAGTTTATCAAACACTCTGCTACTTTATTTCACAGCTGCTTATTCTCACAGCATAGCAGAAGCAGCTTTTTTTCAAAGCACAGCAATACCAGCCCTAAGTGTACCAAACTCACCCCTAAAATCAAGTGCTACTATATTAACTGAATCACGTACGAGACTATCATCTGTTGACTCTATACATTGCACTCGTATAAGATCCGTGTGAGAGAGTAACCTCTTTTAAAACACTACCATCCATTTTATTCCTGTAGGAGGAGACTAGGTCCCTAGGACGCAAGTCACACAGCCTTTGTCAAATGGCATAGTGGACTAGTATGGACTATGAAGAGTTCCATGTGCTAAGAATTTTAGGTCTCCTTGAACCATTAACTGATACAGCATAACATAATTTCCGCGTAAAAAAAGAAGATCCTCCCCTTCCTTTGAGATGACTAAATGAGAAGAAATTAATCCAATCTCCATTGTTTTGAATTTGCACATCCAAATGAGTGTTATAATCTAGGGTATACAATGTTAGCGAACACGTGAAAGTTTTCAATAAGGCTTATTTTTAGCTACGCTCTCTGGAGTTCGATTTGGATTCTACTTTGTTTCCTAAAACTCAAAAGTTGTTACTTTGCTCTCTGAAACTTGATTGTCATCTCATTTTGCCTCTTGAAACTTAAAAGCCATCATTTTACTCCTCGGAACTCGATGTCAATCCCACTTTGCTACTTGAAACTCAAAAGTCGTCACTATACTTCTTGAAACTCAATATTCACTTCACTTTGACTCATTTCCATGTATTCCGTTAAATAATCGTTAGACTTACTTATGTGACGTAATTAGAATCCACTTATGACTAACGTGGCACAAATATAATGCTCGGATAATCAATCAAGTGGTACCACATAGATTTAAAAAAAAAAAAAAAAAATTAACTTTCAAACATTGCATAAAATATTTATATATATATATAAAAAAAAAGTAAGAAAAATAGCAAAAACTATTCATGGGTTTCATCTCTCTCTCCCCTCTATCTAACCGTTGTCCATACATTCATCCCTTCTCCTTCCATATCCAACCACCTTATCATTAGTTCCATTGATTTCGTTATTTCATATGTTCTTATGTTCTTAATGGAGGTGGTTGGCGAAGAGAAAAGATGATTTTTTTTTTTTTTTTTGTTCATTTTTACTATCATTTATTTCAGGAGAAATTTGACATATTACCAATTATAAAGTTTTAATGGATGAGCTTATTCTAAAAAACATAAACAAGGCAATGTAGAGCGAAGTTTAAATTTCAAGAGAGAAGATGGCGAGTTTTGAGTTTCAGAGAGCAAAATATGATCAAAATCGAGTTCCAGGAAGTAAAGTGACGACTTTTAAATTTCAAGGGGCAAAGTGGGACCAAAATTGAGTTACAGAGAGTAAAATGACGATTTTTGAGTTTCAAGAAGCAAAGTAAGATGACATCGAGTCACATAGAGCGTAGCTAAAAATAAGCTTTCCAACAACAATAAAGTGACACCCACATTGCAATTCTTCAATTTCCCACCACACTTTTTTCTGCTAGGTGCTTGCAAGACGTTTGTGGCTCATGTGATTAACTTGTGTCTCAAAATCTTTTATTTTTTTATTTTTTTATTTCCTCTTTTTAAGTAACACCTAAAACGAGTACTAGCGAAAAGGCACACTTCTACTAAACACTTGTGGCTCACGTGATTAACTTATCTCTCGAAATGGTTTTGTTAAACTCCTCTGTTTAATAACGCTTAAAATTGACCTTTAGTCACTAGTGGTAAAATATAATTAGTATCCTAACTAGATTGGACTTTTATAATTCCTCAATATCAAGGTCCACTTCTTCTTTTGAGAAAGGTAAAAAATAAACAAAATTTGTCACCAATTATATGTAACAATTCTAGTATTAAATTTACAAACTAAAAATAATATAGAGGTAATTTGACTTAAAGAAATTTTTTGCTTTTTTTATTAGCGCCTGACAAAGTGTTGAATACACCTCACATTAAAATTTTAATATTAAATGACTTATATATCTAATATGTAATGACAATTTCAACCTTATAGGGTTTAGAAAAGTTAAAAAAAAAATCTAAATACACCTCAAATCAGTTTTAACGTGTATATCTCAAAATTATTTATCATTTTCAAGACTTCAACTCTCAAAAACACTTTCACCTTCTTTTGTTGAACACATCCATTGATGATTGATTCATCAAGGCCATTGTTGACCTTTATCGTCAAACGTCTCTCAATTGGTTGTCGGAAAATAGGGTAGCAGTTTGTTGGGAACTCAAGAGCTTGTCACACACATGCATTGCAGCAAGAAAAGAAGTCCAACTAAAAATCAGTCAAGGCGAAAATCCACCATAAATTACACTGAGGTTGATTCAAGTAGATTAGTTTTGGGAGTATAGGATAGTTATCCAAGTCATGGGCAGGATGGGATGCCTCGGCCTTCACAGCTATAAGACAGATATCCAAATCAGCTACTTTCAGTAACTCTATATCGTCAAACATTGAGAAGTTAATCTCAATTCTGGGGGGTTGCCTGAACTTCTAGCCCAGACCATGTTCAAAATGTACCATCACAGGTGGATGAAGGTTAAAATGTATTGTCATTTTTTCATTGGTTAGAAAAAAGTTTAGCAAATCCTTGTTGCCAAAAAATAATTTAGGGGAAAAAAGTTAAGCATATCCTTTGTGACATGAATGATTTTGTATCAAATGGCATAAGAAGAAAGAAACCATTATGAAGAGAGTGGAGTGTATGTAGAAAATGTGGGGTGTATGTAAAAGATGTAGAGTGTATGTAGAAGATGTAAGGTGTATGTTGGGAGTGTGGGGTGTAAGGGTATTATGGAAAAATACGTGGAGTGTATTAAGTATGTGGGGTGTTAATATAATAAGCCAAATTTTTTTATCTCTACTAATTAATAAAACACTCATTGTCAATCAAAATTCTATGAAATTACCGGTTTAACCATCTAATTAAAATAGAACATTAATAAGAAATATGGGGTAGAAATGTAATTTCATACAATCAAATTTTGCTGTTTTTTTTTTAAATCTCACCTACATGTAATCTTAATATATCTCTAATTAAAAAAAAATTCTCACTCTCACATCCTCTATCACTCTTTTCCTCTCTGTATTTCAAAACCAAAAAGTAAAAACCCACTAAACTTGTTGTAAATTATGAATTTAATTATTTACCAGTTGGGGTGGCGGTAGTGGCATCGGCATAAGTGTTAAGTTATAATTTATTGATGGGTTGAATTTATCGTTTGGTTTGATTCGAAAAACAAGTCGAGTACAAACTCTTAATCTCTATATGTAACAAAACCCACTCCTTCCTCTATAAAAATCCAACCCAAAATCCTCTCTCTCTGCGTTTGCCATGGCTGCGACTCCTGCTCCTGCTTCCCAAGCCAGCCTCCTCCTCCAAAAGCAACTCAAAGGTTACACCTTAACCACAATCCACATATATTTGTGTTCTCGTTTGTGAAAATTTGTTTAACTGTTTTACTCTGTTTTATTTTTTTTTCTCTGAATATTTATGTAGATCTCTGCAAAAACCCGGTTTATGGATTCTCAGCCGGTTTGGTGAACGAAGCCAACATCTTCGAATGGAGTGTCACGATTATTGGCCCACCCGACACTCTCTAGTATGTTATTCGATGTCATTCCCGTTCTTTGAAACATGGTTTTTTTCGAAATTCAGTTTATGTCTTTTGTTTTAGTGCATGTGTGTGTTCTTTTAACAAGTTGATTTTCTTTTGATATGACTATAAGGGTTTATTTGAATTCATGTGTTTAGTTTTGGGTTCTGATTATTTGATGGAATTGGTTTCAAAATTCATATCTTTTACTGTGATGATTAGATTTTGGTTTTGCTTAAAGCATGAAAATTTGATTTGAACATGATTGGATTAAGTGGTGTTTGATTTTTCGGTGTTTGGCAGATGTTACTAGAAGCTAATTAATACATTCTTTAGATAGTCAAGAAGAAAAAGTGTTTCGGATGTTTTATTTTATTTGAACATGATTGGATTAAGTGTTGTTTGATTTCTCGGTGTTCGGCAGATGTTACCAGAAGCTAATTTAATGCGTTCTTTAGATAGTGAAGACGAAAAAGAGTTTCAAATGTTTATTTGATTTTGACATGATTGGATTAAGTGTCGTTTGATTTTTCAGTGTTCGGCAGATGTTACTAGAAGCTCATTGTTGCGTTGTTTTGATAGTGAAGGCAAGAAAGGATTTCGGATTTTTTTTTTGGGAACCGAATTCTTTAATTGACCTAGTTCATTATAATTTATTTGTTGTAGTGAGGGCGGTTTCTTTAATGCCATCATGAGTTTCCCCAAGGATTATCCGTGCAACCCTCCTGTCGTGAGATTTACCTCAGAGATGTGGCACCCCAATGGTGACTGTCTTCTGTATATTGTTTCTGAAGTAACTTTTGCATATTTCCTTTCCGCCTTTAGTTCATCGTGATCAAGCTTCCATGTTTTTTGCAGTTTATGCCGATGGAAAGGTTTGTATTTCAATTCTTCATCCCCCTGGTGACGATCCAAATGGCTACGAACTTGCAACTGAGCGCTGGAATCCAGTCCATACAGTATGTACTTATTTGTCAATTTACTTTATTATTGCTCTGTGATTTGATGGTTTCACTTGTTTAGTTGTAGCCATAATCCTAAAGATTTTAGGTTGCAGTGTTGGCTTGCAAGTTGCAACTGTATTACCATTGTGTGGTTATAAGCACCGGATCAGTTACTTAGTGGATTTTGTAGTGTGGTTTCCGCTTTCTGTTTCAAGTATATAACAATGAAATATTAGAACGCTGTGCGTGTTTGGATGACATGTTGTTTCTGGATAAAGATTCGAAACTTGGAGAGTTACAGATATGTAACTGATCAAGTTTGTGTGTGTCATTAATACACTGATTATCTAATGGCAGTTATAATTGGCAGTGCAACTTGGTGGTGGCTAACTATAAGGATTGAAATGAGATCGTCACAGGACTGAATTGTACAATAGCCCTGTGGGTCTCACCCTAAGCCAGTATTGAGGTGCTTGTTCCTAAACCCTAGCACAACTCTAGTTTAGGCAAAGATTGCTTGAGTTGGGTTTGGGTTTGTTATTATATTGTGCAGTACATTTTTTTACCTGCATGATGCATTGGAAACTAGTGCATTGCTCGATTGGCAAAGTCCTAATCATTAGTCATTATTGTAATGTGCTAGCAGCTTAGCACCATGAACCTCATGTTTGTTTGCTTCCTGTTCCTTTGTCTTGAGGAGGAACCATATGAGACGAGACAAGCTTGCAGTATAGTGACAGAATCTTGAGAGTTGATGATACAGTACATATCTGAACTTTCTGTATGTTTCAATTGGGAGTGCTCAAGTGAAGAGAGTTGTGATTTAATCTTCAAGTTGTCTCTACCTAGTGTTTTAGGTGCTTATGGAAAAGTTGGCACTGGTGTCTGGGACCAACTCCATCTTTTACAAGGCAATGGAATCAGTTGTTTGAAAAGTGGGCTTGTTGCAAGTTGAAGATCTGTGACACTGACTTCGGAATGGCTGTAGGAAACCACCAGTTTTACTTCTATTGTTGTTGGAGAAGTGATGATGAAGTTGTGCCCTAAATATAGGGTACATACTGAAAGTTGTGGTGAACTCGTATAACATTTGTTTATATATGAGTCTGAGGGATGTCTTTAACTGGAGACAGTTGTGGATGTGTCTATATTATCGAATGTAAATTGTTAGTTTTGGTTATGGTTTACACACACAGACCGAATGTCCCAGGCATTTTGTTTAATATTTTATGCATCCATACTATTACATGAACGTAGTTAGCGTGTTCGTATTGTTGAGGATCTACTGACAAATTTTTTGTTTTTCTGCAGGTTGAGAGCATTGTTTTGAGTATAATCTCAATGCTTTCAAGCCCTAATGATGAATCTCCTGCGAATGTCGATGCTGCGGTAGGTGTTGTATTTTTATTGTCTTTATGTTTTGATTCCATGATCAGTTCTTTTGAGTATTTTTTGTTTGACACTACTTTGGATTGGACATTGGAGTTCAATGTTCACATATAGAACGACATGGTATAAATGCTTCGATTTTGGAAGTTAGTACTTGTTGATAACATATTTTCTGGGGCTCTTCAATAATTCCTGAACCCTACCGCTTCTTAATCGAAAAAAAGAAAATGATTGAGGACTATGCTTTACATGTATGCACTTGTTAGTCCACTTGGTTTTCTTAAAAGTAACATCTAAGCTCACAAATTAGACGTGATTTTCTTCCCAGTAAAACACATTGGACAGAAACATAGTTTAAGCAGCTTTTCCGTACATCACAATACTAGGATTCACTGTCATCCAGGCTTGTATGTATTGAATTTTAAACAGTGAAGCCATAAGTGTTGCTTCAACTGGTTCAACCGGCGATGCACATGAATGGCTTATCTTATTTACTTATATACGTTGTCGTAACTTTCTAATCCGCTGACATGTTAATTATGTGTGTTTGCAGAAACAATGGAGAGAAAGTAGGGAGGAGTTCCGGAAGAGAGTAGGGCGGTGTGTCAGAAAGTCTCAAGAAATGTTATGAGTTCATTGCATAAACTAGCTAGATATCATGCAGCCAGATATACTTCTGTTTTGTTCTGTTTGAGGAAATGGAGCTGTTTGCAACAAGACCGTGCTTGCGTCCGATGCAACTGCTGTTGCTAGCAACTGGGTTCAAGTTCCGTCTTTGAGGGTCTGTTTTTGTTAGGAATGTCTCAGACTGCAAACTGTTTTTGTTTTTGTTTTGGAAGTCTCAAACTGTTTGTTACATTTTCATATTTTCCGGTATGAAAAAAAGTAACTTCGTTTGGAAAGCCAATATGAAATCATGATTGAATGAACAAGTGAACGGTTTTCAATGTGAGTTTTGGAACCCTACCAGCCAACTTTCATGACAAAAGTAATCTATCATTGTGACGTCTCGTGTCAATTATATGTTATGTGAAGTGAAACTTACATGTCGTGTCGTGATATTGGTACGGGAGTTGCCATCAGAGATGGGACATTCCAGTCGATTACGTCTTTGAAAACTTTACCTGAATGTTGACCATGGGAAATGATGAGCATTGACAAATAATTGAAGTCTGTTAAAATCAAAAGCACTTGTTGATGTGTCCATACACAAAATAGATAAAAACATATGAAGTTGTTGAGAAATAAAAATCGAATTTGAACAAATGCTATACTCAACAAGTTATGACGAGTAAGAGTTTCATGCCTCTACCGTTTTTTTAGACCATCTTCAATCATGAAGGCTAAACGTATTCTTCAATTACGTTTTAGCTCTTCAAAAATTAAGTTCTACAGAATTCTTAAGGTTAAACTTTTTCATCTCCAATGATGTGGGGCCAAATCTTTACATCTTAACTTGTGATACACATGTAAGGGCCTGCCAAGGGGCTTAGGGGACGTTTGTTTGCCCTCACTAACTCGGACTGGACTGGACTGGACTAGCTATTAGTCCAATACTGTGTTTGTTCCATGCTGGGACTAACATTAATGAGACTAAAGGGGACTAGCATGGACAAAACCCTTCACTAAGAGGTCTTAGTGAGACCCCCCAATAACCATGAGACTAGCTAAGACTATCCTCTATTTCTCGTCCTTGTCATGCTCAACGACCACTCTCGACAGACTCCTCGTCATTGCCGGTCACCTAGATCAATCATTAACTTCCCGACTTTTTTTCAGATCCATTTCACAACCAACTTTCATATAAAATATACCAAATTGAAGCTGGGAGTGACAAGATTACGATTTTACTTGAATCGAGGCCAAAATGTGGCCGGAAAATGGCTTGGAAGTCTCGGCCTGTTTGGGCTTCTTCGAATCCATGACAAATTCGAGCATGCAAAGCTAAGATCTCGGTCCAGGGATGGTAATGAATTTTTTGGTGGTGCTAACTTCATCCAATTTAATGAGGGTTGGCCAAAAAACACATCGAAAAACCTGCAACTCGTCGGGAAAATTGGAGCCGTGAGGTTCCGTTTGAACAACGCATAGCTAGAGAGGGAGGGAGGACAGAGAAATAGAGACTGTAATCAATAAGGAGTTTGACCAGGAATGAGAAAGAGACATGAATTGAGAGGTCTGAGAGGAAAAAAAGAGAGAGAGGGTGGGATGATGAGAGAAGAGGAAAAGAGTGGGACGGAAATGGTAGGAAAAGATGGAGAAAAAGATAAGATCATAATAAAATATTAATAATTTATATATTAAATAAAATAATATTAGAATTTGTTATTATCCAGCTTCTTAGTCCAATACTGCACCAAACGCTTCACTAAGTTAGTCCAATTTAGTCTAGTCTAAGCCAGTCCAGCTTAGTCCTTGAAGCTAATCTAGTCCGAGATAGTCCGGCGCAACAAACGCCCCCTTAAGGACTTGCTATGTAGCCAGGAGGAATGGCTATGTAGCCAATCTTTGGCTAAATTCGATTCTTTTTAGCAGATTCATTGTGGTCTTTCACTAGAGATAGATTTTTCACAAATTTTAACTAAAAGTAGTCCATAGCCCTTGGCACAACGAAAACAGCCTTGGCAAAGCGGGGAAGCGCAACGGAAAGGTTGTTCCTTTGTAACTAAAAAGTTACGGGTTTAAATTGTGGAAACAGCCTCTATGCATAACAAGAGTACGACTACATACGATTGACGTTGCTCCTAACCTTTGCAAAGCAGTGAGCCTTGTTAGCTTGAGTTCGCCCTTTTTTTTTAAGTCTATGCACTTGGCTGTAGATGGCCTTATATCTTTCTTTTTAGTGACCTATAGAAACAATGTGGGACAAAATCTTAATTGATGTGGCAAGAAGGTTTGTCAGTCTGTCACTTATAATACCCCGTCATTCCCATGCTTGTATCTAAAAGCGAACAAACAATTACTCGCATAATAACCGGAGTAGGATTCTCTCCCCTCCTATTCCTATCATCTCCCCTCCCCTCTTCTCACACTTTGTTTTCTGTCTTATTATCTCTATAAAAAAAATTCATATAAGATATTGATGTGGCTTAACCGTAACCGTATAAGAAGGAAAGAAAATGGAAGAAAGATTAGGATGGGAGATAATTCTCCTTCATAATAACCATGTAGCCTGAGAGATATGGAATCACAGATTTCTTGACAAAGGGAAGAATGTCAGAGACGACACCTGAGTGGTGGTGACAGATGATAGATGGTATGGAGAAAGAAAAAAAATCATGAGAAAAATGGTGTCCGTCTCGAATTTAAAGATGGTCACGGGATTTCCATGGATGTCTTTAGGTTTTCTGGTTGCAATTGCATGCTACAATGATGAAGGATTGGATTTGGTTTGATTTGAAAATATTTGTATGTGAAACTGTAAAAATATTGGTTGCAGTGGGCTGGGAAGATTATATTCTCTGAATTAATGTGAAAATCGACTAACTACTCATATTTTGTGATGGAAAAAAAGAAGAAGAGAAAAATCTCCTTTAGAGATGATAAGTTGTAATATGATCTTAATTTAATCACGCACTATTATTCGGTATAACTTTTTTGCTTGGTTAAATGAGTTTCTGACATTCAAAAACGACTTTCTGACTGAATCTGGTAGAAGAACTTCCAAGTCCTTCTTGAATAAGCACTTGTAGGTGCTTCTTAAAGAGCACTTGAGATTTAATAAACAAATTTGAATGTTTTTCTAAGCGCTTTGAGTAAAAATATTTCTTACAAAAAAAACCTCAAACGAGCCTCGTGTAATGGACTTTGGTTACTAAACACAACAATATTTTGAGAATAGTAGGTAAGTCCTCCTCTATATGAGAACAACTTATACGATACATATATCATGTTACACAATATGATGTATTCCATTTTAAATAAATAAAGACGTGTACACATTCTTATTTTATTGACATGAGACATTCCCGTAACAACGTATCTATATTATTAAGTATGGATAGAGACCCCAAAACCAAAAGGATAGTTATGAAGAAAAGTAAAACCAAAAAGGAGAGAAAAGAGGAAACAAAGAATAGAGGGAAAGTAAAAGCAAAGCTTGAAAGCCCCCTACATTACACCACTGCCCCACCCACACACTCTTCCTGCCTCCCTCCTTCCTCCTTCCTCCTTCTGCTTCCTGTCTCTCATGTCTCCCTGCTACTCTCTCTCTCTCTCTCTCTCTCTCTCTCTCTCTCTCTCTCTCAAACACATCCTTTTTAGCTTTTCTTAGCTTTCTCTCTCTCTCTCTCTCTCAAACTTTCCCTCTCATTTTTTTATCCTCTCTTTTCACTCATCGCCTTTCTCCACCCGTGACTCCTCTCCTCATCACCACCAATTTCTTCCCCTCATGATTTCGCCCCCTCAAAAATCTCCCACTCTCCTCCTCCAGCAGCACCAGCAACCCGGCAAATCAACCCCAACACAGCCGCCATGCGCTCTCCTCAGCCTCACCGCAACGGCGGCGACAATCCCTTCCACTCCACCGTCTCGCTCCGGAAGCTGAGGCGCTTCAACTACCTCATCCTCGTCTTCCGACTCGCCTCCTTCAGCTCCTCCCTCGCTTCCTTCGTCTTCATGCTCTCCACCTCTCGTGCCGCTGCCAACTCCCCCCGCTGGTACCACTTCGACGCCTTCAGGTACCAATTTCACTCTTACCTCCAATTTTCTTCCTAAATTTCGCTCTGTTTGTCTGGTCGCTGAGAAAATGCAGTGGAGTCGAAATTACGAAAAAAGTTTGAATTTTTTAAAAATTTATGGCGCTATTCGGCTCAATTTTCGAAATTCCTTCAAAGTTGAAACTTTTAACCTTTATTCGTCCTCTAAATCAAGGAAACAATTGTTTGACCCAAAAAAAAAAAAAAACAAGCAAACAATTGGAATTTGTTTTTGGTTCGATTTTCCAGCACTTTCTGAGTAACCAAACAGCCAGATATTTTCCACCAGAGAAACTGATTGGGTCAAATTGGAAAGAACAGATTCGTAGTGGGAGCGAATGCAATAGTGGCGCTCTACTCTCTCTTCGAAATGGTGGCTTCCGTCTGGGAAATTTCCAGAGAATCCACTCTCTTCGCCGAGGTCGTCCAGCTCTGGTTCGACTTCGGCCACGACCAGGTCCTCCATTTTCTCACTCTTCCCTCTCTCTCTCTAACTATTTTAATTAACTTTTAAAAATACAGTTAAGCTTAAAATTAATTAATTAGTTAAATTAAAGAAAAAGGATTAACGAGAGAGGCGCGATCGTGTAGGCGTTCGCGTACCTGTTGCTGTCTGCAGACTCGGCGGGAACGGCGTTGGCGAGGGTTTTAAAAGGGATGGACACGTGTAAGGCGTGGAACGCGTTCTGCATACAGGTGGACATCTCGATCGCGTTGGGCTTTGTGGGGTTCCTGTTCCTGGGCTTCTCATCTCTCCTCTCGGGCTTTCGGATCGCCTGCTTCATCATCAAGGGATCTCGTTTTCATCTTTAGAGAGAGAAAGAGACACAGAGAGAGAGAGAGAGAGAGAGAGAGAGAGAAGAAACAGAGGGAATATTTGGTGGGTGGAGGTGTTGATGTTTTACTGTGCGGCCGTAGTCTGATTTTCAGACGGGATTGACTGATGATGTGATGGAGATAAGAGGTGTGGGCCCTGCGGATGTAGCTTATTTTTCTTTGTGTGTGTTTGTTTGCGTGACGACGACGTATTGTGTATAGGAGAATCATGAATTCTTTATGCATTGCTAGCTACTACTTAATTTTTGCTTAGCATTCTTTCAATGTGCAAAGCTATAGTTACAAGTTATGTTAGAATTTATCAAAAAATTTAAATCGGTTTTACGAATTTCTACAAAACATCACCAAGATTCAAAAGACTAATTTTTATGGTGAACCACTACTTGTGAATGTTTTAGTGGAGAAATACTAGAGTAAAAAAAAACTCGTGTCATACCATGCATTAGATCGTAACGCACACAAAAGAGCAACGAGTGGCATGGGACGAATTTCGCTACACAAGAATCTTTGTTTGGATGATTATGAGTCATTGATATATTGTGGAATCTGCCTCCATCAACCCATAATCGCTCATGCACTAGTGAGACCAAGCGTTTATGTTCTTTGGATCAACAACTTACAACGTGAAGATACGGGTCGGACTAACCACATGCTCGTTTGATGGCTTGGTCTGGACTAAATCAATTAAAATTAGTCAACAGTCTAACATATTGTGTCTTAAAAGTCCTACCACGAGAGGTAGACTCTACAAAACTCACTTGAACTCAACTATTCCAGCCACCAAAATGTACACAAGTGTTGTTCGCGTAGAGAATCGATTTTCGCTTCATTGAGCACCAAAATTGAAGGCTTTAGGTATAGTAACAAAATTGAAATGCTACATTGTATCATCTATGTTTTTTTTCTTGGGGTGCCATATGGGGTCTCTCCATAAACACACACAAAACTCAGTTTGTCAGTTGCCCTCGTAGTTCGGGTCGGCCGTCACGTAATGATAAACAATCAGTAGAAAAAATATGAACATGCCAAGTAAGTTGGCATAAATCTCCAGGCCTTCATCGTCAATCATCTGTCCAAAAACGAATACAATCGAATGAATTAGTATCTCACTACAAAGTGTCATTCTTTCTTCAATGCACATTTTCATGCTTTCCAGCACAATCTGTTGCACACAAATACACCAATAATCTCTGGATATTGAACGTAAACGCCGTCTAGTAGCGCTGTAACAAACAGAAAATTTCTAAGGTTTCCACAACAAATCATGACCGCCAGAAATACAAACGCAAGGTTAGGAGTATGAATCTACGAACGCCCATTACACAAAGATATACAAACCAAATGAGGTCGGAGAACTGATTGCATATCTACATAAAACTTGATAGGGTACAAAAAGGAACTACGCCTCACAGAAACCTCAGACCACGACGAGCAGAAGCATCTTTGATCACTGGGAATACATTCTTCTATCGGGTTTCTTTTTCGAGAATAAATCCAATCATATCCTCTCGTGTATTATCCTTCTATATGTTACACGTTTGAATAATTCCATGCAGAGTGGATTCCTACAGTCGTAACTGATCCCGACCACAAAACCCCTCCGTGTCCAGCTTAGATATGGCACGTAAGATCCACGAAACCCCTCCCATCCTCGGTTGACATTCCCGCGATCTTTTCTCTTTAACGAGCATCAACACGTCCAGAGTACCGCTGTCTCCGGATACCTTATTGCTGTGGCATCGTTGTTGATGGAGCTAAAGCATATTTTCAATGTGACATTATCCATATCCAGAATAATTTGGTGGCAACCAGAATCTCATATCAAACATTTTATCTTCCATTTCCTTAAAATATAAGAACTACCGTAATCTCCGATCCTCGAAAGTATACGAATCACAGAGAGTTATGTCACTTGTCAGCAGTACTTAGCAATGTCTTTGTCCAATTTTTCTACCCAGTATCCAAAACCCTTCACAGAGAAGGAAAAAATAAATAAAACAGAAATTGGGAAATGCATAAGGGGGGAACGATCGCAGTGGGATTCGAACCCACGACCTTTAGATCCGGAGTTTAATGCGATATCCACTCCGCTATGCGATCATCACGTGTTCAGGTCAAAGCAAACGCTTTTCTATAAATACATTTCTCAAGCAGAAAAAGATGGGATAAAAAAACACCGAACGTCTAGGGTTTTACACTGACAATGACAAACACAGACAAATCGCGATTGCAGAATACATGCTCGAAAATAATTACGATCCAAAAAGTGGAAACCGTCAGAAACGTTACATCTATGATCTGCATTGGAGAGAAAGAGAGACGGTACCTTCAATGGCGAAGGTCGAATGCGAAAACGCCAGAAGCAGCAGCGAGGAGATGTTCAATGTCAAAGAGCTTTGAATTGTAGCCGAAACGAAACGATAGTAAGTGGAGCAAGAAGAACCGCCTTTTATCGCCATTTCGTTCCAACCCGAAACAGCAAAATAAGTCAATTTTCCATTGTCCGTGAGGAGCGTTAAAAATGTTTCTACGGTTTTCTTTCTTTTATTGAAGTTTTAATGTTAATGGTCAAATTTTGTGACTGTTCTTCGTCAATGCCTAGTATTGAGTTTTAAGAAATATTAATAACAAAAACCACGATAAGTGATCCGGTAGTAAGAGCGCAATCTGCTACTCTTCAATAAACAAAAATAATGTGGAAGGTTTCAGGTTCAATTTTCCTAGCTGATGAGTCGGCTTGACTGTGGTCAGTGACAGGATGAAATTTTCTATAACTTCTCCGTCCGAAAAGGATGGATAATCGTGATTTGCAACAGGTTGTCTTCCTTTTAAAACAAAGAAAAATATTAGTAAAAAAGATCCACAAAGTTATGAAAATGAAATCAAACAGTAGACATGTAGCACTGAATGTTAGTTACAATTGAAGCCACCCTCTTTTGTAATGAAATTAATTCGATAGTTATCAGCTACGGAAACTTGCATAATCCCTTGAAAGATTCAATTGTGAGTTATTGTTTAGAAGGAATTATTTTGATTAATGGCATTGATAAGGGACTATAGTGAAACTTTTATAGTTATTTGAAATGTCTTAATTAATCTCGACATAAGAGCATCTTTAAAAGAGACGTTAAATTCAAAACATCAAATTTAAATTTAATGGCTGACTTGATAATTTGGCATATTGTCAATATTTTTCTTCCACTCGATATGCCAAAATTTATTGTTTCATTATGTTTTTTTTAACAAAAATAATAAAAGTTGAGTTGTTGTTGGTTTAAAAATAATAAAATAATGGATTTGGATCCTCTCCTGAGCTTAGGAGGCTGAGCCTCCTAAGCAAAGCACACGGGGGATTGGATTTTGATCAAACGGCTACAATTTTTATAACTTTTAGAGGCCCCTCCTGTTTGTAGTCGTTGGATCAAAATCTAACGGCCCGTGTGCTTTGCTCAGGAGGCTCAACCTCCTAAGCTCAAGAGAATATCCAAATCCACTTAAATATGCTAACATTTAAGGTAAGGCAAGTGGAATGTCTTAGGAATTAGTAAAAATCAAATTTGAAGGCAATTTCATATTTGACATATCTTTGTTCATGTTAGCTTAGCCTTCCTTTTCATGTCATCTTTGATATCTCAGTTGGAATAAATGGTACATCATTTATTATTGTTATGTGTCTATGTAGCATTTTTGACATCTGCTTTAAAGGTGTGTCTAGTTAGGATCCTAATTATGTGGAGACATGGTCTAAACATGTTGTTTGCAAATTTGTAATTGAAATTGAATGCCTAGAACGAACCAAGTTGATCTATCCATCATCACATATTTTCTCGTGACGTTATTCACACATCAATCTGAATTTTGAATTGTCAGATCAAATATATTAAAGAAAATTAATGAGCAAAAATAAAAAAAATATTAAAAAAAAAAAAAAATATGTGTGAATAGCAATACTCTTCTCTCATATGGTTTTCTAGAAACCATAAAATATTGGTAAAAATAAAAGCTTAAAACTAAAGTGTGGCTGCTGGGATTCGAGCCCAGGTCTCCACGGCCACAACGTGGAATTCTTACCACTAAACTACAGCCACTAGGTTGGCTGTTTCCGCCCCAAAATATATATATATATATATATATTTCTCGTAGAAAATTAGTTTTGGTTCTCTTTTATTTTTTGACAATTGTTTTGGTCGTCCGATGAAGAACGATTGCAAGCTAATCAAGCGTTGGATCTGACACAGCGGATAACCATTTTGAGAAGTAAGGTTCTCTTCCTTTTTAATCACATCTCCTCCTCTGTCTTCTCTTATTCTTATTTTTATTTTATTATTTTTATATAAAAATCAATGTAAAATATTGACGTGATTTAATTTTAATCGTTTAAATAAATAAAAAATAATGAGAAATAAATTAGGAGACGAGAGAATCATTATTCTGAACTGTCACGGACTTTCCCTATACGTCACCTTAACCCTTACAATTTTATCTCTATCTGACGTGGCATATTAAATTTTTACTCTCATTGTACTTCCAAGTTTATTAGGAGTTGATTGGTGAAACATACGATGGTTATCGGAGAAAGGATGAAATATTTATGTGAATTTTTCCGTACCAAAAGATACCACGACAGAACCACCAGCTAGTATTCTATTAAAAGAAAAAAAAATTGTAATTCATCGAGTAAAAATCTAATGACAAAACCAAAAACATTAAAGTAAAATACTTTCGACCGAAGAAGTCTTTTTTAGATAATTAGAATAAACTTTTAGTACAAAAAGAAAAGCTCGAGGTTTATCTAAAAAATATATATATATTATTAACGTTTCAAAAATCTTAATTTACACCCATCTTGTATTAAAACTACATCATCCGTGACAGTGATTTCTGCAATTTCCAAAAATCTTCCGAACAACCGCGAATTTCGGTGACCACTCGAACACAAACACATCGTACCTTTGAGGTTCCTTCCGCTTCCATGCAGTCTAGGAAATAATAAACATCAAAAACAAAAAATTTCACACCTTTGAGGTTCCTTCCGATTCACTGACAAAGAGAAAAGCTCCAGTCTTTTTCTATTTTTCTGAGGTATTTTACATCGATTTTTACCACCCATTTATTGTTTTTGGGTATTTTTTGATTTGTTGGGGTGAAAATATTTGTTGGGCTTGTGTGAGATTTGGATTTTGCAGATCTGGGAATTATAGTTGTGGGGTTCTAGTTTTGAAGAATGCTTTCGATGACTACCTACTTTGATTGTTTTTGAAGCATCCTCTCATCTCTCTCTCTCTCTCTCTCCCTCTCTCTCTCTCTCTCTCTCTCTTCAGTTGGTAGAGTTTGGTGCTAAATTAAGATAATTTTCCCTTTTTGGTGATTAATTCCAAATATTTGTTTATTTGTTTGTTTGTTTTTAATTAATTTTCACACCATTGCATTCTGTATATAAATGCTCTCCCACATTATCTCAAAACACACTTTCACTAAATAATAATAGCTTGAGGAATTGGGAATTTTGCTCTCAAAATCCAGGTGATCTGAGCTTGATGATTTGTTTTGCGAATTTTTCTTTTGGATTATGGTTTTTGGATGTTAAATTTTGCCTCTTTATTTTATGTCAAGTTTCGAATTTTTTTTTCGAATCGGAATATGTTGGTGTGTTGTGAGTTTGATCTGAAATGTGGAAGGTTTGATTGTTTGTGGTGCAGAAGTTTTAACAGATGGCTACAAATGGGGATAAGCAAAGTACTCCAAAGCCACCTCCAAGCCCCTCTCCTTTGAGAAATGCCAAGTTTTTCCAGGTAGCATCTCTACTCAATTGGTTTCGTTGTTGTTTTCGACTGTTTTAATCAGTAGAGTCTGTTACTGATCCACCGCGATTAGTGCTGTTTTCGTGACAATGTTCGTATATTCAAGTTTTGATTCATCTGTTGGCAGGCCAATATGAGAATTTTGGTTACTGGAGGAGCCGGATTTATTGGCTCTCACCTAGTGGACAAATTGATGGAAAACGAAAAGAATGAGGTGGGATTCTATTGTCTATAAAAAGAGTTGGAATTTGCGTTGGAAGCAGTCGGAGTGTTTATGTTTCTCCAACATATTTGATATGATTAATTATGGTGTTTTGTTTTCAGGTGATTGTTGCGGATAATTACTTCACTGGCTCCAAGGACAACCTGAAGAAATGGATCGGTCATCCAAGATTTGAACTCATTCGTCATGGTATGTCTTTTAAGCTGTGTATTCAGTATGAGAAACAAAATGAAGCTTCTTGTGTGTGTGCGCGTGCGTGTGTCTGCATTATAGTTTTAAAATATTTTTCTTCATATTGGCGTAATTTAGTACTTTGTATCCCATTATGCTTAAACAATGTCCTATTGTAGACATAAAAACAAGTTTAGATTTCGTAATTATCTTTACTTTGTTTAAATGGTAATATTATTTTTTCTTTCGTGCAGATGTCACAGAGCCTCTGCTAATTGAGGTTGATCAAATATACCATCTTGCCTGTCCTGCTTCTCCGATCTTCTACAAGCACAATCCTGTAAAGGTATGTCTAACAGTGTTTCATGTGTGTTTGAGAAAAAGTGAAGAATCGAAGATAGTGTTAACGGGAACTAAGATTACAGTGGCGAAATACCTTCTTGTGTAACAGACAATAAAGACAAATGTGATCGGTACATTGAACATGCTGGGACTTGCCAAGCGAGTCGGAGCAAGGTTTGATACTGTCATTATGTCTTCCTTGATTTATCCATCTTCCGATGTCTTTATCTTTTCTCATGGTATGAAATTTATTCAGGATTTTGCTTACATCTACTTCCGAGGTGTACGGAGATCCTCTTATTCACCCCCAGACTGAGAGCTACTGGGGAAATGTGAACCCCATTGGTATGCCCTTGTCTATTGGAGTTTCGTCTCATCAATTGTAATCTGCTTTATCCCGAGACATAATGTGATCTATGCTTTCTCATGCCCTCTTTACAACTATATTAAACGATTTCTGTAATGGAAACATTCAATTTGGACTAACTCGAGAGTCGTGGCGCATATTTATTGCTTGTGTTTGTAAACATATAACAGGAGTTAGGAGTTGCTATGATGAGGGAAAGCGAGTTGCTGAAACCTTGATGTTTGATTATCACAGGCAGCATGGCATAGGTCCGCTCTCCCTTCCTTTTTCTATTCCTTTAATGCTTCCTTTTTGTTTGAGATTGTTGTCGAGACATGAATTGCTTCAACTTGTTTTTCTTTGTTCTCTTGCTAAATAACGGTCCTTCGCAGAGATAAGGATTGCTAGGATCTTCAACACTTATGGGCCTCGCATGAATATTGATGATGGTCGTGTTGTCAGTAATTTCATCGCCCAAGCTATCCGGTAAGTTCTACTGAACATTTTGGTCCTCTACACCTATCAGAGGCTCACAACCAGTGGAGTTTTCACGTTGTTTGCACTGCTGATGTAATGCTTAAATATTTGTGCCTATTTCTGTAGTAATGATCCCTTGACTGTTCAAGCGCCTGGGACTCAGACGCGGAGTTTCTGCTATGTGTCTGACATGGTAAGGACGATTTTATTATTTTACTTCATGTTCATGCGGACAATTAATTTGTCTCCATCAGGTGTTTATACAACAAGTTAATCCTACATTTTAATCCTGAAGGTTGATGGCCTCATTCGACTTATGCAAGGAGACAACACAGGACCGATCAACATTGGCAATCCAGGTTATTATTCGAAGTCTGAGTAACAGGGAGGCAATTTAGCTTTGTAGCATTATTTCGTGGACACTATTAACACTTCCATTTTCAGGTGAATTTACAATGCTTGAACTTGCAGAGAATGTCAAGGAGGTAAGTTTGTATTCCTTCTCGAGAACCCGAACTTCCAATAGTCTTCAAACTGCTTATTACCATGAACTTTATACGGGTAACTGATTACTTGATCATGTGACTTGCAGCTTATCAATCCTAAGTTAGAGATCATAATGGTTGAAAACACACCCGATGATCCTCGCCAGAGGAAGCCTGACATCTCGAAAGCAAAGGAGCTGCTGGGATGGGAACCAAAGGTTAAGTTGCGCGATGGTCTTCCCCTCATGGAGGATGATTTCCGCGCAAGACTTGGCGTCCTCAAAAGTTAGTCGACGGTGTAGCATAGAATGTGAGGGGTGGCGGCGCATTTTTGTAGATTTGCTTGCCTCCACCGTGTGATACATCTTCATTCCATATGTTTCTCTAGTAGATGAATAAGTGGTTTTACTATTTTGTTTTTGTGACGATTTTACTTGGAACAATTTGGATGGTATTTGAGAGTTTCATATCAAGAAGCTTTACTTTTTCCATAACATTTAGCGGCCTTTTTTCTTTGTTGTTGGTTCCCCCTCTTGTTCCTGCCTCTCCCTCTTACAGAAATAAGGTGGAACTCTGTGGGATGACGCGGAGAAAATTATGGGTAGGGCTGACGAATGGCATAGTGCGGTTGTTTTCAAATACCCATTGTGGTGTCCATACTATTGTCAGCCCTACCCATGAAAGTTTTTCTCGTCAACATACCTACAAGTTTTCCCTTGAACTATACAAATTTCTTCTTTTTTCCAACTTCAAGAAGACTATAAGTTTTTGCACATCTGAAAGATAAAACGATTTATTGAAAACTATACATATTTGAAAAATAATTTGATCATACACAAAAAGTTTGTAATTGTAATCCTTGGAGAAAAAAGGTACAAATCAATATGTGATCCTTCACGATTTGTATGCGAAAATTAAAAATGGCATGAGGGGTAGAGAAGGCATTCCAAGTATGAATCTTTAAGCTTCAACCGCCCGTTTGTCTTGGGGTAGCTTCTGCTTTTTTACCGCCTTTTTAGGTGCTTCCTTCCCGTTTTCTTCTTCTGTTGGGTTTTCAATCCTTGCAAAGATCGGTTTAGGTTGCGCCATGACCTGACCACTCTTTAGCCCGCCCCACTTGGTGTCGCTCTGCAGTACAAAAGTGCAAGTTAGTTCATAAAACTAGTGTTTGGGGAAGTCAGACCTGCATACATGTATAGAAGTGTTTGAGAGAGACCCAGGTAGCAGCATCGAACTGATCCTTTGAGTAGCCAAGCTGTCCATATATTCTCCAACTTAAGCTCGGCGTGACAGGTGATAATGCAATTGCTATAATCCTCATTGTTTCTAGTATTATCACAAGGTCCTGCGCGAAAACTCCAGCTTTTAATAAAAGGCAATATGTATTGGCCATCAACTACAAAGTTAAACTTTGAATCGATGTGCATATTGATTAGAGTACTTGAGTGCAGCTGATATGTATGATTAGACAGCAGTGTAGAATCGAGAGTCAAGAATTGATCTCCTTGTTGAAGGAAATATGCAAACGCTAAATAAGACAGACAACCCTATGCATTTATGTATGTTATGCGAACCTTCGCGGCAGCTTCAGAAGCAGCACCCCCTTGCTTAAAGAGTGACCATGGTGCACGCTCATCCATGTATAAATTTCCAGTATGGCTGATCTCTAGCACAGCCTCACAAGCTGATGACAGAGAGAGGTCTCCGTAATGAACCCGAGCTTTTTCAACCTATAAAAGTATGGAAAAGTTGGGACACCTAGGTTAAAAGGTATCAGGCAGTTAAATAAAGGATAATGATGTCCTGAATTCCATACAAACAAATCGCAATGTCAAAATGGTTTAAATGACTTGCAAACCTAAAGCACCTCAAATAAAGTGATTCCCCTAATTTGACATGCTTCAAAAACATGATGGTATTGGAAATGTCATGAAACTTTTACCAATTTCTCCACTGTGTCCTTGAATGTAGTTCCTTCAACTGCAATACTTGAATCAACTGCCAAAGTTGATTGGCAGTTTTTCTTAAGAAGTCCCAGAGTACGGTTAAGCAGGTTTCCTGCAAAGAATAGAAACTTAATTTCTCAAGATTATAAAAATGCTAAGACGATACCAATGACTAACCCAAAGAGAATTTAATGACATGATGAATAGAGATACCAATTGAATTTGCAAGATGAGCATTGACAATATTGATGAAACGTTCTTCTGAATAGTCCCCATCATTTCCGAACTCCACCTCTCTTAGGAAGAAGTACCTCACCGCATCAGACCCAAATTTCTGAACCAAATCATTTGGTTCAATCGTATTCCCTAGCGACTTCCCCATTTTCATACCATCCTATAATTTAAAAAATAAAAAACATTGCTGCATGAAATAAAATTACATATATGAGATGAAAATTCAAAATGGACTAGCATTCATTACAGTCATCGTTTTAACTTGTATGTAGCACACTGTAATTATGCTTTTAAATGCAGAATTCACGAGTCAATTCGGTGCATGTTGCTAAGGTTAACAAGATATAATCAAGAGGCCTGAAAAAATCCATGACAAACAATTTGGATTACTACAAGTTTTGTAATTCTAGCATACAAATGACACCCATATTACAAAAAGCCCAATTATCCTCTTTCTGTCTAACTGCTATAAATTTCTTGCAAGACCATTAGATTGTTCCTATGGAATCTCTCATATTGGACACAGAAGACCAATGTGTCACAGAGACATGTATGACACCAGTTGTGTGCTTGAGAACAGATTTAAAGAAAAGGAATTTGATCACATGTTTCAGAAACTTGGTGTGTGCTAGGCTTTAAATCTCCAGTTGACGTGATCATTACTCAAAGAATACAGGGCTAAGAATTCAACGAGGATTCCAATACCAATACAAGTATATCTAGTTTTAGAAGAAACCATAAATATATACTAGGCTCAAATACCTTTGTCAAGAATCCATGACCAAACACCATCTTAGGAAGACCTAGTCCCGCAGACATGAGCATAGCTGGCCAGTAAACTGCATGGAAACGTAAAATATCCTGCAGAAGAATACGAAATATCAACTATAATAAAGAATCCACTATATGAAAGTCAGAAATAAGAATAAAACACTTCTTTTAGTGCCTTTGACAACAGTCAATGGAAAGAACACGAAGTAGTCAAAAAATTGAGAAGCGAGGGAATGTAAAATAAGCATATTTATTTTGAGTACCATCCTAGATTATCTCCTCCTCTGTCCGGGAACACTTAGTTGGGTTTAAAAGTGAACAGATAGTATCACTTCATGCAAACATTTGGAAGTTTGAGACTCATAAGTTTAACCAAATGATATAAAACTAATTAGACTAGCTGATTAAAAGGAGCATACAGGTGAACAAACAAGTTCAACATACCTTGCCAATCACGTGTAGCGAGGCAGGCCACCCTGATGAGACGGCTCTTTCCAAATTGGGTTGCTCCATATCCTCTGATAGTGCTGATATATAACTGTTAAAATTTTTTGAAACATATATATATCCAATAAAAATAGTCTAGTGAGCATTCACAAAAAACAATAGAGAAACCAGAAGTAAAGATTCTAAAGAAACATCTAGTGACAAGGTAAAACAGGTTTAGTACTAATCTTCTGTTTACTAAGAAACAAACAATTGTCTGAGAACTTAGTTATCAATCCATGTTAGCCATATATTTGGATTTATATGACAAAATAAAAACAGACTGACTAAAGGAATACTCATAGCCTAACAAATACCTTGACTATGAGCCATACAAGGGAAGGGGGACAGGATGAAGAAAGAACTTTACCCCAGTAGAGCATCAAACCAAACATATATTGTCTGCTTGCTGTCATTAGGAACGGGGATGCCCCAATCCACTAATGCTCGAGAAATGGAAAAGTCTCTTAGGCCACTTTTAACCCAACCTTGAACCTTGAGGAAAAGGTAAAGCATGTATTAGTTACTTATAAAATTATACGAGTACCGTTATCAGCACCCCAATTTAAGTTTTTCACACTCCCTAATAACTATTAGTCTAATATAACTGTATATGCACTCGCAGGATGGATTGTGACAAACAAATAAAGAAACGGTAATTGGCACGGCAGGCAGAAGACGTCTCAAATGGCTTGTATGGTGGGTATTTGAATTACATTTGCATTTTCATATCTAAAGAAAATAACAAAATCAAGTCAACCAATGTACTTTGTTTCTAACCTCATTAAGACGGAATGGAGGCTGTACAAACTCCGGATTTGTTGCCAATGTTTCTTCCAACGATTTTTGATACTTGGACAATGCAAAAAAGTAATTATCCTCTTTTCGTGCATCACATGGCTTTAGGTGCGTAGGGCAACAGTTGTTCTCAAGCAGTTCTTTCTCATCCTGTGCAACATTTACAACTAACGATATCAGACCACTAACTAAAGACACAACAGAAGCTACTCCAGAGAAAAGAGCTAAGTAGATACGCAGACAATGTATTCAAATGGCCAAATTTTTATTCTTCGAGCAATTGCGCCAACTTCTTCAAATTAGCACAAGGACGCACAACTTCATTTTGTCATAAACACATGTAATAAAAAAAAATGCCATCTAAACAGAAGAAAGGCACCTTATACAGAAAGGCATATCGAAATCAGATACAGAAAGGCACCTTATACTCTTCACAGTTAACACAGTAAAGTCCCTCGTAGTCAGCCCTGTAAATGTCTCCATTGGCAAGAACTCTGGAGTAAAATTCCTTGACAATTGCCTCATGCTTGGGGTCAGTAGTCCGAATGAACTTGTCATACGATATATCTAACTGCAATCACCACAAAAACCCGGAATCAAAAAGTGAAAAAGCACAGTAATATGAACACCAATTCAACAAAATTACTAAATTTTTAACTGCAATTACAAAAAGAAAAAAGAACAGTAATTTGAACGCCAATCCAACAAAGCAGTAAATTTCCAATGGAGGGTAAATAAAATCACCTGTTTCCAGAGCGAAATGTAAGATTGTGAAATGAGGTCACAGTGTTGAGCTGGGGTGGCTGCATTAGCAGCGGCGGCAGCGGCAATCTTCTCACCGTGCTCGTCAGTGCCGGTGACGAAAATGACTTTCTTACCCAACAGCCTCTTGAAGCGAGCAATGGCGTCAGCGGCGATGGTGGTGTAAGCGCTGCCCAAATGGGGAGGGGCGTTCACGTAATAGAGCGGAGTGGTGAGAACAAAAGGGTCACTGCCACCGGCGCCGGATGCATCGTTGTGGCGGGGAGCTGTGGAGGCGCGGGTGCAGAAAGACGTAGCTTTGGTTCTTCTTCTTTGGAAGCGGAGGTGGGTTCTGAAATGGGCGGTGGCTTTGGAATTGAGGGGGTTTGTGGGGTTTAAGAAGAGGTTTATTCTCGCCGCTGCTGCAGCCGCCGCCGCCATTTTTGTGTGAAGAAGCGCTTCGGGGAGGGATTGGTTTAGTCAGGTGAGGTCGGCCCGGCTCATCGTCGGAGTTTATGGGTTTGGAGTTGTGGGTGAGGTCGATAAATTTTGGAGACGCAAAAATCTCAGCGATAATCAGAATTCAGACATAGTTCATTACTATTTAGTATTTTCCGAGGAAAAATAAAATTATAAAAAAAAAAAAAAAGGCCGAAAAATAAAATTATGATGGATAAATAAGTAAAATTTTAATTAACCAGGAAGACGCCGTCTGTGGGAATCGAACCCACGACCACGTGGTTAAAAGCCACGCGCTCTACCAGCTGAGCTAAGACGGCTATCGTGCTCGATTATGAGTTCGTACATTAATCTCAGCAGATTAATTTGCTTCACTTGGTGGTAAAGTAGTACAACGGTAAAGAAAGTAGAAAGCAAAATAGTTGTTTCACTACTAATTTCCAGGTAAATTGCAATTGTGACCCACTTAAAGTTTGTAATCGTTCAATGACAACTTGTTAATTCACTTTACAAAATTACTCCTACAAATTTTGTTTTGTGACTCACTCCATATCGAACTTCAATGATCCGAACGTCTATTTTGTAAGTCTCAATTCATAAATCATTTTTGCAAAAATTCAATTCAAAATTATTTGCCTATTTATTATCACAATAAAATTTCATTGTTTTTTATAGAACAAAGTGTTCGTTAATTTCTTTGAACCTGATTAGATATCTCACATATTTTCGATTTGACTAACATTTTACAAAGATGGTCTATGAGGTACATGTTGAAAAATAAACAATTCGGATCATTGACGACCTCTCATAACAATGATATACAAATTTGGATGTAAGAAATATGCACTCTGCTTTGGCCAACTGACACAATTTGATCCGAAGGATTGGCTAAATGTGATTAGCAAAACCATACCATGTTAACCAAAATCAAGCAAGACATCGGACACACAATTGAGGTAATTCAGGCGTAAAGGCTGAATTTCCCCTTCGAAAAGCAGCGTGCATTTAACAAACTAGAGCAAATCACCCAGGGATTTCTTGTAGAGCAAATCTAGCATAACGACTTGTTCTAATAACTTATGTGTACATCATCATGAACCGTGCTAGGTTGAAAAGAACCAAGATAAAATAGTTATTAAACGCCTTTCGCCGTCTGGCCGACTGAAGTGCCGATCTACATTGGGTGGCCCGGCTCAGTCACCTGAAAGCACAACAAATACAGGCACAATATTAGTAACTAGCTTTCGTTGGCAATCACATACAGATCAACAAAACCCTACAAATAAATATCAATCGAATGCAAAAACAATAGCACGTAGGCGATCTTGCTTCTGTGCAGTCAGGTGGTAACATATGACCATTACAAAAAAATCTCAACTCAATTCCTATAAGCTATGAGTTGATTGATAATACATAATCTGCAGCAAACAGCGTACGAAGCTTAGCCGATTTGTTCAACTCAAGAATGCACACTCAAGCTAGCTCATATCTGTGCAGTTTATTGGCCACAAATATACTGTTTGAAGGCGGTGACAAATGAGATGATAATTTTTTTAACAAAACACGTGGTTCTTGAAAGACATTGCAGATCACTGCGGGCTATTGGTAAGTCAATGCAATCAACAACAATGAGGGGTGCCTCACATTGCTGACTTGCAGAAGAAACACTCTATATTTATTGTTCGAAAGTAATCCAATACATTAGTCTTCAACGCAACTATCTACTACGACTCATTATCTCAACCCACTATCAAACACACAACAAAGACAATAGTGTGGGAGTAAACAGATAGCTAACCTTATTCTGCTAAACGAAACTTGATTTCTTGCTTTTGCTATCATGAAATCTATACATTTATCTATGAGAAATCGGAAAGATATTAACAACTATGAACTGATTGACCAACTCAAAAGGAAAACCATTTATAGAAATCAAGCACAACTAATTATATAACTCAAGCAAATTTATACATCATCTCGCCCTACTTTGTGTTGATGAATCATTGCTAAGGGCAGACTCACAAAAGAAAAAATACTGACCCGATATACTCATAAGTTTCGTTTGATTCGTATAATAGCAGTCCCGAATTCATTCATCCATTGTGCTAAAGTGAACATGGATGACTCATTGAACAACAAAAAACTTAATTCAATTTCCAAACATTGCCCAAAACCACGAAATATCAATGCTGACCGAAACATTGTCGTTCATAAATTCAACCTCAATTACTAAATAATCACATTTCTTCTCAAATCCACATTATTACACACAAGCAAGTGAGAAAATCAGTGAAAAAACGAAAAAATAAATTAACTAGCAGGGATTATCAAATTTTGGATCAATGACTGATTGAGAAATTAATTATACTAAACTTAAGTTAGGGTGAAATTTTTCAAGATATTAGGGTTTCAGATGCGTACTTCTTCTTATGCCTCTGCACGAACGGAGAATTCTTCGCATCCTCCTCTGCAAAATTTGTACAGGCCCAAATCAGTCCAAACAAAATCTAGCTTACTGAAATGCATTTACATATGCAAATACATACATACATACATATATATATATATATATATATATATATCTTTATATCTATATATGCGTATATGTTCACAGATAGATATAGAAAGGGTCAGATGGAGTACCGGTGAGACCGAGAGAGAACTTGGTGATGAGCGTGCCGGTGATGGCGAAACCGACCAGGAACGGCCAGTTCCGTTTCCACTCGCGCTTGAAGAACACCGGCCATGGATCGAACTTTCGCATCTTTTGATTTTCCTTTCTTTTCTCTCTAACCAAACAGGAGGAGCCGAAACGCAAACTCTGGTTGTAAACCGGCTGTTTTGGTACGAAGGCAAAAGCCTAGAGGGTTATGTGACAAAATGACTTTTATATCTCCGTAGGCTTGGGTTTTTGGTTAATATTTCAAACATTTTTCGCCTCGTTTACTAATTCGTAATAGGAAATAAAAAATTATATTTTAATTAGAGATTACTTATGTATTTATTAGTTATGGATAAATCAAAACACACATTAAAGGTGTCAAATGGACGAATCAGAACGAATACACTACCTCACTTAAATAAAGCATGGCACGACACGATTTGTAAGACATAAGCAATGTGGGCCTAAGATCTAGGTCCAAGGAGCTGACTAGCCCATAACCTGTCGGGCTCATTATGGGTCAAGCACGACCTGCGACCCTAACCCATTTTGAATATTCTCATTTACTCAAATTTTTTTCAATTACAAACATACATTTTAAGGTTAGTAAGACTTAATATTAGCGATATTTAACTTAATAACATATTCAAAATAAGGTTTTTTTTGTAAATAACTAAAGTTTGTTTTGTCAAAGTTGGCCCGTTTAGTGACTTGACCCGACATGGTCCAGGTTTTAATGGAGCAGGGCCGCGGGTGAGGCTAGACTTAATGTTGTAGTAAGTGGGCCAAACAAAATATAATTCGTTTATTAAATGGGATGCCCAAGTACGGTCAAACCCACCTTTAACATAGAGCCTCTACAAGCTAGAGAATTCAACTCCTTATTTTAGGAACTGGATTCCCACTGGATCCCAATAATCTAAACCTTAGGATCAAATGATCGAGGCCGTTGAAATTTGATACAACGACTACAAACAGGAGGTCCCTCTAAAAGTTATAATAATTGTAGCTGTTGGATCAAATTTCAACGGCCCGGATCAAATGATCCTTGGGGTCAGATTATTGGAATCCGAAGAGGATCCGATTCCCTTATTTTAAGGGAATTGGACTCTTCGTCCGGGGTAGTATTCTCATGGGCATTTACTAATCAAATCGGTTTTCAATTTCAATTTCGATTGTGTTAAATTAGTAAACAGCTTATATAACTTAATATATCTCATATTTTGATACCAAATTATCTTGTAACAACTTTAATGAAAATTTGGACTGTAATTTTACATAGATTTAGTTCTAATCACGACGCAATAAACATGCCATGTGATTACTTTTTTTTATTTTTTTTTTTTTTTTTATACATGTAATGTTAGTGATTCTGTTAACTGGTCCACAAGCTATCAGAGAGCTTGATTCTGTTAGCTGGTCCACAAGCTCTGAATGATGCTTTGTGCATCACCTTGGACTCAGTATGGTTCTTAAGCACACAGGAAGAAAGCAATGCAATCATGGGTCAGATTGAGAAGATCGTCGCCAATGGTGCACATGACTTTGGCTCAGCTGTTGTGAGGACTTCATTTATGGCATCGTGTGTCCAAGCTTTTCATGGCCGAACGACAAGTACTATTGCATGTGCAGTCACTGAAATGGCTCAAAGGTTACATGATTTTGTCCTGGAATGCGATGGTCATGTGTTATTAGAGGGAGAACCTATTGCTAAGGAAATTCATGAGTTTATTGAATGGATAGGGCCAGGCTTCAATTTTAGTGGTCATCAGGGTAATAAGGATAGAGCTAATTACAACTTACAGGTTGATGAGATCTGTTAAAGATTGCAAGAATCAAGAATGAAGATTTGATTATATAGCAGCTATATAGGAAAGTATCATTGTAATATTTAGTTTCTGTTCTTGTAAGTTAGGTTATTCTTACCTAGTTTAGCATGCACTCATGTATATAAGTGTGCGTTGTAAACCTATTACGTTTAATCAATATAGAAAACCTAATTGGTTTTTCTACATGGTACCGGAGCATTAATCTTGGGACCCAAGAAAGTAACAAACCCTAGCCGCCTATCATGGCAGAGAACGATGACAAACTCAAGCCCTCTGGTTCAATGGAGGGAACCACATTTGATGTTAATCATTCTTATTACCTGCATCATTCCGATCAGCCGGGAATGATGCTCGTTTCTCAGCCGCTCACTCCAGACAACTACAACACTTGGAGCAGGGCGATGATCGGTGCATTGAAAGCCAAAAACAAACTTAGTTTTGTTGATGGAACCTTCAAGAAACCAGAACAAAAGGTTGCTGCAGCAGACTTGCATCAGTGGGATCGATGTAACAGCCTGGTTAAAACATGGTTGGTAAATTCAATATCACCAGAACTTCAATCAAGCGTCATTTATTATGATCTTGCATACCAAGTTTGGGAAGACTTGAAAGAACGGTTTTCTCAAACAAACAATATGCAGTTATACCATATTGAAAGTTCAATTCATGATTGTGTCCAAGGAGCTATAACCGTAAGTTCCTACTTCACCAAACTCAAGGCGTTGTGGGACGAGAGAGATGCTGCGATTAGCCTGCCCGATTGCGACTACAACACTTTGCAACATGTGTTGGCATTCCAGCAAAATCAAAAGGCAATTAAATTTCTTATGGGACTCAATGAAACATTCAATGCAGTCAAGGATCAAATTTTGTTGATGGATCCACTTCCTCCCGTCAACAAAGTATACTCCCTTGTACTGTGACATGAGAAGCAGCACAACACCACCACAGGCAAAACGCCAGTTCAGGAAGCTGCTACCTTTGCTGCAAGAGGACCAGATTCTAGCAAGAAGGGTGCTGATATGAAATGTACTCGTTGCAACAAAGATAATCACACCTCTGCAGATTGTCGTGCCCATTTAAAGTGTGATTATTGTGGATGGAAGGGTCATACGATAGATTATTGTCGAAAGCTTAAAAGAACGGATCCGGAGCAACAAAGAAGTCATTCTAAGCAGCGACCGAGAGGAAATAACGTTTCAAGCAACCTTGAAAGGCAAGATTTGGGAAATTCTTTCCCTTTTACGCCTGACCAATGCAAGCAGATCTTGACCATGCTCAATGGCAATCAAGCCAAGGCAAACAACGTTGGTAAAGTTTCCTCTCTCAATGATCTCTCAGGTAAAGCTTTTTCTTTTACTTCTCATGATCAGAAGTCATCATGGATCTTGGATAGGGCCAGGCTTCAATTTTAGTGGTCATCAGGGTAATAAGGATAGAGCTAATTACAACTTACAGGTTGATGAGATCCAACTTCAGTTATCGGCATTGAAAACCTTTCTAGATCTTGCTGGTAACCAGCTTACATCAAAAGACTACTCAATGGCCTTCTATGCTGCTTGCCTTCCCCTATATTTATCCTCTAGTTCTTTCGATCTGGGTTGCGCATCTGGGAATTGGGAAACTACTGCAATACCAGGTTTGTTTGGTATGCTGGTGAAAGGGGGTGTGGAGAGTGGCATTTTCAATTATTCTTTGGTTCAAGCGTCTAGTTTTGGGAATACAGAGATTGTGCGCATCATATTGAAGGCTGCCCGAACTAACAACCTGAATGTCGATGTTTACCAGGCATTTAATTTTGCTTGCCTGTACTCTAGGTTTGGTACTATGGAATGTCTTGTGGAAGAGGGTAATAACATGGATTTCAGGACCCCTCTGTTGGGAGCTGCTAAGAGCGGCTGTAAGCCAGTGGTTGAGTGGTTTGTAAAAATGGGTTGCCGGGACACAGAACTGTGCATTGCTCTGGTAAGTGCAACTTCTAGCAACCAAGCTGATGTTGCAGCCTATCTCCTTCATCAACTTCCTGATGATGCTTTAATATTCTCAAGGCTGCTGGTAGAATAGGCGGTGTTAATTCTCTTAAAGGTGTTGCATTTCTTCTTGGTTCTGATTGCTTAGGTGACCCTGCAACTACATATACTGTTGCGGACACATTTGCTCGGTCTTGTGATGATGATGATGCTAATCCTGAGCTAAGGGCGTTTCTTCAGGAGCATTGGTCAGAAAGAGCTTTCTCAGACGGAATACGGCAAGGACAAGAACATTACATGAACATTGTGAGGGTTTTAAAGTGGGGTGAATCTCCCATCTGCTTGGCTGTTCTACCCCCCGAACATTACATGAATATAGGGAGTGTGTCACTGCAGCAGGCAGCCATTTGGTGTTGCAAAGGTTGAGAGGGCAGCTTGTTGAAGCTGTGAGAAGGCTTGGTGGTGGAGTGTTAGATGGGGTGACCCAGTGCAGGGAGCTCTTAGCTGTTTTCGAGAAGCGTCTTCCTCAATTCACTTCTTAATTAGCAAGATCTGTACTTTTTTCGGATTCTCGTTTCATCGCCAACGGAAGTATGCAGTGGTGGTATCTAACAACAAATTTAGCTAGGGTCAGGATACAAAGCTTCGAGGTTCCAAATGTTCTTTGCAACATATAAGATTGCCTTGTATTTTAGTATATCTTCACGTTTCCTTCTCCCTATTAAATTTTCACTCTTTCTCGTGGCAATTTAAATTTCAATGCATATTTCGAATGCTTTACAACCCAGTACAACACATGAATTATTATTAATTTTTCGTTTCACACATATTCAGGTTTTAAACATCATCTTTGAGGAGAGGATTTTCTATGGTGTTCCAGAGTGAGGAGTAGGATTCTTATGCTTTCACAAGTTTTGTCCGATACTCCGAATGAGCAAAATTCTAAATCATGTGTATAATAGTTATGAATTTATACATGCCTTGTTTGGCGGATAAGACCGTAAATGATTGGGGTTGAATTGTTGTTTTATTAATAACTGCATCTCCAAATTATCAAATCATCAACAAACAGCGATCACGACATTGATTCAGTTAAATTGAAATAGTCAAGTCAAAACCAAGCCTTAACATGATGCCATGTTATTAATGGAAGGAAGATCAAAATTACACTAGTACACACTCTCCTGCTACAAAAGATGGGCTGAAAATTTGCCACAAGACAATCCCCCACTAAGTACTCACCTGAAATGCAGAAAACACCCCAGAAACACACAAACCTTCAACCTCAGACAACCATGGTTGGACCACGGAGAAGCAAAACCCTAGATAAACCGAATCAGTAGAAGTCGCCCGTTTTGCACCCAGGGAAATGGGCGCCTCCCACCCATATGTTTCCCTCGATCGATTTTCTCACGTTCAATCCGAACAATTTTGGATTGTCCCTCAAAAGATCTGCTGCTTCTTGATTCAAGGGGTCCTCATGGTTAGGTTCCTGCTTAAAGAAATGTAGGATTTTAGTACACATCCAAATAAAACCTCGTAACAACAAAACGGATAATTTGTTTGAGGTCACCAAATATTTTGTGTTATGATTAGAGATACCGTGAATAGGTGATACAATCCGTAAATAACTGTGTTTATATTCAAGACAGGTTTCCAGTCTTCCCGAAGAATGTTGAGGCAAGTGTTTCCTTCTAAGTCGATGTTGGGATGGTAGATCTGCACAGATGGTATGCATTATACGACACCAGATACATATATTATGGTTTGGATCGTAAGTTCGTAACCAATAGACTCGAAAGTTAAGTTCCGATATAACTTAGGTTTCGTTACCTTGGTTTTGCACTTGACCTTCGGAGGCTCGTGAGGGTAGACTGCGGGAACTTTAAATGAGAAGACAAACCCACCACCCCTACGAAAAGAGGTACAAAATGTCGGATTCAGCAAGATGACATCGAAGTTGCAAAATCCAAACAACGTATAGAGAGCCAAATTAAGCTTCAGATCAAAGGTTACTTACATGTAATATCCCCGATAAGGTGTAATGGTGATCTCAAAGTCCATCAAATCATCCTTTCCATTGGGGAATGAAATCTTGCATTCTTCTGGCATGTTCAACTCACTTATATCTACAAGACAACAACATAAAACAATTGAAGGACGACGACAACAACATAAAACAATTGAAGGACGACGACAACAACAACAACTGAAGGACGACGACAACAACAACAATAAAGCCTTTTCCCACTAAGTGAGGTCGGCTATATGAATCCTAGAACGTCATTACGCTCGGTTCTGTGTCATAATACAATTGAAGGAGTGGTTGAAGGAATTAAATAAACACTGAAACCTTGCCTTTACGTACGTTGGAGTTAAACGTGTGTGTAGGAACTTAACATGCATGCAAGAGTATAACTTTGTACCACATTGCAGCAAATCATAACATATTTACGTCCTAAAATCGTATTTACCTCTATGAAGACGCAATTCTCCTGCACTTTGCTTCTTTACGAGACCATTCTCCTTTGCATTTTCAGCTGTTTCCCTTTGCTTTTCTTTCACTTTAAACAACCTGATCATGGTTTCTGTGATTAAAAGAAAAGCACACATTTAAAACAGATAATAAGATGAACCATGCATACATGTCTGTTGTAAGTGTAAACAATTCGTGAACAAAAACATCGAAGAAAACCTGCTCGACGAAATGCCGCAGAAAAGCAAAAGGAAAGGAAATGGAATGGGAAAGCAAAGACGGGAGAGACACAATGAAGACGGACAAGGAATGAAATGGATTTATAGTCTTCCTTTCTTCTCTATTCTTGTCTTCCTGCTACTTGTTCGCGTGCCCACAGGCTTCCCTTTCCAAAATACGAATCATATTAACGACATGTCGTCGGCTGTATCTGGAAAACAAAAAACACTTTATTTATTATTATTTTTTTTTTTTGGTAAATTGCATGTCCAATTTAATTACGTCGAAAATACTGACACTTTAAGTCCATAACTTTATTTCTACACTTAATATTTAACTACATGCAAAGCTGATGAAAGCTGAAAAAATGGAGATAATCGACCCAATGATATCATCGTTTAAGATAGGTGCATTTTAATACTTTAATTATTTCTATACCCCAAATTATATTCTCACCCACCATAAAAAATTAAAAAACTAAAATCTTATTAATCTACCCCAATTATTCCTAAAATAACCTCAAATATCTAAATCTTTTTTTTTTTTTTTCACCCCAACTGCATCATCAGTCGAACGACCTCGATTTGAAGCTAGTTGACGTTGGTCCAAATGCCAAATTGCTTGAATTCCCAATAAACAGATTATAATTATAAAAGGATGGTGAAGATATGAATCAAATTTGAAAGAGAGAACATTACTTAGTAAAGGACGTGATAGGTGATGTTGGCAGAGAGGACTTGGGCCCCATCATCATTCGATTTGCATGCAGTAGATGTAGATGGAATTTCACGGAGATAGCCTATCATGTCCAGTGGCGACTGTTAAATAGTCTTTTGGTTGACAAAGAGAATTATTTTAATAAGTAGTTTAGATTTATGTAAAAGAAAAATTATCAAAACAAAAAAAAAGGTAAATTACACTTTACCACCTCATGTTTTGGGTCGATTTCAATTCCTTACAACATCTATAAAACATTTCACTTTCATACCTCAAGTACTATTTTATTTCAATATAATACCTCTGTTACATTTTCTATCCATTGATCCGTTAAGTGCTGATGTGGCAGCCACATTTATACCACGTGGTTGTCAAATGTCTGCCACATGGCAAAAAAAAAATTTATTTTATTTTTTAAAAAACCTTAATCTTCTAAATTAAAAAAAAAAACAAGAAATAAAAGTTGAACCCGCAACCCCCATCCCACTTTCCCACCTTTTCCAATTCTCATTTTTCTTTCTTCTGCCTCTCTCTCTCTCTCTCTCTCTCTCTCTCTCTCTCTCTCTCTCTCTCTCTCTCTCTCTCTCTCTCCTCCCTCCCTCCCAAATTGTAACCCCAAACATAAAACAAGGCTTTGAGAAACCTTGTATGCAACAAGAGTTTGGAAAAAAAATCAAACAGCTTCTTCACAAAACTAGCCCAAGCAAGAAGTTTGAAACAGGATTTGGGTTCCAATTAAAAAGCAAAAAATCAACGAAATTGGCTTTTGCATTTGAATTTTCAGTTGAAATCTTCGCAAACCTTACGCACCCTACATCTAAAATTATCTCCATATCCAAACCATCCTCCATCTGAACATCAAGTGTAACTGCATCTCCGGCCCCATTCCGGACCTCTCCAACTTCACCGCCCTCAAACTCCTATTCATTTCCTACAACAAACTCTCCAGTGACTTTCCTGCCTCCATAGCTTCTCTCTTCCATCTCTACCACCTTGATCTGGTCCTACAACAACTTATCCGGCGATATTCCCGCAAAGGTGAACTATTTGACCCATCTCCTCACTCTCCGGCTCAAGGTGAACCTTTTTTTAGGTTCGATTTCAAGTCTGATCCTATGTGAATCTGCAACACCAACTGAAGTTTGCAGATTTGCGCCCACATAAAGTGATTCAACGAGGCTGCTGGAGTGGAAGGGCTAGTAGGCGGCGGAGGGAGCATTGAGGTCGACGGAGATGTGGCTAGGGATCGGCACATGAAATTAGAGTGTTTAAGAAGGACGAGCAAGAAGAGGGATGGATGAGGGGATATGGGATCTGGGTTTTGCCGCCCGGGGGGGGGGGGGGGGGGTTGGTGGGATCCAGGTTTTTTCTTTTTGTTCAAGGTTCTGGGGGTGGGGTGATAGGATCTGGATTTTCTAACTTTTTTTTTTTTAAATTTGGAAGATTAAGGGTTTTTTTTTTTAAGTTAAAAAAAAAAAACAAAATTGCCACATGGCGCACATTTGGCAGCCACGTCAGTACTTAACAGGTCAATGGATGGAAAATGTAACGGAGGTATTATATTGAAATAAAATAGTACTTGAGGTATGAAAGTGAAATGTTTTAAAGATGTTGTAAGGAATTGAAATTAACCCCAAACCTGAGGTGCTAAAGTGTAATTTACCCAAAAAAAAAGAAAAAAGATTCAAATATCTTTAAATTTATGTTTTAAATCGTTGATTACAAGTGTTTAAATATGAATTAGGGTTATTATACAAAATGGTCCCTGAGATTGTCCACCATCCAAGATTTTGGTCATTCCGTTAAAAATGATTTTGGGCAATTTTCAAAGCTTTGTAACTCAATCATTTCTTAACCAAATTCGACTCATAATATATCAAAATGAAGATAGAAAAGTGTAGAATAAGATTATACCTATTTGGAAGCCTAATGGTAAACTTTAAACGTTCATAACTTCTTCAATACTCAACCAAATCGAGTGATTCAAAAACGAAAATAATACTTCTTGACGAGACAAAGAGAATGATACATTTTTCGAAGGCTAACTCGCCATGGTTTGGTCGGACAACGACTCAAAAGTGGCTAACCATTTTCGTGTTAGCCACTTTCGAGCAGTTTTCCGGCAAAACCATGACGAGTTAGTAGTAAAGAAAGATATCATTCTCTTCGTCTCATTTAGAATTATGATTTTCATTTTTGAATCACTCATTTCGTTGAGTATTGTAGGAGAAATTAACAACAAGGCACAAAAATGAATCAAATTCCTAGGGTGCCAGAAAGTCAAGCTGATCTTGCTTTTGTTCTCTTTGCTCTTTAGAAAAGGGTTTCTATGAACAAGGAAGAAGGCACATCTTTAGCTCCATTGGTTGAAAAAAAAATCTCATAGGAGAGGAAAACCATTCTCATTACCGTGTGGTTGTGTCTAGAAAGAATGTGACAATCAATTACACTGAACCATTCAAAAAGGATGGGCAAGGAAAGTTAGCCCCAAGAATTTGAATCTTTTTTGTACATTTTTGTTGTTTCTCTTACCACTACAACAAACTATCATATTCATGTTCTTCAAAATACATTTTTTGTGCGTGGAGCTCGACTCGTTTTCTGAGCACCTGGGAGTCCGTCTCGTTTTGCGTGTGAGGGACCTGCCTCATCTTATGTGCATGTGTTCGTCTCGTTCTGCATGTGAGGTGTTGTGTGCCAGAATCCCGTCCCTTTTTGCTTCCACGATGCCCGCATCATTTTGGTGTGCATGGAGCCAACCTCGTTTTTCGCGTGTAGGGATGGCCTCGATTTGTGCAACGTATTCAACCTCATTTTTTGTGCACAGAGCTCGCCTCATTTTGCATGCCAGAAGCACAGGCTGTTTTTTGTGAAAATAGCCTGTTTTGTTTTGCATGCCACGGTTTTGTCTTGTTTTGCGTGAGCTGAGTACACCTTATTTTGAGTGAGTCGAGCCCGCTTAACATTCATATTTTTTTCACAAAAATGCAAATTTTTTTTTTTCACAAAATTTTTTTCCCGAGCATTAATTTAAACTTTTTAAGGATTAGTGAAGTAGTTTTTTAGTTTATTGAGCAACAAATCTATATTTAGTGGAATATTTGAGCCGAAAACTAAAAAAGTAAGTTAAAAACATAGTAGTGAGGCCTATAACATTGTCAAATGGGGTTTTGCACTCAAGAATCTCAACGGAAAGTGTCACCTTAAATTTCAAAACTTTTTTTTTTTGGGATGAGTCCAGGGTATCCCCTGCACGTAGGCGAGGACTAATCCCTCGAGCTAGGTCAGACCTCATTCATAGGGCAAGTTCTTCCAATGATGGCTGCTCCATTCACAAGGCTCGAACTCGAGACCTTGCTTAAGGGGAACAAGCTCCTTACCACTTGAACCACAAGCATTGGTTAATTTCAAAACTTCACAATGAGGCAAAAGTTAAAATAAATTGATTGAACGGTGATTTATGTACGAATGTGCAAAATCGATTGAAAACCGTGAATATTTATCAACGTTTCTTTTGTAAGAAATGCAAATTTTTTATTTTCCAAAAATATTTTCTGTGAGCATTAAGGAAATCTTTATAATGTATACGACTTACTGAGCAACAAGTGTATATTTAGTAGAATATTTAAGCCCAAAAGTGAAAAATTAGTGAATAATATAGAGATGTTAAAATGTATATTTAGTGTATATTTTTTAATTTTCTTTTTTTAAATTAGAGATGTTAATATCACCTATCGTTGAGGTAAACAAAAAACAGCAAAAATTTGTTTTGTTAAATAGCCTTTCATCGTCTTCTGATTGACAATGAGGATTCTTTTAATATGTAGTTTAAATTTAGGTAAAAGAAATAAAAGAGAATTAACAAAAAGGCACAAAAATGATTCAAATTCCTAAGGTGCCAGAAAGTAATAATTCGAAAATAATAAAAATAGTGATAATTCGAAAAACTTCTTTTTACACTTATTTTGAAAGCCCTTTTATTCATACGTAACTAGCAACATGTCTACACACTTTGTGTCACATCCCGCCCCGGGGCGGACCATTTCCCGGGCTCGCTCCACCACTGTAGCACGATATTGTCCGCTTTGGGCTTACCATTCCCTCACGGTTTTGTTTTTGGGAACTCACGAGCAGCTTCCCAGTGGGTCACCCATCATGAGATTGCTCTAGCTCCCTTCTCGCTTAACTTCGGAGTTCCTACGGAACCCGAAGCCAGTGAGCTCCCAAAATGCCTCGTGCTAGGTAGGGATGAGAATATACATTTAAGGATCACTTCCCTGGGCGATGTGGGATGTCACACTTTGTGTGTGAAATTTTTTTGTTTTTGTTTTTAAAATGAAAAGTAAGGGGGAGAGAGAGAGAGAGAACGTGAGAGTGGAAATAAAGGTTTTTATTTTTTGTTTCTTTAATATTTGATATATGTTGATTACACGTAGATGAAACTTTAATAAAAAGAAAAATTTAGTTTTGGTGAAATTACATTATTGTCCATAATTTTTTCTGTGATAAAAGATCAAATAGTTTTTTCATCATCTTTTATTTGACAAAAAAAATCTATTAATATGTAATTTATATAAATAGACATATAATTTGTGACGTTACACAATTATAATCAGCTCAAATTTATAGTCAGTAGCTATTTACACGAAATTTATAAGCCTACCGCCAATTATTTGGCAGGCAAAAACGGTAATTTTAAAATAGCGGGAAACTCCCTTCAAAATTTCCAGATTCCTCGATTCAAATCCCGCCCAAAACGAAACCATGATCCGCGTCACGCATATGCCCAAACAACACGCACCGTCGATCTACACTTCATCAACGTCTAAAAATCACCCAAACTCAAAGCCGCGGATCGTCAGCTCTCACCCTTCCCCCGCTATAAAGGCAACTTTACCTGTCTCGCACCACAACTCACCACACACTTTACCCTCTCACCAAACTCTCATAAAACGACACCGTAATCATCGAAGATGTCAGGACGCGGAAAGGGAGGCAAAGGCCTGGGCAAGGGCGGAGCGAAACGGCACCGTAAGGTCCTCCGCGACAACATCCAGGGCATCACCAAGCCGGCGATTCGGAGGCTGGCCAGAAGAGGCGGGGTGAAGAGAATCAGCGGGCTAATCTACGAGGAGACCAGAGGCGTCCTCAAGATCTTCTTGGAGAACGTGATCCGTGACGCTGTGACGTACACCGAACACGCCCGCCGGAAGACGGTCACCGCCATGGACGTCGTCTACGCTCTCAAGAGGCAGGGTAGGACCCTCTATGGATTCGGGGGTTAACTTTGTGAATTCAGTCGTCGGGTTTCGAATGGGTCGGAGTTTTAGATTCGGGTTGTAATTTGTCGCAAAAGTTTGGAAATTGAAAGGATCTTTTGTTTTTATTGGATTTAGCAAGTAGCACTAGGGTGGTTTGGTATGGAATACCAAACCAAAACTTTAGTTTTGATTCCCAAATTGAAATTTTTGATATTTCCAATTTCAAAGTTTGATTTTAAACTAAATTTTCCGGAATTTTAATTTTTGGAAATCTTGAAATAGTTTTAGCATCTTGGGGAATTTTGAAATATTTTTGAGGTTTTGGGCTTTTTGGTTATTGGGCTATAATATTTGGTTGTGTAGTGTGCATTATATGAACTTTACAGGAATTAACATAACATACAGGAGGCCCTAATCAAAGAAAATAATTGTTCTGAAATGCAATATGCCATAGGAAATGCAACTTTGTATGACTCACTTCAATGGTGGGTTATGAGCTAAATTTCTCACCAAATTTAATCCAACCTAAGGGAAATTTTGGACGAAAAGTTAAATAGGAAAGTGAGGCTAGATTTTGCCCAAAATTCAGCCCAAAAGTGGGTGTGGGCCCCACCAAAATGTTTGCTTTTTAATGTTTGGGCTCCTAATGCAACCTAACCCAACCCCCAATGAGCCTAATGTGCAAGCTTGACCTACCTATGTGGGCTTGTTGACCATGTTTTGCCTTGCATCCAATGGTCGTGATTATTACGCTGTTGGTTAATTCAATGGCCTAGATTCAATTGTTTTTTTGTTTTTATATTTATTTATTATTTAATTCAACGGTTGAAATCGAATATAATCAAATTTAATGGTAAAAAAAAAAGATCTAACGACTAAAATAATTAAAAAAAATATTTAACTCAAAATTTATCCAAAAACTCTATAAATACCTATGTATTTGTTCAATCATTCACACAAAACTCAATCTTCTCCTACAATTCTTCAAATTTATCTTTTTACCATTTCTTACCATATGTTTATATAGAGGATGATTGATGAAAGTTGAAAGTTTGGTGTTGAACGGTTGGTGAATTGAAAGTTAGCCCAGTGTTGAAAGATTGGTGAAAGTTGAAGGCTTGCTGTGACATCCCGTCCCGAGATTATTAAAACGCACGTGTGAAATTACGATTTTACCCTTAGTTCGTTTCGTTTACGTTTAGTGTTGTTTTGTGTGGTGTTGGCAAGCGTAGGGCCACACACACACACTGTCTCACACTCCCTCTTTCTCTGTCTTTCCCTGTCTCTCTCTCTCTCCCGTGCTCTCATTTCTTCTTCTTCTTTCAAACTTGTACAGACAAACCCAAACTCACTCAAACCATCACAGATCGAAGGAACCAAGGGCATTTTTGAACTCGTGAGGCTCATGCGAGTGCAACCATACCATTTTCAGGTGAGAACTCTAACGTTTTCACGTCGATTCGACGAGGTCCGTTTTAGTTACTATTCATGCAAACTTATTCTAGCATGTTTTTGGACTTTTGAAGCTTGTAGTTGTGTTTGTGAGGTCCCAAGGAACCTCGGAGTGTATCATTGGACGGAAGTGGACGTCAGAATAGCCTGGTTCGAGCTTGGCCGGTTATGGAGTTTTTGGACAGGTATTATCTTGTAGTTTTAGACCTTAAAACTTGTTTGGACGTGTTCTTCTAGTTCTAAGGTTTAATTTGGTGCAAGAAGCGCAAAAAATGGTGGAAAAATGAGCGAGAAAACCCAAGTTGCAGGTTTTCCCAGTTTCCGGCGCCGGCGACGTCGCCGGAGATTGAACGAAGAAGGTGGCGGAATATTCCTAACGGCGTCAGTTGACGCCATCAGTGTGCGCCACACGTGCCTGCGCGTGGCTGGCGCGTGGGGGCGCGTGCGGCGGAGGAAATTTTTTCTAAAAATATGGTTGTGATCCTGAGGTTGTGTAGAGCACGTTGGTATATTCATTTGTCCATTTTGAGCAATGTATGAGAAGTTATTACGAGAAGTTGGTTATGTGCTTTAAAGTTAACGTTTTTATAGTTATTTCGCATATAGGTGACACGTACCCCGAGGACAAGCGTACGCACTCGAGGCAGGGGGGCTACGACCCTTCCACATACCAGTGAGTGGGCTTTTGTTTTCCGTATATACCTATATACATTTATATTCCCAGAAATTGTAAAAAAAAGGGTTATTTACGTTATGCCATGCACTTTATTATTATCGTTTATGCATAATTGCATGCATTAGTAGTGGCTTGTATATACATATGCATATTGGGTGCTGTGGACGCACAGGTAAGTGCCAGGTAAGTGATATTCATATTTACTTTCAGCAGTAGTTTGAGATGCTTAGAGAGCTCATAACCTGCAACCCCGGTGTTAGTGCTCCCGCCCAGAGTAGGGCACAGTCCTTCACGTGATGTTCACCTCTCGCACCACACGCTTAGCTTGGATCCAAGTTAGGTGCACAGTCTTGTCGTGCATACCACATTAGGTGGTTCCGACTCGTAGGTGACCCGCGATTATTCGCACAGCCTTCACGTGATCGTAGCACTAGAGCGTATATATGTATTACACCCAGGCCTGTCGTACAGACCACATTAGGTGGTTCCGACTTGTGGGCAGGTTCAATTATTGAGTTTGAGATTTGAACTCTATATGCAGCCGTACAGGTCACGTTAGGTGACTCCGGCTGCCAGATGTTATGTTATTGATGTGATTTACACCTGAGCACTTGCATTTCATTACGAGGTTTTGACATGGCATATCTTGAGCATGATTGGTATACCCTTGAGCATGTTTGGCACATTTATACATACGTATATATGTTTATTTTCTGGGAAGTATACAGGTTTTACGGCGAGGGGTTAGATTATATTTTGCTAAATGGTTTTCAAAGAGTTTTGTTTTTGCCTACTCACGCTTTTGTTTTGCGCCCCTCCAGGTTCTAGTTGATTAGCAGTTTCGGTGGTATTCCCAGAGGATTCTCCCGGCTTTTCTGACAGATACTCACCAGCGTAGGGTCACCTTCGGGTGTACTTTTATCGCAACTTTTCCTTTGGACTGCTGTGGACCTGCTCTGAAATTGTATCTCACTTACTAACACTTGTTTTAGGACTTCGTATGCTAGTTTTTAATTATTCGTAATTTTACATCACTTTCTTTAGCTTCCGCACGTGCACATGGCTACGTCACCTCCGCGTGACGGCCAGCACGCCCTGATCTCGGTCGGGGTGTGTCACTTGCTTTGTGGAAAATTGATTGATTTTTCAATATTTATCGGAATTAAAATTTTTTAAAATTAAAATGTTCATAAAATTAATTTACGGTTGTCTACATATTTATTTATTTAATTTAAATTAATTTAATTAAAAAATAGCCTAAGTTCATTATTTAATAATCTCGGGCTAAAATTTTATGCCAGAACGATTGGAGCAGAAAAGCTGTTTCTAAGCTAAAAGCTAATTTTCCTTGCTAAAAAATTTAGCTTTTAGCCCAACCATTATAGATGGTCTAAGGATTGTGAAAGCAGCAAAGTGCCACCTACCAGAGGAATGACAACTTCATTGTATTAGTGTAGTGAAGGAAGGGTCCACCGTCGGAGAGAGACAACAACGGATGATCCGTGTGGTGGTGGGCCAGTGACTGATTGATTGGAGTTGGATTTGAGACAGAGCGGAGGAGGAGAAGGCTGTCTCAGTGGCTAAGGCGTTGAGCTGAGAGACTGAGTGAGTGAGAAATGAAATCCAAAGTTTGAAACGTCACTCGAGTCCTCGAATGGGAGAAAGCATAACAAGGTATGGATGACATAGATTAATTTGAAACAATCCAACAGTTCAAATTAACTCTAACTATAATTAAAAATAATAATATATATTATTATCTGTGTAAATATATATATATATATATATAATAATTAAAAATATATATTTTTGGTTTGGTCTGGGAATACCGAAATATTGGGAAGACAATCCCAATTCCCATACCGAAATTTCGGTATTTTTTTCGGGATAGCATACCGAAAATTTTGGGAAAATCGGTTTGGGACATTTTTGGTTTGGGATCAGTATTTTTTCAATTTGATTCGGGATTTTTGGGAATTTTTTCCTTGTTGACTTGTCGTTTACAACTGCGACCTGAATTAATTCTGCTATTTAAATAATTTTTACAGCAATTATTTAGATTTTTTTTTTTAACAAATAATTTTTTTTTTAATTTAAATGGGTGGAGGAGTGGACCAAGTTTTAAAATGTGTTAACGATAATATATTTTAATTTTGTATTTAGCGAGAATTGAAAATAATTTTTTTTATATATAAGTGAGGAAAAATATTATTAAAAGAATTTTAATGAAAAATTTTTAGTATTGTTTATTTTAACAAAAAATTATATTGTTATATTAAAAAGTTAATTTTGATATTATTTTATTTTGTTATTTTTGTTAAAATTTAAAGTTTTTAAACATTTTTAATTCGTTTTTCTTATTATTAAATTATAGTATTAAGTTGTTTTATAAATTCAGAAAAATGAATTTGGATCTTTGTTAGATCTTTTTTATAAGAATTTTGAAGATGTGTTGTGTTAATTATATCTATTCATTGTATATTGTATAATTAAAAATTATTATAAATATTTTAATTTAAAATTAAATACAAATAATATTAGATAAAAACTAAATATACATAAATAGACACAACTTTGACCTCTCAATATTCCCATCAAAAAATCTGGAGGATTCTGTTGGCAAAAAAATGACAATAATCAGTTGCATTAAAAGAAAAAAAAAACATAAATGCTGTTATGTGGGCCTCGGCTGCAGTGTGACCGCTAAAAATTGACGTGGCACAATCATTTGATGGGCCCCAATGAGGAATCCGACAAACCTGACCCCACCATCGTTGGCGGCACTTGAATGTTTTTACCCCCGTTGCAATCCCACTAAGTCGGCCGGGACGCCACAACCTCTCGTATGCCATCCCCCAAAGGCCAACGATTCCCAGGGGTAGTTTCGTGATTACTCTGATTCCGCCATGGGCATTCCCTGCGACGACATCGTCGTTATCAAGCCGGGGAATGCTCCTGACGAGCCCTCCGTCCTCACCGTCAACTGTCCCGACAAGGCCGGCCTCGGCTGCGACCTCTGCCGAATCATCCTCCAGTTCGGCCTCTCCATTACCAAAGGAGGTAATTCAAATCTCCAATTTCAAATTCTGGCACCTGGGTTTTTCAGATTTTGAGATTTTTGGATGTTTTTGTTGCAGATTTCTCGACGGATGGAAGGTGGTGCTATATAGTGCTGTGGGTCGTCCCCCACCACGAATCCCTGAAGGTCGATTGGGAGAGGTTGAAGGATCGGCTCTCGTCCGCGTGCCCGTCGTCGCGCTTCTTCTCGTTTTATCTCAATCAAATCTCCAACGTCCCAGCGCCCTCTCCGGTCTATCTGTTGAAGTTGTGGTGCCACGACCAGAGAGGCTCACTCCACGGTCAAAATCTCAACTTCTTCATTAATTTTTATTGGGTTTTCTATTTTGTTCTCGACTGTTGTTTGTTTTGTTTATATGGTTGAGTAATGAAGAAGTTATGGTTGTTTTTGTGTAAATGTAGATGTTACCAAAGTGCTCTGTGAGCTTGAAATTCTGATTCAGAGAGTGAAAGTGATGCCGACTCCGGATGGCCGAGTTTTGGACCTCTTCTTCATCACAGATTGCTTGTGAGTTTTTCGTGCGCCTTTTGAAAATTGCGTGTTGGTGTTGTGGTTATTAATCTTAACAACCAACCACTTTTACTTCAACAATAGAATTTTTACTTTAGTATGCTTCACATTTAGGTGTCCATGATTGATTTTGAATAGTTGTCTGGTTTGCTAATTACGCTCGAGATATTGGAACCAGCTGCCAGTCTTAAGTTCTCGTGTTGGTTTATGACCCTTTTGAGTTAATCCCATATTTGAAGGGAATCTAGATGAATTCGGTTGGCAATACATTGGACAAATTATCTGATCTGGTTGTATTGTTGATCAAATTACATAAGTGAATTTTATGGCCTATGTGGCAATTTGGATTTGGATATTAAAGTAGCCCACATTAACAAAAGAAATTTATAACTTCCCACCTTATATGTCAAAATTTATTTATTCATTTTACTTTTGCTTTTTTTATTTATTTTTAATCTTCCTTATTACGTAGTTTGGTATTAAAGTAGCCCACATTAACAAAAGAAATTGCATTAATGACCCCAGTTAACAATTCAAATTAATGAAATGCTGTCCCTTTAATCCTCATTAGCTTTGGCTGATCGATGGGAGTAATTTTTCTGCCAAAGCTAGCCTTTTTCTGTCCACTGTGGCAGTTGACATCTCCGTTGGAGATGCTCTTAAGTGGGAGAACTGTGTATGTATTATGGGTTGTCAATTTTTGCATTTCTTCTGTTAGTACTTTGAATTTTGGATATCATTTGTCCCAAACTTGGCTGATTCTTTTGAGTTTAATACCAATCTAATGTCCCGGCATTCACTTCATATGACTAGTTTCCGAGAGTACATAATGTGGTGAAGAGTTGTAATTGCTCATAAGTGTTGGTTATACCTTGGAGCGTTTATTAACCCCATTATTTGGTACCATTTACTTTCAGGGAGTTGTTACACACAAAACAGAGAAGAGACGACATATGTGAGCATCTGATGGCTACTTTAGGAGAGTATTGCATCACCTGTGAGCTTAAGTTGCCTGGACCTGAGTATGAAAGTCTGCAGGGGAATTCTTCTCTTCCACCAGCCATTGCTGACGAATTATTTAGCTATCAGCTGAAGGATGAGGAGGCTTATCCAAAAGCTCTCACCCGGAACATGGGAACGGTGAACAAGACCAGTATTACAGTGGATAATTCATTGAGCCCTGTTCATACGGTGCTGCAAATACAGTGTGTTGATCGGAATGGCCTCTTTTATGACATTATGAGGACTTCCAAGGACTGCAATATTCAGGTACTTTTTCATGATGTCTTGAAATTCTGTTGTCCAAAAATTTTGGCTGCCTCGATATACCAGGACAGATTTCAGTCAGACAGCCACTTTCGTCTATGTTTCTTGAGTACCATTTGTTGGTTCTTGCATCTGTAAATATTTAAGGAAAAGAATCTTCAGTTTTCTTTTTTAGCGTTCATAACTCCCATTGGATATGACTTTTGTGTTTCGCTATTATATTTGCAACTAGCAGTTTACTGATGCAATTCTGTTGTTTCTCATTTAGATTGCCTATGGTAGATTCTCGTCACCTGTGAAAGGCTTCCGAAATTTGGACCTATTTATTCAGCAGACAAATGGAAAAAAGCTTGTTGATCCTGAAGTTCAGGTTGCATTGTGTAATCATTTAAAGAAGGAGATGGTTCACCCACTGCGAGTGATCGTTGCCAACAGGGGCCCAGAAACCGAACTCTTAGTTGCTAATCCAGTTGAGTTATCTGGAAAGGGGAGGCCCCTTGTATTCTACAATGTTACTCTAGCACTGAAACAATTGGGAGTATCTATTTTTGCGGTAAGAATTTGATGTGAGTTTCCTTTTTGTGGCATGCCCTCTCGCGTTTTCTCATTATTTCATTGTTGATTTGCAGGCTGAAATTGTAAGGAATTCAACTTCAGTTTGCCAGTGGGAAATCTACCGATTCCTTTTGGATGATAGCTGTGAATTTCCATTGGTAAGCAAACAAAATAGGAGTAATATTGTAGAGAGAGTTAGAAGAACCCTCATGGGCTGGTGAGCTGTTAGATTTGCTCCCCTTTTGAGGATCGCATCCTCGAATTCTTTCCATCTTGTAAGGGTGCTGTACAGCAGTTCCGTCCAAATAGTTATAGTTATCTGCACTAGTGAAGTGTAGAATCTCTACTGACTATTTTAGGAGGAAGTTCGTGGTCGTGTACTAAGACTACTGTGAGACTGCAGAACTATGTTTTAGCTCACAAGGCTTGCCGTCCTTAATATGTAATTATGTTTTCTTAAAATCTCGAACATATATGAACTCCGTATGTTGTATTTTCATATTGAAGTTCTTATATCGAATGGAAATGTACTCTGGTTTTCGTAGTAACATGGTATGTCTTCATCTGAAGGTGATTATTTTGGCCGCTTTGGTGGTTATGTGCAGCTGCATATATAGAAATGCCACCTCTTGTGCTACCTTGCTTTCGGGCCGTTTGAATTGTGTGAAACTGAACTGAACTGAAACTGCTGATAGCCATTCATCTGAAAGTGATTACTTCGGCCGCTTTGGTATTTTCATCTTGAAGTGCTTATATGGAATGGAAATGTAAGCATATTCTTATTAGCATTCATATTTCTATTTATCACACCCAATTGCCTACAAAGTTTTTAGGTTTTTCCTACGCTTCTTGTATGCTGTCACGTGTTTTTTCATGGACCACTTGCATTTTTATTAAAAATTTCAATGTGCTTTTAATAGAAGTGCTTTTACTGACGTGCTTATATGCATAAGTAATTTTTAGAAATGCATTTCTAAACAAGCCCAAATCCACATTGGCGTTCTTAGTACACTGAGTGATATTGCATTTTATGCGTGGAGTAATGCGAGGGAGATTAAAATTGTAAGCAAAGTTTTGAAAACTAAAGGATATGAAAGTTGATAATTGGTTTATTATTTACATTTAGATAGACGTGTTTATTCTTATTCGTGATACATCATTTAGTTTGCAAATTTCGTCTTTAAATTTAATCTTCCTAGCATTACTCTTATGCATACGGTGAGGTAAAAATGGGTTCAGTTGAAAGTAATTTTAAAATTCCATCTAATTTTTTAGCTCATGATGCTTCTTCGAACTCGATTTGGTTCACTTAATCACTCACGACTCACCACACATTCTGTTGTCTCACTTTGCTACCACACATTCTGTTGTCTCACTTTGCTACCTAGCATTCAAATCCGTTGAAAGATTTCTACAACTGTGTTGACGTGGGATGAATGAGACTTACTTCTATGGAAATAGTGCAAACAGATCCTCTTGGTGAGGATTTTGAGAATTCGTAAATCGTATTCATTCATCGTATATCGTGCGATTAATTTTTATCAAGTACTATTTGTATTTAATTTTAAATAAAAATATTTAAAATAACGAATTCTTTAGATTCTCACAAAAAAAAATCCGACAAGGATTCGAATTCGAAATAGCTAAATGTCTGTCACGTAGACACCAGGTGGCATGAAAGGACATATATTTACGATGCAATCCTTACTCATTGGCCTTTATTAAAAAAAGAAAAGAAAAAAACAAACAAAACAAAAAGCTTATTGGCTTATTGGCTTTTTGGAGAAGTGCCAATTTGCAAACACAAAGCCAAACACAGCCTTAGTTTGACCAAACATACACATGGCGGTAAACTGTGTCGTCGTACAAATCACGCTCATCCTCGTCGAGAACTGAAGCAATAAATAAGCTCTGCTCTCTCTGCTTTCAAATCCCCAAATTCTTCAATCTTAGGGTTTCCTCTTCGTCTTCTTCTTCTTACATCTCAACGTTTACCTCACACGAACTAGGTAATCACTCTTCCCTTACGCATATAAATATATATACATATTGTATATATTTGCTTTTGAGTTTTGAGGAAATCGCTCTGTCATTGAATTTTCAGGAATTTTATCGATTTGTTTGTGTATGTAGAATATGATTTATTTTCTGTTCGTTTGTGTTGCTGAGAATACAACAGACTGAGAATAAATTAAACTACTGATTTTTATTTTTTATTTGTTTGGAATTTAAAGTACTGAGAATACATCAGACGGAGAATATATCAGTCTGATTCATCAGACTGATAATATATCTTTCATGGACTTAGGTTGTTAGTCTCGAATCGAATCGGAGATGCCGGCGTTTAAGAACGTTTAAGTTTTGGATACATTGTCAAGTGTTTGTAGTTGTAAACATGTTTGGGAACTTTGCCCTTGGATGTGTTTCATTTATTTGAGTTGCCAGTGTAGTTATAGCTCTTTTGGCTAAACACGCAGTTCCACTGGTTCCGTGTTGTCGGAAACTGAGTGATGGTTAACATTTTGTTGGGATGATTGGATGTGGTTCTTGTTTCGTGTAGTTGGTTTTTGCGGTCGTGTTAGCAATTGGAATACTTCTTCTGGCAGGCAGGTTGCTGCACTCGCTAGCTCGTTCTTGTTTCGGTTATTTTCTTATAAAGATATTTCGTTGAAGGTTTTGCTTGGTGGTCTCCAACATGAGCGTGAATAGAAGTCAAAGCCCAGAACTAGCCAAGAGATACCGCAGCAGAGAACGCGCATCTTACCGTGATGCTCCATATCCTAGTGAACGCCGCAGTTATAGGTATCTCGTTGAACGTTCTAACCTTTGTTTCCAGTGTGTTCGGTTTCATTTTGTCTTCTCTCGCTCTATGGTATTCATAGAGCAACTTGAGATGATTATGTAGCCATCCAAGTACCATAGAGCAACTTGAGATGATTATGTAGCCATCCCTTGTGATGGTATGAGCTTTGGTGAAGTTTTTTTGTATTTTCTATCATTTATTATTCTATATCTTTTGGATCTATATAGGATGTTCGTTGTTTTAGTATGTAGATTATTACGCGTCAAGAATTAAATTATAAAAGTATCCATATAGTTTTCGAGACAGATGACTTGCTAGACAAGAAATTGAAATGGAGATGTAGTGCTGCCATCACAATATGTTAAAGTTAGCAAATTTATGAGACAGGATGCGAATTGAATTTGAAAAGTTAATAAGTTGGAACAATAATACCAAATACTTAATATTACTTAAAGAGTTAGGCACTTCCAAGCTTCGTCTTATTTTACGCTTGGTGTTGTTCATAATGATGTGGTAACCTACTACAGAAATGGTGATTCTTACCTGGATTTTCATCGACTCTCCTCAGGAACTATCAAATCTGGTGCTAGTGTTTTGTCCTTTCCCCATGTGTATTGTATTACTGGTTTAAAGTGGAAAAATCCTGCAAAACTTTGCTCTGTTCTTGTGCCTGTAACATTTAATACTCAAAAGAGATTTTGTTTTAACTTTTCAAGTTGACTTTAATTTCCAATGGCTGAAGTCCTCCTTTCTGATAATAATTCGATAGGTAACTATGTATAACGCACGCAAACTGATCTCTTGGTATTTGGACTCCATATGTTTATCAAAACTGAGATAATCTTTTGCTGCTTCATCTTCAATTTCATGTCGTAATGATTATTCTGTTATTTTTCAGGCAAGATTGTCTTTGCAATAAATGTAAACGGCCAGGGCATTTTGCAAGGGATTGCCCGAATATGACCGTCTGCAACAACTGTGGACTTCCAGGGTGAGTTCTGCCGAACCTTTCATTTTCCATATATGGTTTTAAGAGTTATAGAAAATAGGTTGCACGGAGGACTGCAAATCCTGATTTTCGTCTGTGAAATGTTTTTGATATTCAAATGCTGTATGTTTTATCAGCCACATTGCAGCAGAATGCAACTCAACAACTATGTGTTGGAACTGCAAGGAGCCTGGACATCTTGCAAACCAATGTTCTAATAATCCAGTCTGCCATATATGTAGTAAGAAAGGCCACCTGGCTCGCGATTGCTCGAACCCTAGTCCTTCATCCCATGATGCAAGGCTCTGCAACAACTGCTACAAACCGGGTCATATTGCTGTCAATTGCACCAACGAGAAGGCTTGCAACAACTGTCGGAAACCTGGACACCTTGCTCGTGACTGCCCCAACGAACCTGTTTGCCACACCTGCAACATATCAGGTCACGTGGCCCGCCATTGCGCCAAGTCAAGCCTAGCCCCAGACATCAGAGGCCCTTTCCGCGACATCACGTGCCGCGACTGCGGGCTGCCAGGCCATATCAGCCGAGAGTGCATATCGATTGTCATCTGCAACAATTGTGGTGGAGTGGGTCACCAAGCTTATGAATGCCCTTCTGCGTTGATGATGTACGGTCGCGGCCTACGTAGGTAGTGAGCCGGAAGTTTCATATGCAGGATTTGCTTCTCACGTTACACTACAGTAATTATGGCTTTACTTAGCCTAAGTCTTATAAGTAGTAAATGTACCGGGCTTTTAGTCAGACGCTCATTCTTTGTTGCAATATCTCAAACCTAATTCTTTGTGTGGAAGTTATGAAACTTTGTAAGAACTTATAAGTCGTCAGCCTACTCTCCTATTGTCAATCAGGCATTAAGATGTTGTTACGATAACATTCCTAGTTTTTTTAAAAATTATGAATTCTTAAGGGTCTGTTTGATACTCTACTTGAGTTCAACTTTTTAAACTCAAAAACAATTTTTAAGTTTTAGGCCTTAAAAACTTGTTTGGTGAGATTGTTTTAAAAAACAACTCAATACTAACTTAAAAATATAATCTATTATTTTAAAACTTAAAAAGTGAGTTTTTAGAGTTTTTAAAGTTAAACTCACTCATTTCTTCTCTCCCTCCTCCCCTCTCACTCCAAATCACTCTATTTTCTTTTTCTCTCCTTTTTTTTTTCTTTACCTTTTTCTTCTCTTCTCCAATACGTTCTCTTCATTTTCTTGATTCTTTTTCTCACTCCTCTTCCTTCCTATCTTGTCTGATCCTCTCTTCTTTCTCATTTTCTTCAATCATCTCTTACTTTTTTTTCTCATCTCTCCTGTGATTCTCTCTTTTTAAACTTCTTTGTCTAGTTTAAATCGCAAACCAATCAAATTTTTTAATCTTTAAAAAAAAATTATTTTCAAAAAATATTCTTAATAAATGATTAGAGAAATGATAAAAAAAAAAAAAAAAAAAATTAAATAAGATACCAAACAAGTCATAAATGTTTTATAAGTAATCGGGTACTGTTTTCAAGGGAAAACGTCTTCGTCGAATATACTACTATTTTGAATGCCGGCCGGCTTCAACTACTTTGAAGTTTGAAGTCAACTCTCAAATGGTGGCTTCAATCCACCAATCAATCAATACCCGCAGCTTTATATTTCTTCGACCTTACATTTTCTTGAGAGAGAGAGATGTGCACGTTAGAGAGGAAAGGCAACATCTTCATCCTAACGCTAACAGGCCCAGGAGAGCACAGGCTCAACCCCACTCTCATCGACTCAATCCGATCCGCTCTCAACCAAGTCCGAGCCGCCGTCACCACCACCGCCACGTCATCATCTCCCTCAGCCCTAATCACCACCGCACATGGCAAATTCTTCTCCAACGGCTACGATCTCTCTTGGGCCCAGTCCTCTCAATCCCGCAGAGAGCTCATGGACGCCAAGCTCCAGTCCCTTGTCGCCGATCTCATCTCCCTCCCGATGCCCACCATCGCCGCCGTCTCCGGCCACGCCTCCGCCGCCGGCTTCATCCTCGCTCTCAGCCACGACTACCTTCTCATGAGGAGGGACCGCGGCTTCATCTACATGAGCGAGCTCGACATCGAGCTTCTTCTGCCACGCTGGTTCTTGGCACTGATCGAGAGCAAGGTCGGCTCGCCGGCGGCTCGGCGCGACTTGTTGCTCAGAGCCGATAAGGTGAAAGCCGACGTGGCAGTGGCGAAGGGGATTATCTACTCGGCGCACGATAGCGCGGAGGAGACCGTCGAGGCCGCGGCTAATTTGGGAGAGGAGTTGGTTCGGCGGAAGTGGAACGGACACGTGTACGCTCATATTCGGAAGGATATGTTGTCTGATGTTCTGGGTGTGATCCGCGGAAATACTACTAGCAGAAAATCACGACTGTAGGTGATAATTTGGTTCGGGTCGGGTCTGTTATTGTTTTGCTTGGCAGAAAATTGATTTGAGTTTTGTTGGGTTGATTAATTTAGTTGGATTTTTAACTTGTCTATCATATCATGTTACCAATAAAGGATGGGATTACCATATTTTCTAGATCTTGATTGAATAAAATCAATGATTAGAATCATTCAATTTATTAATCTTCATATGAAGATTAAATTTATAAAAAATCATTCGAATTGGAGATCGTTTAATTATTTTAAATGTATCAAATAAATAGACAGTTTATCATGAGGATATTACATATATAGACAAGCTATTCTATACATTTAAATGAGTTTTTACATAAATGATCTTCTAATGAAGATTAAAAAAAAATTAAACAATTCCGATTATAAAATTTATATGGTCAAAATACGTTATTCGTAAGAAAGAACTAGCTCATCCTTCAATGAAGGAATGCAAACTTTATACGGTCAAAATCCGTATTATTCTATACCTAAATAACCTCAAAGAAGTAGTTTATCACATACCTTACAACAATTATATATCATTCTCATTCATGTACGTTTCAAGTAACATGCATGTTTAAATCTGAGTTGTGAGTAAGAAGCTCTTCATGGCATCACCCCAACCTTTTTCAAGACCACCTTATCTAAGTTATAATTTTCCTTCAATAGTTCGGAACCAATCAAAATCTAAAAGATAAAAAGCAAAAATTGATTATGAAAAATCTTCGTTGTTTACAAAAATCAAACTACGTGATGAAATGGCTATCAATAACAAATTCATTAAGTTAATCAAACATTATTAATAACAAATCCGTAAAATTAATCCAACATTATTATATGTTTTAACCTTTTTTTTTAAATGCTGACCCAATTGCTTTTTTTTTTAAATGCTGATCCAATTGCATGAAAGTTTTTCTCGATGCAATGTGACATGTTCTTTCCAAGATAGAAGAAAAAACAAAAGAGGACAACATTTTATAGAATTATGAAGTCACAAATGAAGCATCAATTTGACCAATCCATGGGAAGAAGAAGGCAAGTCCTTGAATATTCGATCCTCCATAACCAAAGCTTAAACTTCAAATTCTAGAGAGAGATTTTCTAGAGAGAGAGAGAGATGTGCACATTAGAGAGGAAAGGCAACGTCTTCATCCTAACGCTAACAGGCCCGGGCGAGCACAGACTCAATCCCACTTTCATCGACTCAATCCGGTCCGCCCTCAACCAAATCCGAACCGCCGTTACAGCCACCGCCACGTCATCATCACCCTCAGCCCTAATCACCACCGCACATGGCAAATTCTTCTCCAACGGCTACGATCTCTCCTGGGCCAAGTCCTCCGAGTCCCGGTTGGAGCTCATGCGCTCCAAGGTCCGGTCCCTCGTCGCCGACCTTATCTCCCTCCCCATGCCCACCATCGCCGCCGTTTCCGGCCACGCTTCCGCCGCCGGCTTCATCCTCGCTCGCAGCCACGACTACCTCCTCATGAGGCGAGACCGCGGCTTCATCTACATGAGTGAGCTCGACATCGAGCTCCTTCTCCCGGCCTGGTTAGTGGCGCTGTTCGATCGCAAAATCAGCTCACCGGCGGCTCGGCGCGATTTGTTGCTGAGAGCCGACAAGATGACGGCGGACGTGGCAGTGGCGAAGGGGATAATCGACTCGGCGCACGATAGCGCGGAGGAGACGGTTGAGGCCGCGGTTAGAATTGGAGAGGAGTTGGTCTCGCGGAAATGGAACGGACACGTGTACGCTCAGATTCGCAAGGACTTGTTGTCTGAAGTACTGGATGAGATCCGCGTGTATAATACTGGTAGTAGAGCGCGGCTGTAGGTTTACGGGTCGGATAGGCATGTGGGCTTCTTGGCCCAATAGTTTCTGTATGTTGGATTCAATATATCTGGGCTGGTATGCTTGGCCCAATATGCTCTGTTTGCCACTTCTTTTGTCATACTACGTTGATCACCTCCCGCAAAAGAAAAAGTTTCTTGTGATTCGGGAGTAATTTCTTTTAGGTCGAAACATATTTTTAATGTTATAAATAAAAATTATACAAAAAAAATTTATATGTCAAATTATTTAACCCGAAGGTGAAAAATCAAGCCATAAATTAACTAGTTAAGTAGTAGTCTTTTCTAGAAAGTTCGAAATATGTTCGTGATCAAGTTTCACCGGTGGTTGAGACGTGATATAGTGTGGCTACACATTTTGAAAATGTATTTTGTAGGTATCACTTCTACTCATAAGTATCGTGGTACCAATTTGGTCTTCATTGTCTCGTAAACTTTTAAAATCAAATTTTTCCTCGATAAAATACTAAAGAAATATAATATATTGCAAAACAAATTTTTAGTTATTTTAGCAGCGATTGAGGCGATGGGGATAATCACACTACTAATTATTAGTAGAAGAGTTGTTGATTGTGCGAAAATGTGTCTAGCCTTATAAAGACTGCCAAAAAGGCTCTTCGTTGGGTGAAAACGTGTATAGCCTTGCATAGATTGTTATAATGGCTATTGGTTGTGTGAAAACGTGAATATCCTTTTAAAAGTTGTAATAGAAGGCTTTCGGTTGTCTGAAAGCATGTTAGCTAAGCAAAGAATGCCTTGTTTGTGCGAAAACGTGCCTAACCTTCCAAGGGTTGGCATAAAGGTTTTTGATTGTGGGAAAGCATATATGGCCTTTTAAATGTTGCTAGAAAAGGCTTTTTGTTGTCTGAAAACGCGTCTAGCCGTTTCAGAACAATGCATGACCGACACTAGCATCACAACTTCTTTCCTTCAATAAATGCATTTACTCTCTATTCACATTACCATATAATTACATACTTACATACTCAAAGCTTTGTCCAAAATAGTTCATGATAAGAGTGGGAAAACCCTAAAGTTTGAAATGTTGTGAGGATAGACATTGATGTTTTAGGAAAGTTCTTCCTAATGTAGCAACCTATACATCCAATACGGAAGCCACACAATAAAATATAGCAATATCTTTCCTTATGGGAATTTGAGTTGTACTACTCAATTCTAGTTTCCAAAACTTACCCACATTCCCCCTAAAAGTACAAACTAAATCAAATTTAACTATATATAAAAAAAAAAAAAAAAAAAAAAAAAAGTAAAAGATCAAATTTAAGTATAACGTAAGGACGAATTTGAACTACATTATTGTTAGCCCATTATGAGGTTAAGCCCACCTTCTTTCATTAGTGTAGATAATATCGTTTATTAAAAAAAAAAAATTTCTTATTAAAAAAAATGAATAAATAAAAAAAACCAAACGCAAATAAAAAAGAAAATAATGAAATTCTCTCTCTCTCTCTCTCTCTCCCCCCTTTATATTCCCAAATGTCGTTTTTGGAAGAAAAAAGGGGCAAATTCTAGCGCATGCCAGCTAATCACCCCTCATAAAACTACGCCTATCCCTCCAGCTAATCACCGCATTACAACGATGTTTAAGAATCTCCCAAAAAAATTATTTAATTATTTTAGTAATTAAATCCATAAAATTCAAAATTTAAATAAATAAAAACCATTTTCCCAGTCTCTCTCTCGCCCTCGCGGACTTGGTTTGCATTTCGAGCACAACATTATTTTTTTTTATTTCAGGTTTTGCTCAAATGTAAGAGTCGAGCTCTCCACAGAGCAGAAAAAACGAAGTTTTTCTTCCGCCGTGCGAGGTGAAGTTCTGAGAGATTCGGGTGGCGACCCGACCCCAGCACCCGATGTCTTCGGGCTACAACAGTCCGGCTCGGAGCCCCCGGAGTTCGAGGCTTCAGTTGGGCGGAGGTGGAGGAGGAGGAGGAGGAGTTTCCAGGTTGAGATCTTCGTTGCTCAAGAAGCCGCCTGAGCCGCTGCACCGAGCTGTGGCCGACTGCCTGTCCTCCTCCGCCGCGGCTACCTCCCACCATGGGACCACTTCCTCCACTGTGCTCCTCTCCGAAGCTTCTCGAATTCTTCGGGTGAGTGAAAATTGTCTTCTTTTGGCTGTTTGGTTTGTGATTTAGCTCCGGGATTTTTGGATCTTTGAAATGCCGGTTTATGCTCTGGAATCTAGGTCTTCTCGGTTGTGTGCTGTGTTTTTATTGGTGGATTTTGAATGAATTCGAGATTTGAACTCTGTTTGGTTGCTGAGAAAATCTTCTTTATAGTACAAAGCAAGTTATTAATGAGTTTTATGACCTTAAACATAGATAATTAAGCTGAATTTTGGTTTAGTAGGTGTAAGGTTTTGGCTTTGGCTAGTGTAAAATCATACACATTGTAGATTTTGTTTAGAGTGTTTTTAGCTAGCTACATTCTCTTAGCAATTAGCAACGAACAGAGCATGAGTGCTGAAAATGGTTAATCGTAGTGTGTGTGTGTGTTTACGTTTTGAGTTGGCATTGGAGGGAGTAGTTAATGCGGTTTCCCTGCTCTGTGATTGGTCTTAAATACAACAAGTCCTTGCTTGGATCACTAAATATTTAAATTCGAAAGAAAACGCTTCTTCAAAAGAGTATTTTTTTTTTTTCTGAGCGGTATACATAATGGGGCAAGTTGAAATGGAATTTTAGTGCTGATTTTCGAATTTACTGGTTATGGAGCATATTTATATTTCACTGGCGGTCTTGGCTTGAAGTACAATAACATGTCGAGACTTTATTGATCCTGGTTAGTGGCGATTATTCAGTTATCCACAAATCAGTGTATCTGACCTATGATTAACGGTGCTCTGTATCCTCTTATTTGATTGACTTGAATGAGATTCAGTTTCATATTTCGCAAGTTAAACTTATTATGACTGGCAGGACTATCTGGCAGCCCCTTCGACGATGGACTTGTCTTACAATGTGATTTTAGAACATACCATTGCTGAGAGGGAGCGAAGGTAAATCTTATATATACTCTTGTAGGTTTTACATTCCTTAATTTGACTTAAATACTTGCCCATGAGCCTTAGCTCAAGTGACATGGGATGGTTGGGAATAGGGTAGAGATCCTAGGTTCAAGTCTCTATGTAATCAATACAAAAGAAGAAACTTATGCTTCACACATTTCAGGAATGATGACAAGTATGAGTTGGTGTCAAAACCAGCTCTGGCGATTCATTTGAAAAAAAGAGCCCAGCCTTGGCGATTGTTTAGATAAAAACTAGTTTTCGCTGTGTGCTTTCCAGATCTGCATCACAAGATTGAATGGGCTATAAAATATAGTTCAAGTAACCTATTAATCAAAAGTCATGAAGGGTAAATTTGGGAATACCTGTAACAGCAAACCATTATAACTGCAAGTAAGTTGCGTATAGAAATAATATTTAATACTCATATGAGCTTTGTGGTAAATATAGGTGATTGTTTTATCAAATAGGTATTGATACTAGAAACCCTAAAATAGAAGGTGAGGAGTAAACATTTATGGCTTCTAGTTGATGGTAAATAAGTATGCATATGGAATTCAATAAAGAAAGGAGCATTTTCAATCAAACGAACCAAAAAAGGTGATAGCAGATATGTATAGGATAGAATTATAATAACTATTTGACTAACATACACAAGGAATATTTTTGAGATTAGAAGCATATTGGTACATTGGAGTACTGGACCTTGTAGACATATGTTCACAAATATGCGTCTCTGCATGTATTTGTATGTACATTTAGTGTTTTTAGAAGTGCATGTAAATTATCTCCATTTGCACCTACTTGCAAATCATTATCATTTTTATTTAATATGGATTTTGCTCTATCATGATTTATAGGACAATTACAATATGTGTCGATCCTTTACCTGATGTTACTTTTATTTATGCCAGCCCAGCAGTTGTAGCAAGGTGTGTGGCACTTTTGAAACGCTACCTTCTAAGGTATGTTCTACATATTATGAGATCTTTAATGATTCTAATAACTTGATGTATGAGTTGTTTATGTAATGGCTGTACAGTCTTGTACTCATTTCTTCTAGTTGCCTGCAATGCATATTATTTTGTCATTTAATTATTATATTTTTGCTTGAAATGGGCTTCGCACTGTTTTCTATTTGTTCATAATCCTTCCAGAGGTCCTTATTGTAATTTCCTTCGTTTAGAAGCTGTCAGTGGTGACTACACTTGTAGTGTAGGGACTGATATGCCTGATTTTATTCTGTGGTTATTTTCTTTAATCTCCTCTCAAGGCCTAAGCTGGGAAAGAAGATAATGCAGGATGCTAATTTATAAGGAGAAACCTGTACTGGTTCATTGAAATTAAAATAAATAAGGTGCATTTTAGAGAAGTGATTTATCTCACTCTCAGTGCACAAGTTATCCTTATTTGTATATTTAACTTCTCGCCTTCCATTTACTGCATTGCAATCAATTTTAGCAGGGGCTTGAGACCTGCCATACTGACACTGATTTGAATATCTTTTATGTTGTCGTTAAAGTTACCTAGTAGGCCCTCACACTGATGCGCATTCTATGGTCTGAAAGGAGGGAGAAACATCTTTCCTACAAGTATAGTTTCTTGCAATTTTGATTAATATGGCTATACATTCTTTTCTTCTCTCTGTAGGTACAAACCTAGTGAAGAGACATTACTGCAGATAGATCGCTTTTGTGTAAACACCATTGTTGAATGTGACATTGGTCCAAACCGGAGATTGTCTCCACGGTCTCAATCATTTGGATCAATAACATCAACAATATCAACGGCATCTACAAATGTTGTTCCTTTATCTGTACCTAGTTTTGCGTCTGAGGCACTTGTGAAGTCATTGAACTATGTGCGGTCTCTTGTGTCTCAACATCTTCCAAAGCGGTCATTCCATCCGGCTGCTTTCTCTGGAGCCCCTTCTGCAACTAGACAGTCTCTTCCGAGTTTGTCTTCTTTGTTGAGCAGGTCCTTTAATTCACAATTAAGCCCTGCACATAGTGGAGAACCTTTGGAGAATAAAGATGCTACAACTATGTCCATTTTGAACTTATCAAACATTGGAAAGATTGATGGAATGGGAAATCTTGAATACTTTGCACTGGACGTTTTCAAGTGGCGCTGGCTTGGGGAACATCAGTCATCATCCTTGGGGACTGAAAGGTAATCACATATACTTGTGTTTACCTTCTAATCTCTGGTGGTCGATTTCTTTGTAGTTCACAATTTTTTTGGTCAATATCTCATATTTTTCCTGTTGCTTAATAAACTAACTTGACTGCTTGACCCTATCAAGTGATCGTGTTGTAAATCCCCAAGATATGAGAACACATAGTCTTCTAGAAGTAGGTGCAGCAGCTCTACTTGTAGGAGATAAGGAAGCTAAAATGAGAGGTCAACCATGGAAGTATTTTGGAACTGCTGATATGCCTTATCTTGACCAACTGTTGCAACCTTCACCGGTAACAGTGATAACTGATTCTGCCACTGCGCGTTCCCATTTGAGAGCAATCACAGCATCTAAACGTACTAAATCCGGCCCTCATCAAATATGGTATGCTCTTACCTCATGTTCAACCGTTGTTACATCTCGGTCAACTGTGTTACAGCATTTTAAAAATGTTGTGTTGAAATTTGGTTCTTCAAATTTGTGGCACATATCTCTGAATATTACAACAGAATAGAATCATGTAATTTGAAGATGTTTCTATGACTGGGAAAAAAAAAAATTGAAGATATTTCTTTTAAATTCACTGCCTTTTGCAGATATTTCTTTTACCACCAGGGATTTACATTTAAGCTAATCTCTTCTTAATCCCAGTTTTTTGAGGCATATTTGGTAAACCTGTACTCATTAGTCATATGTTATCTGATTCTAAAACTTTGATACAATATTGAACAACCAAGCGCTATTTTGACGTTGTACATCTAAATTTCAGGGATGATTCTCCGGTGAGCACATTTCGTCCTCGGGCGAAGCAGCTATTCCAGTATCGTCACTACAGGTAACAAATAATCAATTATGTTGTTTATTATCAATTACTCTCCGTCTCTGTCTCTCACCATATTTTGGTTGTGTATCAGTGAACAACAACCCTTGCGGTTGAATCCTGCTGAGGTTTGTGAGGTCATTGCTGCAGTTTGCTCTGAGGCATCTTCACAGACTGCTAATGTGAAGACTGTATCATCTAGATTAACTAATAACTATGGAAAGCCATCAATGGATGCGGCAGTGAGCGTCCTTATCAAACTTGTTATTGATATGTATGTTGTTATGCATTTGGCCAGTATTCATTACAGTTCACATTCCCTGTCTTTTGCTGCCTCATTGTATGTTGAAACCCTATTTTGTAGGTATGTTTTGGATTCCGGGACTGCTGCCCCTCTCACTCTGTCTATGCTTGAGGTGATGGTCAACTACATGCTAATTTTTCATGATTCTTATCCATTTCCTCGCCCCCCTCCCTTTTTATTTCTTTCATTAGGTTACAATTTTTTTTGATATTATCTTTCAGGAAATGCTTAATTCTCCAAGAGCAGCATGTAGGAATCGTGCTTTTGATTTGATTTTGAATCTTGGAGTTCATGCTCATTTATTAGAGCCAATGGTAGCCGATAACGATTCCACGATTGAAGAAGAGTATTCTCAAGAATCATATTTTGACAGTGAATCTAAGCTTGCAACACAAGGAGTGGGAAGATCAGATTCTCTTATCATGGGCACTTCCTCAGCTATTGATAATTTTGAAACTTGGATTTTGAATATTTTGTATGAGATATTGCTGTTTCTTGTCCAGGTATATTTTCTGTCATATTCGATATGGAACTTTCATCTTGGATGCATGCTATTTTTCTGTTTTAGCTTTTAGGTTACGCAAAATAATTGCCCCCTGCCCCTTCTCCAACCAAAAAATCAAAAGGATACATCAAACAAGCTACAAACTAGTGTGGGTCCATTAAGATCAGTGTTCAACTAAAAAGTTATCAGTCTAAAATGAATGTAAAATGAATGTTCTATATAATGTTTAGACAAAGAGAGCAAACTTCTACTCCTCTTCCTTTGAAAATCCACCACCTTCTTATCTTAAAAAATCTGTAGTTTCTTTCCACCCAAACAAGCATGTTAGGACACATAACTATACTATTTTTCTTTTAAATATTTTAGCTCCATATAGCGTGGAAATTATTGACATCATTCTTTACCAACCAGTCTCTTATCTTTCGTACAGATAGAAGAGGAGGAGGAATCTGTCTGGGCTTCTGCTCTTAGTTGTTTGCTATATTTTGTCTGTGATAGGGGCAAAATCTTGAGAAACCGGATAAATGGACTTGACATAAGGGTGAGTATTTTTGCAGTTTTGGATATCAATGCTGTAACCATTGAAAATATTTGACAAGTTTTTCTTAGCAACTTTTCCTATATTTTTGATGTATTTTTTATAATACCATCTATTTAATAAGATATAAGGCTAATGTGTGAATGAAGCAGCTTATGATCTTATATATCCAGTTTGTACCAAATAATGCCATAATCTAAGAAATCACTTGATATTCCTTTTCTATCATATCAACGAGTTTAATGTTGGTTTTAATTCACTTCCTACCGTCAGGTTCCAAAGGCACTACTAGAAATTAGTAGGAAGAATTCTTGGGCAGAAGTAGTTCATTGCAAGCTTATTAGCATGTTAGCAAACATGTTTTATCAAGTACCTGAAGGAATCAACAAGGCTGTTTCAAGTACCCAATTGTTTCTGGCGGAGCAAGTTGATCTGATTGGTGGAATAGAGTTTATTTTTGTTGAGGTATGCTAGTAATTTACCATGAAACTGGAAAAAAATAGTAAGGTTTGTTGATTTTTTTCCGTTCCTCTTTTGTCTGAACTCTGAAGATTAGCTTTTTTAGAAATTTGGGTTGTTAGTTGATTCCTAGCATTTACCTAAGAACCCTGGTAATCACAATCCTATTATAGTCTCTGTCTTGTAAAGCGTTTGTCTGATATAACATTTGGTATGTGCTTATCCTAATCTTTGTGGACGGGAAAGCAAGTTTGGTGATCTAGATTTTGTAAAAATCACTTTAGTAGAAGATGGAGACAGCCTGTTAGTTGAGATAAGCGTTACTTAAATGTTTATTTGTTATTATTGGAACTAATATACAAGTGCTTTTGCATTGAAGATTTCTTTTTGCGAAAAAGTTTCCTGATTCGAAACTATAACTTTTTTGCAATACAGTATTCACTTGCAAAATCAAGGGAGGAAAGGAGAAATCTGTTTTTGGTTCTTTTGGACTATGCTTTGCATCAAATAAATGAAATATGCATAGCTACTGGAGTCACTGAGTATAGCGATGATGAGATTCAGCCTCTTGTTGCCCTGCTCAATCTGGCTGATGCGCCCGAAGCTTTTTATATATCTGTTAAGCTTGGGTTGGTAGGCATTGGGGAAATCTTGAGGAGTTCTATTTCAGATGCATTGTCTAGATATCCAAACAGTGAACGGCTCAATATGGTAATGTCTCAAAAGTTTGTGTGTGCGATTGGTGTGAGTCAGTGTGCATGTTTTGTTCGTTCGTTCTAAATAATTGTATTTGTGCATGCGGTGTGGGTAGCCCATGCTTTTCAAATTTTCAAGAGTCCAAACTATATTGTATGGAAATTCAGTGAACATTTTGTTATTCTATTTTTGCACATTTTTGTTTAGTGGAATTTTTGCCAGTTTCAGAATTTATAGAGTTTTCTTAGGTTCCATATTTTCTTTGATATTGGATAAGTCAATTAATTGCAACATTTTATCAAAGTTGCTGCTATCTGAATTTTGTTTTAACTTTACAGCTATTGGACAGTGTAATGGAGAAACTTGGTGCGACAATAAGCTCATTTATTCATTTGGACACGGAGTTCTCACACATGATGCAGATAACCAAATCTTACAAGTCTGTGGATAGCATTGAACGTGCGGTTCTGAGAAATGGTGTTGGCATGAAAGCGAAACTCTCATGGGCTCTTTTACATTCCCTTCTTCATTCAGAAAGAATTGCATACCGTCGGAATGCCTATGTCTGGTTAAGTGACCTGCTTATTGCAGAAATTAGTGAAGAAAGGAATTCAAGTATATGGTCAAATATAAAAACCATGCAGCAAAAAATTGCCCAAGCAGATGTTCATGATTCTTCAGTTGCTTCAGATGTTCCTTTGCCCATTTGGCTTATGTGTGGACTTTTGAAGTCAAAGCACAACTCAATCAGATGGGGCTTTTTGATTGTTCTTGAGAGGTTTCTCATGAGGTGTAAGATTTTGTTAAATGAAAATAAAGTCCAGCAATCACGTGGCAGTGATATTGGCAATGTACGGAAAGATAGCCATCTTGAGAAAGCTAATGCAGTGATAGACATCATGAGTAGTGCCTTGTCCTTGGTTTTTCAGATTAATGAAACAGATCGCATTAATATTTTGAAGGTAATTTGCTTAGAACTGGTAAATCTCTTTACTAAATGCAGGGTGTTACCTTTGATTTTGATTAATTGAAAAAGCATAAGGTGTACCACTTCTGAATGGTGTAGGGACTGTGAAGTTCTCTACTTAGTCTTGCTGTAGGGTCAAATGAGAGTGTAAAATGTTTTGTTTGCACATAATAATATTCAGTATTGTTGAATGTTTCTTGACCTTATCTATTCAGATTATTGGTGTAATATTATTGATAATGCTGGATGTCGTGACATAATAAATTCTTATTTAAAGGGTTTACTGGCTGGAACTTTTAATCGATAGATTATTATGTAAGAAAAAATAAATGAAAATCAAGTTTAGTACATCTAGTGCATATCTATGTTTTCAAATGTTACTGGAGAATTTGCTTTGGGTTGCTGCAAAGCCATTCTCATTTTCCTCCAAGGTTCATTTATGTTTCATGATTCTATGGAATTTTCTTGTGTGACTTTTGATTAGTAGAGTGTATCTGTATTTTCCTTATCCCTATTTGTCCTTGGTTTCTGTAAACAGATGTGTGACATTCTATTCTCTCAATTATGCTTGAGAGCTCCATCTGCAAATACAACAAACTTTGGAGATGATGCACAGCTTGGTAGGGTTCTTAGTCGGATGGACGGAAGTAAAATAGTTGACGAGAAAGAGAGTTCTCGTCAGGATGTTTGTATGGAAGAATCCAGTGCCAGATCTGGCCTCAGTAATAACAATCCACTAGATCATGAAACAGAATCAATGGCAGCACTGCTTCTCCGAGGACAGGCCATAGTTCCCATGCAGTTGGTTACACGAGTTCCAGCTGCTTTGTTTTATTGGCCATTGATTCAACTTGCTGGTGCAGCAACAGACAACATTGCGTTGGGTATAGCTGTTGGAAGCAAAGGAAGAGGGAACCTTCCTGGTGCTATATCTGATATACGGGCTACCCTTTTGTTACTTCTAATTGGTAAATGTACTGCAGATTCTGCTACTTTCCAGGATGTTGACGGGGAAGAATTTTTTAGGTGATTCTTCAATTCCATGCTACTACTGGATTAGCTTAATTAACTTACTGTTTTTTGTTTTGTTTTGTGTGCATATATATGATATCTGATTACTTTGTATTAAATTCAGGGAACTCTTGGATGACACAGACTCGAGGGTGGCATATTACTCATCAGCTTTTCTTCTGAAGGCAAGAATGCTTTTTGTCCTCTTCCCACAAACAAATTACAGTGTACTGAATATGTGGTGAAGTTTGTCCTGCTAACAATTTTAATTTGTGCTTTACAGCGAATGATGACAGAAAAACCCGAAAAGTACCAGCACATGCTTCAGAATCTTGTTGTTAGAGCTCAGCAGGTGGGCCTTGTTTTATTTTTTTGCATGCCGTCGCACATTCTCATATATGATTCCTGAAAAGATAATGTGTCATATTTTGCATTTATATTATCATATTTTCTCGACTTTGGTAAGGTGCTTGAAATATAGAAATCTTTAGGAAGAAACATTAGAGTATAGGTTATTGAGGATTGCTTTCTTTGTAGGAGTGATATCTCATTGTAAAGTTGTGTTTTAGATAACATTGGTGGAAAATATGATAGTTTTAGGCAGCAGCCTGATAAGGAACTAATATAGCATTCAACTACTGGATATTTATTCCTTGTCAGAAGAGCCACAGACATGAAATAATATTTTGTAGGGACTGAGCCTTATTCTGAAACCAACTTTGCCGTATCCTAAGTATATTGAATTATCTGTAGCAAACTACTCGTCCTTGTATTTATGTCTGTATTGCTGATTAACATGCTTGGGAGCTACATTCCAAAATTTCTGATAACCTCATTTAGTTCTCTTCATAAAGGTCACGATATATTGTTGGCTAGTTTTTAACTGCTAAGATTTTGAGGATGTAAATTTGTTTTCAATCCCCTGTTGGAAGAGCTGCATTCCAATTCCTTTGGAACTTATTGTTTTCTTTGTTGCCCTTCTTTCTAGTATTATTCTTGTGTCTTTGCTTTGAAGTCTTGCGTCATCTCTCAGTTACTATCATAATATAGCAGCCAGCTTTGGGACAGGATGGTGACATCTCACTACCATGTTTACTCTGTGCAGAGCAACAATGAAAAGCTCTTGGAAAATCCATATCTTCAGATGCGTGGCATACTTCAGCTGGCAAATGATCTTGGAACTGGGTTGTAATCTGGTGATGCAGATCTGTAGATGTTGCCCTTGACTTGTAGAACAATGCTTCGAAGTTCAACTTCATGCCATCACTATGATGCTTATGCTAATCCTCGAACAGCACTATTTGGCATGTTTTAAAAATCTATATCTGGGATATGCTTAATTTTCCAAGCATACACACAATTCTTTGGAGTCTGATTTCTGAAAGTACTAAAAAGTGGCGAAGATATGGAGTTGAAGACAAATTTATGCGGTTCTGATCGGAAAATAGTAAACAGAGGGCAGGAGATGCATTCAAATGTTGGATAATGCTGAAAAGTCTTTCCTACATAACACAGTGCCCCAATATCAGCAATCAGTGCCTTGTGGTTGCCTTTCTCAGATTATTAGAAAATGGTGAGCCAGATCGATATCTACTTCCCATATCATCCTCTCCATACTGTACATTTATGTAATGAATTGTTGGGGGACGCCTTTGTTTTGTAAAATACATGGAGTTGACGTTCAGCTGAAGGATTATGGCGGGGGCTCGTCAGAAAAGAAGGTACTTAGAGCACAAGTAGCTCTGGAAAAGTTTGTAGCCATATCTCCAGGTACTGCCACCTATCCTCAATGAATTTTGTGCATTATTGTTGCATGATCACGACACTTTATGCTGAGATTTGTTTGTATAATACATTTTATGCTGTGTGAATGCAGTTAGTGTGCATTATAATGACAAGAGACCTCGTGGGAAACTTTCGGAGAAATATACTCTGTACAGAATCGGGATTTCCATTTTCGTCCAAGCCTTCGTTATATTTTAGTAATTCCTGAAGGCGATCTTGATGCTGGCTTTTTACGAAAGGCATACATGGGCAGTATAAGTTTTCAACATTTGTTAACTCATAGAGCTTCATCTTCCTGACAGCAACGCGAAGAGAATTGATCTTTGTATGTTTGGTGGACCGAGTAACCGAGGTATTTAGAGGGTAAGATCACAGGGGTGTCTCTTTTTTTCAGGGCATCCCAAAGTGTGTCTGCTATGATTTTTGAGTCTTCAGGGTTTATTTTTGACATTGTAAATATGTGAATTGTTTTTAATTTTAATTTTTTTTTTGTTTTTATTCCTGCTTTTTCCCCGTTTCCTTCAACTAATTGTTGGTTGTTGTAAAATGGCTGTAGAGAAATGGAGTCTTGTTTTTTTTTTTTTTTTTTTTGTTGCATGGATTTTGAGAAGAATTTTTGTTTTTCGTGTATGACAATTCGATTGATCGATTTTTGAGGAAATCAACTAAGATGATTATTTCGATCCTATTGGAGGCTTGCATGGATAGTTTAGCTTTGGTAGGCCAAATGCAGTACTCTCATAAAAGGGCTTTTCAAGTAATGGGGTACTGCCTAAGTCATTTAGTATTACGGGTTGGTGATATTTCTTGGGAGTTCTTAGGTCGGATTATCGCTAAATGTGAATTTGAACCATACTATTGCTAACTATTTTTAAGGTTAAACCCGCTCCTCTCTTCTTTAGTGTAGATAATATTGTTTGTTTGAAAAAAAAGAAAAATATGGATTTGATTCTCCTATATGTTTGTTGGAATGCAATCACGTGCCTTCGAAAGAACGGTTCGATCATCTAGATCATTCCATTCGGTGAAAACATAAACTTCCCCAAAGTGTAGTACTCATGCCGCTTGTTCCTTCCTTCCTACGTATGCATTGCTCATTCTTCATTCATGACTTTAATGGTTTTTCATTGCTCATTAGCAAAGTGCATAATTTGATGAAAATTCTTTCGTATTTGAGAGAGAAATCTAGAACCTTGAAGGGGCCTCTTTGAGAAGAAAGCAGGAGGACCGCCAAATAATTAAATATCTTTGCTTTGGTGATGTTGAGGAGCGATGTGTAGATTGAACATGCAGTGACGAGTAACAAACCATCTCACTTAAATACATTCAAAGATATCTTCAAATAATTGAAAATTTATAAAAAAAATTTTGAGTAGAAAATAAGTGTAGAAACCCAGAAAACGAAAAAAGGGAACAATTTAAAGTATGTGAATACCCCATGAACTACATCTTATAATTTGTGAAGAAACAGTTCCATCATACCTAAAACATTTAGCACTGTAACAGTGATAACAATATGGAAAATATGAAGAACAACAGAAATCAAGGAACACTCGATTAGCAGGAGAGGTTTTGAGAGAGAGAGAGAGAGAGAAATGTAAAGCTTTTATTACACAATGATATATCTCAAAGTCTCTTACAAGATTTTATATGGTAGTCTAATACATCACAATTACTCAGTTACCCTTCTTTCCAACTAACAAAAACTAACTCATCTCATCAGATTTTGACTAGTGTCAAACAATCAAGCAATCATGGTTGTTAGTCAGAACCTCATAAACCAATGAATCCGGTTTATTTTCCAGACAGAACAAAGGCATTGTGCTTTCAAATTCACAAGCACCCTACTGCCTTACTTAGCCTGCAATATCTAATAAACACATCAATCAGTGCCAAGGTCCAAAAGTGCCTATTCGACACCGGGTGAGTACCTATCCTTCAACATATTTTGACTCCTCAATATTTCCAGCCAAACCCAGTAGCAAAACAAACGAAAAATACGTATAGCATTGTGATTAAACCGTTTTTGCAGGGAAGCCCATTCGAGCACCTGCATTGCTGAGCTTGAATCATCACTGTTATCGAAAACCCAGTTTAATTAAGTTATCATCGACAAGCTTTTGGGTATTCTGTTCAAAGTCAGATGTATTTGGTGAGCCTAATTGTTTCCCGAGAAAATTTCAATGGTTTAAGCGCAGGAAATTGAGGAGATGCATGCACTTGAATAGATCCAGACGGGGATTCTCTCGAAAAATATTTAAGGACTGGAGATTTATGAGCATTGCAAAAGTTCATCAAACAGTTTTTACTATTTTCTACGGTAAAAGGAAAAAATTTGCAAATAGGTAAACGAGATTGAATCCCGCACGTGAGGGGACATGTTTAGAATGAATCCCATATTAATGGGAGGAGAGACCTTATATGGGCTTATAAATAAGTTGGGCTACTCCCCCAATTAATTTTATGGTAAAACGTCAACTTTCTTCATGGCTCACACACTGCGTTACTGACATGCATGGCATGTGCCTATCCGCAGAGAGAGAGAGAGAGAGAGAGAGAGAGAGGGAGAAGCATGCAAGTGAAAATATATGCATGCAATGAAAAGCATTGATGATAACGATATGTATATTAAGGCACGTCTCTCTCTAGCTTCTCTCTCCTTTGAATGAGATTCATTAAGGGCAGCTCAACAGAAGTAGTTGAGATGTAGTTGGCTTTACACATACATTACCCCTCACAGGGTAAAATTAGAGATTGATCAAACCCTTACTAAGCTAGCTAGCTAATTAAGCCTCCTCTGTCCAACTTTCATCTCTCTCTCTCTCTCTCTCATACGCAGTAGTAGTACTGTGGGTCAGCCAACCTCTTCTCACCTTCCCCCACCTTTCAACGTTGGTTGAAAACTTATATGTAAGTATCCAAGTTCCATCACCAAACATTCTCTGTTCTCTCCCTCTCTTTCTCTCATGTATGGAAAACCAATATTATCCATCTCCTGCTGCAGCAACATCATCATCCTCACCAACATATCAATTCCCACCCCAAAATAACCTCTTTACACCCTCATCATCATCTCTCTCGATCAACCTTTTCGACAACCCTCATCCTCCTCCAGATCCTCATCATCACCAAGTCCAGATTCCACCTGACATTGATTGGATCAGCCTCCTCTCTGGTGATCAACCTGCAGGTGACCTACTTACTACTCATAATAATCATGATCAAGCGGGTGATCGTGCGGAAGAAATAAGGGGTTCGAATAGAAGGAAAGGCGGTGCGAGTAGTAGGAATTATACAAGAAGATCAAGCCGGCCTAGGGTTGCATTCCATACTCGAAGCACGGATGATATTCTTGATGATGGCTTCCGCTGGAGAAAGTACGGACAGAAAGCCGTCAAGAACACCTTATGTCCCAGGTTTACTTTAATTATTTTGGTTCAGTTAGTTTAATTCTTTCTATTGTGTCAGTTTGTTATTTAATTAACATTTAACATGTATATATATTCATGCGTGCGTATGTGTTTGTGTAGGAGTTACTATCGATGCACACATAACATATGCAGTGTGAAGAAGCAGGTCCAGAGGCTATCAAACGACACAAGCATCGTCGTCACAACGTATGAAGGAGTTCACAATCATCCAAGTGAAGAACTCATGGAAACCCTAACTCCTCTTCTCAAGCAAATGCAGTTCCTCTCAGCTAGGTTCTAATGAATCAATGATTTCTATACTCAGTATATACATATATACATACATACATATATGTATATATAATCATATTTATTTGTTCATGTAAAGTGCATCGCTTTTATTGGCAAACTTGTGGTTATCATTAATCCCTTAACTTAAAGAGATAAGAAATGAAAGATGTATCAAATCATCAATGCTAACGAAAGATGATCCTCATTGGTTTTGTTCTTGTATTACATGGTATATATGATAAGCTGTGTGATTTTTATTTATTTATTGATCAATGGCAATGTTTTAAAAGGGCAAAGAAGTTGGTGAGACGTTTGTTGGATAGTCCCGCCTAGGGGTGCAACTTGGATAGCTAGGAATATTCGATTCCTGTCGATTTTGAGCCTAAATATTTCAAAATACTTCGGCCGATTTAATTCCAAAACTGAAATTTTGAAATCCGAAAAAAAAAAAAAATTGGATAGGAATTGGAATGTATTTAGTGCTATGAATCCGATCTGAAATTTGAAACTTGCATAACTCTATAGTGATAGTGTTTTCACCCTAGTATCTTATCTCCCCCATCCACTTTTAATAAAATGTTTAATTACAAGTTTGCCCATCTGTAAAATGACCGATAAGAACCTTAAAAGATATAGAATAATAATAGGTTGGATGCGAAAAAGTAATTAACATGAACCCTATACTTACACTGGGTTGTGAAATGAATAGATAATATGTAAGCCGAGTTCGCAAAAAAGGCATAAATGATGAGGATTGAATGAATTTTGGAACAAAAAAGTGTGGATGTTCTTTCCAATTATCAACATGATGACTAAATATTGATGGTAATTATTGAAGTGCATAATCATAGCAATAGAGCATTTGTAGGGTTATTCATTTGTTGGTAGATTATCGTCGTCAGAGACTTCATTGTTGGTGAAATAGCATTTCAACTTTTAAGAATAATAGTTACAGGCTATTTTGGATAATAGTGGGTGGAAAATAACATTTCAATTTTTTAACTTTTTATGGTGGGTAAGATTATAATTTGGATGGAAAAATAGGACAATGAGGTGGGTCTAGCAGCTATTTAACTCTATTATATACACTTATTTATGTACTGGAATAATTTAAAATATTGTTTTGTCAAAACAAATAAAATAGCTAAACCTAAAAATAGAAGAGTTGGAAACAAGAGCAAATACACTCTCAATTTCGAATTCTCATCCGTAGACCATCTCCAATCCTTGAGGATAAACTTAAAATTTAAGCCATATCCCAAAAGTTGTTTTCTACTCCAACCCTTATGACTTAAAATTTTAGCCATAAATTATTAAAAAATGATTTTAGTTTAATTTTTTCTTTTTGGTAACTTTTTTGAAAATAAAATATCTGTTATTAATTTTAATTTATTTTTATGAACCTTTTAATCTAAAAATATTTAAATTTCAAAGTAAATTGTAACAATGGTCCCTCAACTTTAATCAAATTGGAGCAATGCTCCCTCAACTAAAAATCCATTACCATTGGTCTTCCAATTTATCAAAATGTGTAGCTATGGTCATTTTCGTCAACTTCATCAAAATTTTGTCAAAATGAGTTATGTTGGGAGGATCATTGCTACAATTGGGGTCCATCAACTCATCAAAATGTGTAGCTATAATCATTTTCGTCAACTTCGTCATAATTTTGTCAAAACGAGTTAAAGTTGAGGGACCATTTCTCCAGTTGGATTAAAGTTGAGGGACCAATGATAATGAATTTTTAGTTGAGTGACCATATCTGCACCTTTTGATGAGTTGAGGGAACAATGGTAATGAATTTTTACTTGAGGAGCAATTGCTCCAATTGAGTTAGAGTTAACGGACCATTGCTACAATTTACTCTAAATTTCAATAAGTAATTAAAAATCATACAAATGCATAGGTATTTATAAAGTTTTAAGTTAAAATTGATTTAAATAATTTTCTTAAATTATTTTAGAAGTTAGATTTAATTTTGGGCCGTCAAATCTTTTTTTTTTACCATTATATTTGATCTCATTTGATCATATTTATTAGATTATAAGTAACAAAAAAAAAAAAATTGAAATATGACAGTTTGGTGAGTTCAGAATAATTTAAGCCAGACTTAAATCTTGGGGGAAATTTAGCCCAAAGATATATTTTTTTTCCGGGACTTATTTTAGCCCAATGATTGAAGATGGTTTGGAAGGATTTTAAAACTTATATTTAAATTTTATCCCATAGAGATTGTGTTATAAATATTCATGAATTTAATATAAATTAATTTGTAGAAGAGTCGCAAACAGAGCAAATGCCTACTTAATTTCGAATTCCCCTCCTTATAAATGAATATAAATTATTCAATCCTCCTTTAAAAAAAAAAAAAACAGAGTTATATTCTCTTCAAAGGATAAAACTCTCCGAAACCACGACACGTCGTTTGTCGCCTCTTCTCGATGTTTACTTCTTAAACCCTCAAAACCCCTCACTGCATCCATAGATTTGGGGAAAAAAATGAATAATCTGAAGCTCTACTCGGAGGTCTCTCTGAATCTCCACTTACAATCCGAGGCTCATACTCTTCGCCGCATTCGACATCGAGCAGAATCGCTTGTTCTTCGCTTCCTCCCATACCTGTGTATGTGTGTGTATATATATATATGTGTGTGTGTGTGTGTGTGTGTGTGTCAGTATGTGTGTGTTTGTATGCATGCTTTGTTGATTTTCTTGTTCTAATTGGAACCCTAATTTTGATAATTGATTGTGGTGTAGAATGAAAGGGCGTGGAGCAAAACCTCGATATCGGCGCAAGTTAATCAAATCGAATTGGATCCCAAGGACTTCATCACTTCATTTAGTTACCTCATGGAGAAAGAGGCGCTTTTGGTGGGAACTGGCAACGGGCTTCTGCTGCTGCATTCTGTGGATGATAATGCTACCCAAGTCGTCGGTGGTGTGGATGGTGGTGTCAAGTGCATCGCCCCCAGTCCGGATGGTGACCTCCTTGCCATAACTACTGGGTCTGGGCAGGTGCTGGTGATGACTCAGGATTGGGATTTGTTGTACGAGACCGCGCTTGAGGACCTACCGGAAGATGGCAACAACGTATGTAAGGACCTCTTTCCATTATTCGTAGATTTTTGATATTTCAGTTTTGCTTTTGTGCTTAGCGTTTGCTAGTTGTTTGCTAGGTGTCCACTTATCGTTTGTGTATGACATGGGTTGGTTAATTTGGAAATTTAGTGACTGGTAAAAACTATGGTTTCAGGTGAACAGCAATTATCTTCTAAGTTCACATTTGAAAGGCCTATTTCTTGGCGAGGTGATGGGAAGTACTTTGTCACCCTAAGTGAGGTGCAGGATTCAGCATCCATGCTTAAGAGGCTTAAAATTTGGGAGCGACATTCGGGAGCAGTACATGCTGTTTCTGAATCAAAGTTGTTCTTGGGATCAGTTGTGGACTGGATGCCCAGTGGAGCAAAAATTGCAGCTGTTTATGATAGGAAATCGGAAAATGAGTGCCCCTCAATAGTTTTCTTTGAGAGGAATGGGTTAGAAAGAAACTTGTTTAGCATCAATGAGCAAACAAATGCATCCATAGAATTTCTCAAGTGGAATTGCAGCTCAGATCTGCTTGCTGCCGTTGTCCGATGTGAAAACTATGACTGCGTCAAGGTTTGGTATTTCAGTAACAACCATTGGTACTTGAAATCTGAAATTAGATACCCAAGACAGGATGGAGTGAGGTTTGTCTGGAATCCAACAAAGTCACTGCAGTTGTTATGTTGGACTCTTGGCGGCCAGATTACATCGTACGACTTCATATGGAATTCAGCTGTGATGGATGACTCTACTGCACTAGTAATTGATGACTCCAAGATACTTGTAACGCCTCTTTCTTTATACGTAATGCCACCTCCAATGTACTTATTCAGCCTTAAATTCCTGAGTGCTGTCCGGGACTTTGCTTTCTATTCCAAGAATTCTAAGAACTGTTTGGCTGCTTTTCTGTCAGATGGTTCTTTATGTGTCGTTGAGCTTCCTGCCACTGATACTTGGGAAGAATTAGAAGGCAAAGAATTTTCCGCTGAGGCATCCATTTCTGAATCACCATTTGGTTCATTTTTGCATATGACATGGTTGGACCCGCATAAAATTCTTGCTGTTTCTCACTACGGGTTCAGTCATAGTAATTACTTATCTCAAACTACATCAAGTGAGGATGGCGCTGGCTTTAATTTGCAGGAAGTTGAGCTTGAATGTTCTGAGAATCATGTCCCTGGTTTAGTGACATGCTCAGGCTGGCATGCAAAAGTTGCTGGCCAAAACTCTCTAGAAGAGATGATTATTTCAATTGCTCCTAATCCTGCTAGAAAAGGTTCGGCATTTGTCCAATTTGATGGTGGAAAGGTTTGCGAGTACGTCCCAAAGTTTGGTATTCCTAGGGGAGTTCCAAAACATGATTGGAGTTTCTCATCAACTTGCCCTTCTATGAGTGTGGTTCTAGTTGGAAACAGTGGGTCATTGGAACCTTTAATTTTTGGACTTGATGAGAGCTGTAGGCTGCACGTCAATGGGAAGATAATATGCAACAACTGCAGCAGTTTCTCTTTGTACTCAAATTTGGATGACCAAGTGATCACACATATAGTTTTTGCAACTAAGCAGGATTGCCTTTTTATTGCTGACATCACAGATATATTTCTAGAGAGTTGGAAATAAAATATGAGAAACCCATCCAAGCTGGTAACAAGAAACGAGAAGATCATGGAGACTTCATAAACATATGGGAAAGAGGTGCAAAGGTTGTTGGAGTCCTGCATGGAGACGAAGCTGCTGTTATTTTGCAAACAACTCGGGGGAACCTAGAATCCATTTATCCAAGAAAATTGGTCCTGGCCTCTATTTGCAATGCATTGGTACAGAGGCGCTTCAGAGACGCACTTCTCATGGTGAGGCGGCATAGGATAGATTTCAATGTCATTGTTGACTATTGTGGTTGGCAAGTGTTTCTCCAATCAGCTTCAGAATTTGTCAAGCAGGTTAATAACTTGAACTACGTAACTGAGTTTGTTTGTGCCATAAACAATGAAAACATTATAGAGACACTGTATAAAAAATTTATTTCTCTACCCTTACTGAAAGAAGCTAAAGATGACTCCAAGGGTTTTGATTCGAATAACAAGATATCTTCTGTGCTTCTGGCCATAAGGAAGGCTCTTGAGGAACATTCACCGGAAGTTCCTGCAAGGGAGCTTTGCATTTTAACCACTCTTGCTCGTAGTGACCCCCCTGCACTTGATGAGGCTTTGGAGAGAATAAAAGCTATCCGTGAAATGGAATTGTCAGGTTCCAATGACCAAAGGAGAATGTCGTACCCCTCTGCTGAAGAGGCTTTGAAGCATCTCCTGTGGTTATCTGATTCTGAGTCTGTGTATGAGGCTGCTTTAGGCCTTTACGATTTGAACCTTGCAGCTATGGTGGCATTGAACTCTCAGCGGGACCCTAAAGAGTTCCTTCCTTTTCTTCAAGAATTGGAATCGATGCCAGTTACTTTAATGCGTTATAACATTGACCTTAGGCTGCACAGGTTTGAGAAAGCTCTCAAGCACATTGTTTCTGCAGGAGATGCTTGTTATGCAGATTCTCTGAATCTGATGAGGAAAAATCCTCAACTTTTCCCCTTGGGACATCAATTGATTGCTAATCCTGCCAAGAAGAAGCAAGTCCTCGAGGCCTGGGGAGATTATCTTAGTGGTGAAAAATGCTTCGATGATGCTGCTGCCACTTATTTGTGTTGTTCCAGTTTGGAGAAGGCTTTGAAGTCATACCGTGCTTGTGGTAATTGGAGTAAGGTGCTTACAGTTGCTGGGCTTCTAAAACTGAGTGAAGATGAGATCATGCAAATGGCTCATGAGCTTTGTGAAGAACTTCAAGCACTTGGTAAACCAAGGGAAGCAGCCAAAATTGCTCTGGAGTATTGTGGTGACGTTAACAATGGGATGAATTTGTTGATTAACGCCAGGGATTGGGAGGAGGCTTTGAGAGTCGCTTTAATGCACAATAGACAGGATTTGGTCTCTGATGTGAAGAATGCATCCTTGGAATGTGCAAGCTTGCTCGTTGGTGAATATGAGGAAGGTTTGGAGAAAGTAGGGAAGTACTTGGCTCGATACTTGGCTTTAAGACAAAGAAGGTTACTTCTTGCAGCAAAAATCCAGTCAGAGGAACGGTCAATAGACGATCTAGACGATGATACTGCTTCAGAAGCTAGCAGTAATTACAGTGGAATGAGTGCTTACACCACGGGGTATGTATTTTACATCTTATTCTCATATAGCTTTTCCTCTTTGGCTAGATTTTGCATCTTGTTTTTTTTCTAGTTGTGTAGCTAACGTTCTCCGTCAGAGGGTCATAATATGTTGATTATCACTTCTTTGCCCGGACCCAGATGGTGGGGCACCCACCTGTACTTTTTATTAATTTATACTTCAATCAATAGCTTAGTTTCGTTCTCGCACATGCAATATATTGTTTCAGCCAATGTCGTCTTGTTGAGGATGGTCACAGCTGTTGTCTCCCCTCGCTTCTTTCCACCTTCCATTATTTCTTACATTTACTTCTTTGGAACGTTGCATTTCAGTTTATTTTTGAGCCATTTCTTCAAAAGATCGTATTGTGGAGGATGGTTCTCACGTTGAGTTCAATGCCTGTAGTTTGTACCATTAGTCTTAATTGGTTTCCAATCTCATGTGCAGGACCAGGGGTAGCTCTGGCACTTCCACCCGATCAAGTGCAGCCAGCAAGGCAAGAGATGCCAGGCGCCAGAGAAAAAGAGGAAAAATCCGCCCCGGCAGGTATGATTGTTATTGTAAAAGATTAAGAGATTCTTTTCCAATATTGTTACTGTTCCTGGTCACTGACAATTGCTATGACATTTTAGTCCCGGCGAGGAACTGGCTCTGGCGGACCACTTAAAGGGAATGTCTCTAACGACTGGAGCTTTGCAAGAGCTAAAGTCTTTGTTACTTTCGCTTGTGATGCTTGGCGAGGTTGAAATCGCGAGGAAGCTGCAAAGGGCTGGGGAAAACCTTCAACTGTCTCATATGGCAGCAGTCAAACTAACTGAAGATACAATATCCAGTGATAACATAGACGAGCATTCGCAGACTTTGGATCATTACACACAAATTATCCGAAGTGAAGTGCAGAACTCCGAGGCTTTCTTTTGGCGATGTGAAGTATTTCTTTCCCCTTAACAAGGGAGTTCGGTAACTTTCTAACTACAAAATCTTTCGAGACATAGCTTGGTCAGGCTCCTTACATGGATGAAATGTCCATACGATGCCTGTAGATGGTAGCTTGTCTGAAGCTAGAGAAATTTGACATTTCCTTGTATGATATCTGGCGAATCCCTTGCACTGGAAAGGCTCCAGATTGTCGATACACAGAAAACTGTTATCTGCATGCTGTGCGGAGTTTCGCGCATGCTGTTATCTAGACGCTGGTTGGCGAAAGGCGTGGGAAGCAAACGAGTAGGGGGTGAGGAAAGGCAATTTCATCGCAGAAGCAAGTGATTCTCGATTTTGTTTTTCATTGTTTGGATCTTGTATCATGATAGGGAATTTACCACACGCAAACGGGATAAAAACTCCTATAATACTTGCAAGAATGACAAGGTTATTGTAGTATAAACGGATCTTGTAAGGTTGTTCTTTACAGGGATTATTAAATAAATCGAAGCAAACCAAATTCTAATTAATTATTGTAAGCAGAAATTTGAGATGATTGATTCTATAACCTACTTAAATTAAAACGAATTTAATTTATAAAAATAAAACAATCTGCAATATTCAAGCTGAAAGAAAAGGAAAAGTTTTGAAGAAATCAAATTAAGAAAGCACTAGGGTTTCACCATTACCTAGCAATCCTAAGAACTTTTACCAATTTCTTATGATCTACACATGTCACTTTGAATGTTAGGTTTTCTTAATTTATATTCTACTTGGAACCTCCAACATAGAACGTATATTTAACATGCTACTCGTTCGGACGTTCGGATCAAATCTGAACATGAGAGACTCATTATGCTTTATGAAAACCTTTTGAAAAACCATGCAATCCTTAAGACGTGATGTTCATCTTAAGTGAAATTACAATTATTAATCACAAGAAACCAGCGCCAATTTCCGAGAACCTTCCGACCAAAAGTGCATCAAATTACTTTTATAAAGATCCTAATGGTGATCAGACATTAAGACAATTAGATATTTTTAATCACGATGTTTAATAATTCAAAGTGTGCATGCAATCAATCATAAGCAATTAAATAAAAATTACATATTCATGCTAAGGCAGAAGGTTTCGCCTTAGCAAAAGGAATTAGTTATGCATATTCATAATTGAAATCATAGAAAATATTATTAAGAATAAAAGGAATGAAAACACCTTAAAGTAGAAAATCTCCAAGAACCCTAGCAATTACTTTCTGTCTCCAAAGTTGCATAAAAGAAAGCGCGTCCCAGACTAGGGCTAACTAAAACCTTAAATATCTCCCTAAAAGCCAGCCGCACAATCCTTGAGAACCAAGTCTCTTATTTTCACTAGGAAGCTAACTAATAATAAAATATATTAAAACATAAAATCCTAATTAAGTTAGGATAAACTGCACAGAAACCGTCCAGCGACGTTTTAGCCTCAAATCTCTTCCAAATCCGGCCCAAGATAAGAACATTCTGAACACATCCGAGGTCATCTTGGGCTCCAAAAACGCAAGTCAAGCCCAAAACGTCACTATTCCTGCACCGCGAATCGTTCCTTTATTTTATCGCCAGAAATAACCGCTTAGTGGAAAAATCTAATATTTTGACACAATCAAGCTAAGTGACTCACAAACGTCCTCCAACTGGAATTACTTTAAAATTCGTCCATTTGGTCCTGTTTTGCTTAAGAGGAAGTCAAAAGTCCTATATTGAAAATACAATTCAAAGTATCAAAATTCTTCCAAAATATTAAGCAAAATGTACTAAAAATAGGATTAAATATATAATATAAAATATACTCATCATATCAGATACTTGATTATGTTTTTCTCACCTGTAATTAAACTAAATTCGTTAAAAAATTGGGTTTTTCTTAACTTGGGAGGAATTCATGCATGTTCTGTTTTTTACAATGCCATCGCTGGTGAATATATATATTTGCTTTGAAAAGTTTTTCACCAGATTTCTAACATAAAAAAAAAAAAAAAAAAGAATCATAAAATATAGGGCCCAACCGGGTTCGAACCGGTGACCTCTTGATCTGCAGTCAAATGCTCTACCACTGAGCTATGGACCCTTGGATGTTCATACATTTACAATGTTTAATTACATATCCAGATGTAATCATAAAAAGCTAGTTTTAATACTAAACCTAGATTTATTGGATTTGTTGCTAAAATACCTGAAACACCCGGTGGATGGCCAATAACCCAATCATTACACTTCAACTGGGTTATTCTATTTCACCTCTTAGAAAGAAAAGAACTTCACTTAAAATACTTAATAGCATGGCAATATGTAATTGAACCAGTAGTTGTATATTTCACGTGAGCGGGCATCCACATACACCTAAGAAAATGAAAGTTCAAATAAAGATTTCCTCACACATTAGCACAATCATCCGGTGTAGCTCACTACATCTCATGGTTTAGAGTTTCCAGGTTCGACTCCTGGCACCGGAATATTTTTTTTAGATTATTTTTTTCATTACAATAAAAAAATTCTCATCCAATTCTTTGTTGAGTAGGTACATAATCTTTTCTCTAATCGTATTTTACCACATTAGTAGTAGTTCTAATTGCCCAATCTCAACAACAATGGATAAGAGGCCTTCCATGCAACAATAATACTAATCTCAAACCAATCATGCACTGTCACATGAGAAAGTTAAAACACTCCACAAAAAGGTACATAATCTTTTCTCTAATCGTATTTTACCACATTAGTAGTAGTTCTAATTGCCCAATCTCAACAACAATGGATAAGAGGCCTTCCATGCAACAATAATACTAATCTCAAACCAATCATGCACTGTCACATGAGAAAGTTAAAACACTCCACAAAAAAATTAACTTATTGATTTGAGATACCGTCACAGTAGCATCTCTGATGCATGTTAATTTCTTTCCCTTTTTTAAGTCTTAGCAAACCACTTCTCAATTCAATTCCATTGTTTCAGACTGGTGTCATTGGTACAAGCCTCCTCCAAATATCACCATCCTCCAAGTGGTTAGTAAAATCTCTTTCACCTGGACAAAAAGGAACGTTGTTATTCCTTGGTGACATTCATTAGAGCAATGAATACAACTTCAGCAGCAAGCTGTGACTCTTAGCCATCTCGTCCTTGGCCAATATCTGTCAAACCTGCCAACACGAAACGAAAACAATTGATGCAGCATTCGTTGTGACAAAGATCGAAACCAATTATTCGAGCAAATAAATTAGAAGAACCAAAGCAACAAAAAATGAAATGTTCAACAAGTTAGAGAGGAAAGGTGATTATTAGAGTGGTTCTCAGTTCAATCTGGTTGTTTCCATACAATCTGTAGCTTTCACTGCAGGGGGCAGTGAGCAGACAGACTTGGCAGCTTTGAGGACAAAATCTTGTTTGTTGAAGATGTGATCGCTTAAAGTTGTATGATGGGAGTTGTGCAACTCTCATCAAGGTCACCAGCGATCTTTGCACGAGCAGATACCAGCACAAAATTATGAAAACAAGTAGCATCATTGAAAGCCTTTTCATGGTTTCTCATCTTCGCAACCTGCAGCATGGCGATGCACTTCAGCAGCACATAGAGTTCTTCCAATCAGTCGAAGTTTTACATCTTCTGAAGTAAGTTATTTCACATACTGTGCAAGTTCTCAGCTCTCATGTTGGGGCTGGGTAATTGTAGTCACCCACCCGATAGGGCTGGACCCTGTTTTCAACTTCTACCCAACTACATCCCGGAGTTCTCTTCAACCCCGTGTCACTCATCATTGATCTTGTCTTTCCAAAATCACCCCATCTAGAAGAATGAGCACGTATATCAGATAACTACGTAATTCGCGGCATTTCTAGGCTCAAGCTTAACAAGATGACTCAATGCAATTTCTCCTAACTCCGCATTAGAATGCACCCTACATGCACCTAATAAAGCTCCCCAGACTCCAGCATCCGGTTCCATTGGCATTGTATTAATTAAGTTTAAAGCTTCATCGAATAAACCAGCAAGACCTAGAAGATATACCAAGCAAGCATAATGTTCCAACTCTGGTTCAACATTGTGCTTTTCATGCATGGCCTGAAGAATATTCTTTCCTTCTTTTACCAGACCTGCGTGTCTGCAAGCGGACGGAACACCGATGAATGACACAGAATCAACTTGGACAGGACTCTCTTGCATCAGTGAGAAAAGTGCAACTGCGTCAACTCCTTGCCCGTGCACTGCATTCCATGAAACTTTGTCTTTGTGCTCCATCTCATTAAACCATTTCTCTGAAAAACTGAGCCGTCCAGACTTGGCTTACATATCAACGAGACTATTTCCGACAGGGGTATTAGACAGAAACCCCGTTTGTATACTGCAGATGAAAAGCCATGCCCTCTCTTTAAGGCCGCCAGATATGCCACTGCAGGAAGGATGCTGACAAATGTGACTAAATCAGGATGAAAGTTCTCTAATTTCATCTGGTGAAAAGAAGATATAGCTTCCTTGGCATATGCACCCTTCATATATCCAGAAATTATCTCATTCCACGATACCACATCCTTCATAAATTCGGTTCTGCTAAACAGAATGTCAGCTGAGGATATGCTACCGCATTTGCAATACATGCCAAGCGCATTTTTGACAGCAACATCATCCTTGCACCCATTCTTTATAATCTGTCCATGAACACAGGTACCGTGATCTAGGTCACTTGGTATGCTACAAGCGGAAAAAAAAGCCACCATGGTTCCTGCGTCAGCCTTTATTCCAAACGATTAGAGGTGGCAAATCAATCCATTACCGTTGT